>NC_090340.1:24100128-24415466 GCF_035084215.1 Heptranchias perlo
GAACTGCACTGCCAGACATTTTCAGAGTTGATTATAGTACAAAAACACCAACCAGGCTTTACTGAAATCTCTGGCGCAGCTACACTTCAATGTCCACCATCAAGTTTTACAAAAATCCTAATGGCAGCACTGGTGGCAAATTTAAACTTTTTAAGTATATGCATTGTTCTGGAAAATATTTTACTTACGGAAATGGACCTTTAGTCTTCAAATAGTTATGAAAACAAATATTGAACGTACCAATGTAGTTAGAAGTGCTTGTTAATGAAATTCTTTTAAATTATTCTGTGAATGCATCTGAAATACTTCCAGTAAGCTATATTGAAATATAAAATGAATCTCCATGGTCTCAATCTTCTAAAGGGACACCACGTTCATGAAAAAAAGGTTTACAAACAAAGAAATTTTCCACAACACATTGCATCATGTGTCTAATGTCAGTGCAACAAAAATATAGTCCTTCTGGTTCTTTTCATTAACAATTCATTTTTGCAAAACAGTACTTCTTTAAGTGGAGTTATGCCTTAATAGTAAAATTAAATTAGTGAACAAAGTGTTTTTTGAAAAAAGCAGCAAAATGACAGCCAACTAAAAAGAAAACAAACCCTTCAACTGGTCAATTAGACTAATGCCCAAACTGACCACTTGGGACACAGAAAACAGGGTAGCTGCCAGCTAACGAAAAAGCAGATTAATAAAGAACTGAAAGCTCATAATCAGCTAAATAAGGCTAAGAAGCTGAATTGTGATACACATTCTAAATATGACACAGTTATTTGATCCCAAACTTATTTCTGTCTCCTCACTAAAGGTGGTAAGAGAAGCTTTGTGCAGAAACAAACTTCCCCCACTGTCCTTATCTCCTCACTATTGGGCTATTTTGGAACACTGTCATATATCTCCTTCTTGCAGAGTACCCTGCAACAAATCGCACTCTGGAAACCAATCTCACTGACACGAAAGAACATATTTTTAGATCATTAGTGCTGTTTGCTGTGGGGTGGAATGAACATGAGGAGATCAAGAAATTAGATGGAGAACTCAAAAACAGACATGGTTTCATTACAATATTGAAATCACTCAATGAGGTGCCAATGAAACCAGCGTGCAATTTCCTGTGATTCTTTACTTCCAATTTTTTTATAAAATGCAGTTACAATGCAAATCACTTACCTCCCCTGAGTAACTGTATTTGCCCTTCAATATTTGCCTATATAATCGAGTGCGATTATCATCTTCAAAGGGCATAGTTCCACTTAACAAAATGTAGGAAACTACACCCAACGCCCACATGTCAACAGAATTTGTGTAAGGCTTCCTCACAAGGATTTCTGGAGCAATATATTCTGGGGTTCCACAGGTAGTCTTCATGAGACAGTCATCACCTTTCTTTCGAGTGCTTGCTAATCCAAAATCTGTGATCATAATTTTGGAGTCAGCACCTGGGTGATAATACAGCAAGTTTTCAGGTTTCAGGTCTCTGTGTGTGATGCCTAGGGTGTGCAAATATTTAACTCCATCAAGAACCATTTGCAGCACTCTTGTGGCATCTCTTTCAGTAAAGGAGCCTTTGGCTATGATCCTGTCAAAAAGTTCACCTCCAGTTGCTAGTTCCATCACCATATACACTCTCTCTTGAGTCTCAAATACTTCAATGAGCTGTATGATATTTGTGTGCCTCACTCTCCTAAGGACGTTGAGCTCGGACTCGCACACTTCCCTGCCTTCCTTGTACTTTGTCTCAATCAATTTTATTGCATAAGGCTGTTTGGTACTTTTGTGCTCTACTCTGACCACTCGACTAAAACTCCCTCTACCAATCAGTGCCTTGATGTCATATTTTGCAGTCACTCTGGGGTCAAACTTTGCACGGTATTTGGCCACTTTATTCCTCCTAGGATCACTCTGCTGGTCCCAATGTCCACTTTGTTGGTATGCATTAGTCTGATGAGGCGGTGGTGGGCCCGTCTTGCCCCCACTCTTGATGGCATCCTCTTTAATAAAGTGCTTGTATTTATCACCATTTTGGCCAGTGTAAGGCTCCACAGTTTTAACTAGATCCAAATGGAAGTCTTTAGGTGGCTCAGGCAGCACTTTGCTTGTCCCGCAGCCCATCACTTTACGTTGTTACTGAGCCAGGAAGGCATTTCGACCCTTCGTTATCATCCCTCTCCTCATTCACTTGTAAGTTGACCCTTCCTCTGCAATAAAGGCAAAATAGTACACAAATGTCAAACCATCTTTAATACAATATTAACAGTTGAGTTGCCTGAGGACGAAAAGGCAGCAAGAATAGCCCTCAAAGCTGCCATTTAACAATAACTGGCTTTATTTTATAAAACGATTAACATTTACAAAATATGACTTTAAAAGTTTTACAAAGTTTTTCAATGTGCAGAGTATAAAAAAGTGGACCTCCTAAACTACTGAAACTCTCACTCGCCAGTCCACTGGAGAAGGCAAAAGCTTTCGGAGCCGAATCTCCATCGCCCAGGCGGCCCCGCTGCTTCACTGATCCCGACCAGCCCCTTCCTGAGAGCGCCGTCGTCCTGTCCCGGCACGACACTCACCTGACTCCGCTGAGGAACCTTTTTCCCTACCGCAACCAGCTGCTTCCTCTCTCCCGGTCACCGCCAGCGCCAGGCGTAGCATCCCAGCCTCGGAGCCCGGGCCGCGGCGACGCTCATTACACTCAATGAGGCACAGGATCCACAAAAAAAATGCCAAGAGCCATCGCGAACTTTCCCTGAACTCACGCGCCGGACGAAGTGGCGTCACTTCCTGGCACGCCACCAGACCGTGTGTGCGTTACGCGAGCTTCAGCGGGGAGGTGGCTCGGGGGCGCGCTTCAGCGGGGAGGTGGCTCGGGGGCGCGCTTCAGCGGGGAGGTGGCTCGGGGGCGCGCTTCAGCGGGGAGGTGGCTCGGCTTTGGGACTCCTGATTGTGGTTGTCATGGTGACCATGTCATTTATTCGGGTTGCCAACCCTCCAGGACTGTCCTGGAGTCTCCAGGAATTACAGATTAATCCATTGAACACTGCTGGGAGCAACCGGGTGAAAAATTATTGAGTAATTTAAAAACATTTTTTTTTCATTTTCTTTGTAACAGGTTTGTTTATTAATTATAAAAATATTTGCGCTGGGGGAAAAAGACTGCGTGATCGGGAGGAAGGTCATGTGATGAAACTTCCAGAAAAACGCCAACCAGAGTTGGCAACCCAACTGCTTGCAAGTTTACATGTAAAATGGTGCAGTTTGCCTGGTTATGTCCCTATCTAATTGGAGGGGGTACAAACGAAATTCACTAAAGCTGATATGAAAGCAAAATACTTCAAACGCTGAAAATCTGAAACAAAAACAGAAAACTCTGGTGACACTCAGCGGGTCAGGCAGCATCTGTCCAGGGAACACAAATCAGTTGATGTTTCAGTATATAAACCCGTCCTCAGAACTGAAACATAGTACATATGAACAGCATTTAAAAAGCAGAACAAGGGAGAGGGGAAGGAGAGGAACACACACATAGGGTTAGATAGGGTAGACGTAGAGGAAATGTTTCCACTTGTGGAGGAGTCCAAAACTAGAGGTCATAAATATAAAAATATAAAATAGTCAGTAATAAATCCAATAGGGAATTCAAGAGAAACTTCTTTACCCAAAGAGTGGTAAGAATGTGCAATGCACTACCACAAGGAATAGTTGAAGTATATAGCATAGATGCATTTAAAGGGAAGCTAGGTAAGCACGTGAGGGTATCCTGACAGGGTTAGATGAAGTAGGGAGGGAGGAGGTTCGTGTGGAGTATTAACGCTGACATAGACCAGTTGGGCCAAATGGCCTGTTTCTGTGCTGCAGTTTCGATGCAACTCGATGTAACAATGATCTCACACAGAGGAAGAGACATAGAATGACCTGTAAAGTACTAAAATGGAGAACTCCGCTTTACTAGTTTTTCATATTTCCCATTCTATTTACCTATCTCCATCAGCTCTTCTCACACTCTCAGTGCCTCATATACATCTTCTATTTGCTTCTCATGCCTTTTTTTGTCTCATGCGCATAGTGCTTCTGCCATTTAATTATTTCCTGTTCACTATCTCAGCACTTTATAGGTCATTCTATGTCGTTTCTTGCGTGTGTGGTTGTTGTTTGTTCCTCCTGTCCCTTCTCCTTTTCCCATGTTCTGTTCCTTAAATGCTGTTCATCTGTAATATCTTTCAGTTCTATGAAAGGGTTTATACCTGAAATGTCATCAGATTTATGTTATCTCGACAGATGCTACCTGACCTGCTGAGTGTCTCCAGCATTTTCTGTTTTTGATTCACTAAGCTGATACCAGGGATAAAAGGCTTTAGTTATGAGAAGAGACTAGTGAAACCAGAACTCTTTTCAGTAGCACAGAGAAGATTAAGGGGCGATCTAACGGAGGTGTTCAAAATTACAAGGCGGTTTGATAAGGTAAACCTACAATTGCTTTTAAAAGGGAGGAGGATTAACATGAGGAAAATATGTTTTTAAAAATATAGGGAAAGGGGAGAGGAATAGGACTGAATGAACAGCCCTGTTAGAGGGCCAGTGCAAGGCTGATTAGATGAATAGCCTCCCTCTGTGTTGAGATATTTATGATTCTATTCTCTTAATTATTTATTTTGTTCCAGGGTACACCATTGCACATAAAGTAGGGGTTGCCAATTAAAATTTACAGGTCCACTTATCTCTTTCAATCACCTTTCCAAGCTCTGGATGGGACACTATCTCACCCCAGTTTTTATCACGTCAATAGAAATATCTCTCCCTGACTCCATCTGTTGCTCTCTCCATGAGTTTCTGTTACCTTTCCCCTTTTTCTGTCCATTAACATTCTCCCATTCTTTCTGGTGTTTCTCTCTTACTCTCTGAGTACATCTGGTGCTTTCTTTTTTAATCCAGTAATCTCTAGACTCTCTTGTTTGAATCCTTCTCCAGTGAGCTCCAGCAGCTGCTACTTCCTTCTGCGATCTCTCCCAACTCCACAGCCTCATCAGTGTACATACTATATGCCACTCGCAGTCCTTCCCCAAGCTCCTGAGCAGCTAGTCAGTGCACTTTACAAGTTGCTTGCCAACTCTCTGGGCCCCTAAAAAGCTAAACAATGAGCTGTATAAATTGCTCCTCCATTCTCCAGGCTCCTGAAGAGCTGATCAGTGTGCTGTACAAGTTACTACCCCACTCCCTGGACACTAGAAAAAGTGCGCTGCAGAAGTTGCTCCTCCACTCCCCAGACCCTTGAACGTTTGATCAGTGCGCCGTTAGAAATTTAGCAAGACTGAAACAAAAGACATTGCACATTAGATTTATGCAGCTTGGCATCAGGATCTGTCTCAAGTCAAGCCCCATGTGCAACCATAGCATTCATAGGTACTTTGAGCCCAAGTTAATAAGTAGAATCCAGGGTCTCAATTATATTTCATAGAACATTTCTTCATATATTTGTATATGTATTCTTGTAATCTTGCCCCATTCTTAACCAGATATTCATTAATTTCCCCCATAAATGTGTTAATCAAAGACTCGCCAATTGTTTTTAACAGGGTTCTATTTACTAATTTAAACAAGTATGTTGTCTAACCTCTTGCTTGAGACTTAGCTTTAATTCTACAGTCACTGCTTAAATTATGTAACCCAGTTATATCTACATTGTCAATATTAGCAAATTTTTAAGACTGAAATTAAAAAGTAACAGGGACTTAATATTTTTTAAAGTAACATGTAATTTTCAATAACATCTAATAGGGTTCTGTTGGAACTCTAGATGGATGACCCGGGCTATTCAGATAAATTAAACGTCAAATCTTTGTGAATTTAAAAACTACCTTTTTACCAACTCAGTGAACCTCCCAGTGCCGTTCTACATATCTCAAGGATCAGAAGAGCTTCATGGTTTGCAATGTTATCCCCCATATTTCAGTTCATCAAAAATTACACTCTCTTTTACAACTCAACAAAATCTGTCATCTTTTTTCCCTTTCTTCTGCTTTTTGTTCCTTCAGCCGTCACATTCTCATTGAAAATTTATCCTGTTACAGAAATACGTATTGTACATCCTTTGACACTGTGAGTCAAATTAAAAGGAGTATTTTTTTCAATGAAACATACTGGCACAGAATACTGGAGTACCATAGTAGGGCATGGCTTTGAACTCAAAGGGGGAATGGTGCAATATAGGGTGTGCACTATGGAGGGGATGATGCATTTTAGGGGGTGGTGCATTTTGGCGGGAAGTAAAAGGAGCTAGATTTTTTTTTAAAGGGATAAATACATAAAAGTGTAAACTAATGAAAGATGCAACTTTTATCTGTAACACTTTTTTTTATTACAATATATGTTTGTGACAATACCTTGCACCCACTAGAAAAATTGAAGTGAGAAGAATGTTTGATTGGGTTCATTTTGGATTTGATTTATGTGTGTTAAATCCAGAGGATGTGAGTCAGACAATTCAATACAGTTTGTTACTGATTACACCTCAGTGGCGATTATAGATAAACTCCAGGGCTGCCATAAATTATGTTGCTATGATTACGAGAGGATATATATATATATATATAAAATACAAAAAATGTAAATATTTACTGTACTAGTTAATTATCATCATTCTCAATTACAACACCGCTTGTCTCATGCTGGAACTAATCAAGTTGTCTATGTTATATAACCATTATTATAAATAGAACAGCAAATACATATGTAAAACTGAATGGTATAAATGATATCATAAAACATAAGGGCTAAGCTCAAGCGATCTCCAGATGTCACCCGAACCCTGGGAGTTGAAATAATTTATATAATTAACTAATTCTCTTGATCCGCTTACTATTTAATCTGTATTGTTTCCTCTTTTTTATCCACTTATAGATAATACAGATTGTAATATTGAATCAAATAACAAGAAGGAAAAATCAATACATAGAGCTTTTGGTTCTGATTATTTCACCAGATAGCTAAATACAATCAGGTTGCAAGTTTTTCACAAACATATTGTCCCCTTTTCAGTTCTGTTTGGTGATTCTTCACAATTTAGCCACTCAAGCCCTGGAACATCCCTATTGCTTTTCCCTGAACTCTCTCAATGCCCTCTAATTTCAGTACAGTTCTGAGGGAATGCTGCATTCTCAGCTAAGGAATGAGTAGGCTGTGGCTGAATGCAGCTTGCAAAAAGACAGCACTGTGAACTCCTCAACTCGGAACAGAATGGCAAGTAAACTTATAGAAAAGATTACCTCAAAATTAGGACTCTCAAAACCTTTGTTGGTTTCTCAGGATTCTGCAGCATATCAATTATGCAACTGTGCAAAGAACAAATCAAGAAGACAAATGCCAAATGTTGATTGTCCTGACCAGAAACCCATCACCAAACACATGAATACAGCCTAAGCGTCTTTTCTGTCCACCAAGTGAAGAATTCCCCATCCTCCACGAAAGAAAACTCCCCCCGCCCCTCCATGCTGAGGCAGAAACTCACACTCAAACCCCACCCCCACAGAGGCAAAATTCACATTTCGGAACCCCCTGCAAGCTGAGCCGAAATGTATGCACCACTGCCCTCCCACCCTCCCCACTGAGGGAAAAATCTTACACCGGCACAACGCACCACCCACTACCACAAAAAACACATTTCCTCCAAAACACCCCCACCACTGAGGCAAACGTTGCACAACACCCCACCCCCCATTGAGGCAAAGTTTTCAGTATGATTTACCCACCCCCAGAAGGACTCAGCCACATCCCTAATTAAATCATCCTAGCCCCTCTCTCCCTTTGCCCCTTCCCTTCCCCATTTCCTCTCCCCCATCTCTCCCCTCCCCTCCCCACCTCTTCCTCCTTTCCTCCTCCCTCCCCGTCCTCTCCTTTACTCCCCTTACCTTCCTTCTTTCCTCCCCTCCCTCATTCTTAATTCCCCGATATGACACCATGGGAGATTGACTATTATATTATTAAAATCTGTGGGGTGAATTTTCAGGCCTCCCACCCGGCGGAAATGGGGCGATGGCACCCCAAAAATGGTGGGCAATGACCTACTGCCCTGTTGTCAGCGTCATTGTGGCTGTGGCAAATGTTTCCCTGAGCTACTGCTGGGCGGCCGGTGTAGCCCATTTAAAATATTAATTGATGTACGTAGGACCCCGATTGTCATGTTTGGATTGAGCTTGGCAGAGTGTTCACCTAGCACGCTCTGCCCAGCATCAGGTGGTGATTCGGCCAAAGAGGATCCTGAAGATGAGTTCCTTTTCATTCAACCCAGCCTGGGACTCCCCGGCTCCCCGCCCCCCCCCCTCCACCCCCCTGTAGATCGCGCCCCCCTCCCCAGGAACCTAACCCTACAACCCGCAGGTCGGTTGGTCAGCCCGACGTTGTGGCAGCCAGGAACCAGCTGGATCCCCGGAACGCTCGGTTTCCAGCCGCAGCCTGCCAGCCCGACGCAAATGAGACACGCTCCTCAAAATGGACCTGGCCTCTCGGAGGAGCACTGCATGTTCCGCTGGCCAGCTGATCAGATTCCACACTGGGGGAAAATCCACCCCACTATGTCCTTTTGGAGATGTCCATGTAAATTCTGTCCATACCCCATTACATTTGTAATACCCTGTGACAACTGCAGGTGGTGCTCTAATAGGGTTTTCTCATGTAAAGCACTCAGCCCTTTGTCATGATTTTCAGTCACAAACGCTTGTGAATTCTCAATTCCCTCTTGGAAGGCTGGATTTGAGTCCGCCTACAGTTCCATGCTCCGACCACTGGGTGACTCTGCACCTATATGGGTTCTCAAACTCTGTTGGACATTTTACTGAAGTGAGCAGCAAGGTGGGCTTTTAACCTTTTGACAATATTAACAATTTAACATTTCCAAACTATTACTAATGTGGTTCAATTTCCCCCCAAATACATCCCCCAAATAGAAACTCAGTTCCTTTAGGCAACAGAGATTTCAGTCTCCTGAGTATGCACCCCCTTCACCCACCTGCCAACTTCCCCCGACAACTTTCATCCCTGAACCCAGCAACGAGCCCTTCTTTTCAATCTACGGCTTTGATGACTTTCCATCCCAGAAGGCTGGATTCTCAGTGTACCACCACCCCACTCTCTCCCAGTGATACAATCCTGGCCTCCACACAAAGATATAATCTTGGACTCCCAGTAACCCCCACCCCCGCCACACCTCCAACAGAGATACAATCCTGGTCTGTCAGTATAATCCCACCCAATCACTGAGCTAGATGCCTGGCCTTTTAGTCCACCCCCTCCACAGAAAGATCCCCCTCTCTTTGATGGTTTTCCCCTCTCTCCATCCACCTCATACCCCCTCTCTATCGTCCACAGGACCCTCTCTCCCCCTCCTCTCCTTTCTTCTCACATCTCACCCCTTCCTTTGCTGCTTCCTCCTCCTCCCTCATCCTTTCCTACCGCCCCTCTCTCCTCTCTCCCCTTATTTCTCTCCTCACCTCTTTGCCCTCCAACGTCCCTCCCCCTGCCCAATGATCCTCCACCCATAATCCTTGACCTAATGACTGCACTTGGTTTTAACTTCCTGTGAGCAATGCCACAGGAAATTGACCAATATCTATAAATCCCTCTCAAAGTACTTTGTGCAACTGCAAAGGAAGATTTGCTTATTGGTGTAACTGTTTTACTTTCTCAAGAAGCAAATCTTCAGCATTATTCACACGAGCTTTTTTATTGTTACTGCTTGTAGATAACCGTTAGATAATCTTCAATAATTAGGAGACACAGTTCAGAAGGGATAAATTTCCTTTTTTAATGAAAACTGAGAGAAATCTTGTTTTTCTCTGTCATGAAATTGCTTTAAAATTGCACATATTGAAGCCGCATTTTCCCATGATTTTCTTAGCGGATTGTTAATTCTGGAGAAAAACAGGTACTCTCTCTTTTCATTAAAAGAGGAATTTTACTGCACACTGTTATTACTGTTATTATAGCTGACAGCTCACATAAAACACAGGCAGGTAAGCCAGCCAAATGGCACGGTGAGTTCCATTGACATGGAGTTAAAGGCTTCAAGCAAGTTCTCAATATCAGTAGAGACTTACTTTGAGCAAGGGAGAGAGAGTTGATAGACATCCTGCTGGCTGGTTACAGAGCAGCAGTGCCAGGTCCTGACAGCAGGTTGTTACCAGCCTCTGAGCCAGAAGCGGGTATAACAACATCAACAGCTTGTATTTATATGATACCCTTATTGTAGAAAAAACATACCAAGCTGCTTCACAGAAGCATAAGGAAAAACGGACACTGAGCCAAAAAAGGAGAGATGAGGAGGAGTGACCAAAAGATTGAACATATCGGTGGGTTTTAAGGAGAATCTTAAAGGAGGAGACGGTGAAGGAGGAGCAAAAGGGTTTAGAGATGGAAATCCAAAGTGTGGAGCTTAGGTGGCTGTAGGCATGGCCGCCAATGTTGGAGTGAAGGTGAAGGGGGGTGTGGGATGCACAAAAGGTCACAATCAGAGGAACGATGGGGGGGTAGGGCAGGAGGATGTTACAGAGATAGGGAGGGGCAAGGCCATGGAGGGATTTGAACACAAGAATGAGGATTTTAAATTTGAGACATTGGGCAAAAGGAAGCCAATGCAGGTCAGCAAAGACTGGAATGATGGACAAGCAGGACATGGCACAAGATAGGATGAGCTGAAGTTTATGGAAGATGGGAAACCAGCCAGGGGAAGATTGGAAGAATTGAGTCTGGAGGTGACACAGGCATGGATAAGGGTTTCAGCTGTAGATGGGGTGAGATAGGTGCGGTGGTGGGCAATGTTACATAGGTAGAATAGGTAAGAGAGGGTCAGAAACTCAGCTCAGAGGTGAAGAGGATGCTATGGTTACGAACAGTCTGACTCAGCCTAAGGCAATGGCAAGAAAGGAGATGGAGTCGATTATAAGACTGTGTAATTTGGGGTGGGGGCCAAAAACAATAGCTTCAGTCTTCCCAATATTTAGTTAGAGAAAAGTGCAACTCATCCAAGACTGGATGACAGCGAACATGTGGAAATTGACTCTATGTCTGCAGATGATGTAGCTGAGGGGCAGCACGTAAGTGAGGCACAGGAATGGGCCAAGGATGGATTCTTGGGGGATTCCAGAGATGACGGTGTGAGGGAGGGAAGGGAAGCCTTTGCTAAAGATGCTGTGACTACAATTGGTTAGGTAAGAGTTGGACCAAGTGAGGGAGGCTCACTGAGTTGAACAGTGGAGGAGAGGCATTGGAAGAGGATGGTGTGGTTGACCAGGTTAAAGGCTGCAAGAGAAGGGATAATGTACCATGGTCATAGTCACAGAGAATGCCATTCATGACTTTGGTTAGGGCCATTAAGGTATTGTGCGAGGGACAGAAGTCCAATTGGAGGAATTCAAGATAGTTGCAGGAGAGGTGGACATAGGTCTGGAAGTCAACAACATGTTCAAGAACTACACAAGTGGCCTTACAGAAATAAAACTTGAAAGTGGGTCAAAATAAAAAGTAAAGTACATTGCAGTCTAGGATGAGTTTGGAGTGCATGTATGAAACTGCACGTAGCGTGTAAGGTTGGTGAGCTGCAGGCTCAAGTCGTCACATGGGACAATGATCTAATGTCAATAACAGCGACCTGGCTCAAAGAAGGGGAGGATTGAGTGCTTAATATTCCTGACTACAAGGTATTCAGGAAAGATAGGGAAGGAAAGAAAGGAGGGGAGTGGTGGCAGTATTGATCAAAGAAACTATTATAGCACTGGAAAGGGATGATGTAGTTGAGGGGTCAAAGACAGAATCTATTTAGTTAGAATTAAGGAACAAAGAGGAGCTATTATGCTACTGGGTGTATGCTATAGACCACTGAATAGTGGGAAGGAGATAGAGGAGCAAATTTGCAGGCAAATTACAAAAAGATGCAAGAACTATAGAGTAGTGATAATGGGGGACTTCAATTATCCCAATATAAACTGGGACAGTAACAGTGTAAAGGGTAAAGAGGGCAGGAATTCCTGAAATGTGTACAAGAGAACTTCCTTAAACAGTGTGTTTCCAGCCCAACGAGGAAAGAAGCAGTGCTGGATCTAGTTCTGGGGAATGAAATGGGGCTACAGACCAAGTGCTGGAAAGTGGGATTAGGCTGGTAGCTCTTTTTCGACTGGCATGGACATGATGGGCCGAATGGCCTTCTTCTGTGCCGTAAATTTTCTATGTTTCTAAGCGGAGCATTTTTCAGTGGGGAGCATTTGGGGAACAGTGATCATAATATCATTAGGTTTAGAATAGTCAAGGAACAATCAAATGTGAAAATACTTAAATGGAGGAGGGCTAATTTCAGTGAGTTAAAAAGGGATCTTTCCCAGGTGGATTGGAATCAAAAATTGGCAGACAAAACAGTAATTGAACAATGGGAGGTCTTCAAGGAGGAGATGGTCCAGGTACAGAGTAAACACATTCCCACGAGGGGGAAAGGAAGGGCATCCAAAGCAAGAGCTCCCTGGATGACTAAAGATATAGAGATTAAAATGAAACAGAAAAAGGAGGCTTATGACAAATGTAAGGTTCATAATACAGTAGAGAACCAAGCTGAATACAGAAAGTACAGAGGAGCTCCATAAAAAGAAATAAGAGGGGCAAAGAGAGAGTATGAGAATAGGTTAGTGGCTAACATAAAAGGGAACCCAAAAATCTTTTATAAACAAATAAATAGTAAAAGGGTAGTCAAAGGAAGGGTGGGACTGATTAGGGACAAAAAAGACCTTCTTGTGGAGGCAAAGGGCATGGTTGAGACATTAAATGAATACTGTGCATTGGTCTTCACTAGAGAAGAGGATGCTGTCATTGTAGCAGTAAAGGAGGAGGTAGTAGCGATTTTGGATAGCCTAAATTAGATAAAGAGGAGATACTTGTAAGATTGCTGGTACTCAAAATAGAAAAGTCACCCGGTCCAGATGAGACACATCCTAGGTTATTGAGGGAAGTAAGGGTAGAAATTGCAGAGGCTCTGGCCACAATCTTGCAACACCCCATGGATATGGGGCTGGTGCCAGCAGACTGGAGGATTGCAAATGTTACACCACTGTTCAAAAAAGGGGAGAGTGATAAACCCGGCAATTATAGGCCAGTCAGCCTAATGTTGGCACTGGAGAAACTTTTAGAGACAATAATCCGGGACTAAATTAATTAGCACTTGGAAAAGTATGGGTCAATAAATGAAAGTCAGCACAGATTTGTTAAAGGAAAATCGTGTTTGATTAACTTGATTGAGTTCTTTGATGAAGTAACGGAGAGGGTTGATGAGGGTAGTGCGGTTGATGTTGTGTATATGGACTTTCAAACCATAAGAACATAAGAAATAGGAGCAGGAGTAGGCCATATGGCCCCTCGAGCCTTCAATAAGGTCATGGCTAATCTTCTATCTCAACTCCACTTTCCTGCCGTATCCCCATATCCCTTGATTCCCTTGGTGTCCAAAAATCTATCAAACTCAATTTTGAACTCAATGGCTGAGCCCTCTAGGGTAGAGAATTCCAAAGATTCACAACTCTCTGAGTGAAGAAATTTTTCCTCATCTCGGTCCTAAGTAGCATTTTAAAGTACCACATAATAGACTTGTTAGCAAAATTAAAGCCCGTGGGATTAAAGGGTTAGTGGTAGCGTGGATACGAAATTGGCTAAGTGACTGAAAGCAGGGAGTAGTGGTGAACGGTTGATTTTCAGACTGGAGGGAAGTATACAGTGATGTTCACCAGGAGTCAGTATTAAGACCACTGCTCTTTTTGATATATATTAATGACTTGGGACTTGGGTATAGAGGGTATAATTTCAAAATTTGCAGATGACACGAAACTTGAAAATGTAGTAAACAATGTGGAGGATAGTACAGACTTCAGGAGGACATAGACAGACTGGTGAAATGGATAGACACATGGCAAATGAAATTTAACACAGTGAAGTGATACATTTTGGTAGGAAGAATAAGGAGAGGCAATATAAACTAAATGGTACAATTTTAAAGGGAGTTCAGGAACAGAGAAACCTGGAGGTGTATGTACACAAATCTTCGAAGGTGACAGGACAAGTTGAGAAGGCTGTTAAAAAAGCATATGGGATCCTGGGCTTTATCGATACAGGCAAAGAGTACAAGGAAGTTATGCTAAACCTTTATAAAACACTGGTTAGGCTGCAGCTGAAGTATTGTGTTCAATTCTGGGCACCACACCTTAGGAAAGATGTAAAGGCTTTAGAGAGGGTGCAGAAGAGATTTACTAGAATGGTACCAGGGATGAGAGACTTCAGTTATGTGGAGAGTCTAGAGAAGCTGGGGTTGTTCTCCTTAGAGCAGAGAAGGTTAAGAGGAGATTTGATAGAGGTGTTCAAAATCATGAACGGTTTTGATAGAGTAAATAAGGAGAAACTGTTTCCAGTGGCAGAAAGCTCAGTAACCAGAGGACACAGATTTAAGGTGGTCAGCAAAAGTGCCAAAGGCGACATGATGAAACATTTTTTTATGCAGTGAATTGTAATGATCTGGAATGCACTGCCTGAAAGGGCACTGGAAACAGATTTAATATTGAATCTGCTTCCATCAAAAGGAAATTGGATAAATACTTGAAGGGAAAAAAATTACAGAGCTATGGGGAAAGAACAGGGGAATGGGAATTATTGGATAGCTCTTTCAAAGAGCTGGCACAAGCACGATGGGCTGAATGGCCTCCTCCTGCGCTGTAACTACCATGAAAACAGAAAGCTTGTGTGTTACTATAGGTGTTATTGATGTGAAATAACGGGCTGATGCCATACAGCGGAGAATTGTGGGGGATGAGATCACCATAGGGATTCAAGGTAGACTACAAGGCAGATATGAGATTTATGGGGTGGAGGAGGGGGATTGAGAGGTTACTGCACAGCAGCATTCAAAACAACAGGTAACGATGGGCAGATTGCAGAATGTACTCACAAAATCCACAGAGGGATTTAAAGATCCTATCATTAACACGAGAAGAAGAATAAGTAAATTCCAACAAAAATGTAACACAAAGACAAAACGTCAACTTTTTTGTGAAGAGAATTCAAGGAACTAAGAAGAATAGTTTTATGGACAGATCATTAGCTTTGTACACCAGCTGGGTAAAGTGAATTATGTCACCACTTTATAATTTAGATTTTCCTTCATTAGTTATTTTTTGTTTGCTGCTCAGTTTCCCATATCATGCACCAATCGTTGACTGAGAGGGGGAAGGGTGGAAGAATGAGCGACCACCTGTGCCAGGAATTCGCCTGATGCTGTTCTTGAGGTTTCTGCAAGAAGGCTCACAAAGATAACCAGAGCTCGCTAACCTTCAGATAATCTTTTCCAACAATTGACACCCAATATCAGATATCTCTGACATCCCCCCTACCTCCTTTCATTCCTTTAATACCCTCATGCTTCTGTTGCTCAATACCATTCATTTCTCCCTTTATGCATTTATGCATATTCTTCTTATGGTCCAATGACTCATGTCTTGCATGCTTCCTAGTTACCCCTCTGATCATTTCACATGTCTACAAACCTCTCTTCCTCCTACCCAATGTGCCTTTGATTCCTCCTCTACTGTTCAGTGTGACTCTGTGTCCCCCTTCCACCCAATATCCTTCTATTTATTATTGTTCTCAATCTTACACTGAGAGAGAGAGAGGAAGAGAGAGAGAGATTCAGGGAATGTGTTCATGATGCTGGGCTATCACACCTCCCTCACACTATCTAATCAGTCAAATACCTGTTAGGGTACACCATTCAGGCTAGGAAAAAGTGATGTACTCATTGGGCAAGTGACTGCAATATTCCAGGTGTCTGCCAGTGCTAGTTAGGTGCCTAGGGCATGTTAATGTGACATCCAACATGTTGAGCCCTGCGTAAGTAAACATATGCCTTATGCTGTAATCTTTAACAAACAAACCTCCTCAGATGATGACGAGTCCAAACTTATCTGTTCATGAATCTAAAACTCTTATACACAGATGATTCACCCAAATCAGAAGATCAGGATGGTTTCACACAGGTAGAATTAGAGGAAAAGGATGTCCACCTCTGGTATCATAAAATGCCATTCAACATCTGAGGGAGGTAAGACAACTATTACCATCCTAACTGGTTTTGGGCAATTGCACAAGGTGATTACTGGGGTAATTTTACGAGGTGGGGTGAAACACCTGCTGTGGAGCCTCATGAGACACAAGCATGGGTTGTAGAAGCAGCCCTATACTGTTATTGCCCTATCTCCAACCAGCATTCCTGCCTAGTAAGGAGGGATTTTCACAGGATTTCCTCTTACATCTTTATGTCATACTATGCAAATTAGATAGACACAGGCCTTGAAATTCCTTTGTCACTGATGCAGCAACATAACTTATGCCTGCTGAAATCGGAGGAGGTTGACCCCATCAGAAATTCTGGGGTCAGCTAATTTCAATGATGCTGGCAAGACAACAGGATGCTGGCCCTACCAACAGGAGGCCTAATACCCCAGGAGGGGGTGGAAAATTCAGGATGGGACAGAGCAAGGGCACAACTTCTGGATTTAAAGGGCTGCGTGCAGGCCCTAGGAAAAGGGAATAAAATTATTGCTGCAATAGAAGGGAAAAGGTGGGCAATTAACTTCTCTGTGGCTGATGTCCCAAATTAGAGAACAGAGGGATGTCATTGTTGGAGTACTAGGAAAGAAGCCATCACATCCAGCAAAATGGCCCATGTGGCTGTGAGTGGGATCTCCATAATCCCAAGGGGCCCCTTGCAGAATCTCTCAAGTCAAATACAAATGTTGGGCTGTCAACTCTGTTGTTTTATTTTTCACTTCCTAAGCATAAGGATAAACTCATAAGACTCTTATGAGTGTCGTATATGTGTAAATATTTTTGGGTGACAATGAGTTTGCAAACAGCACCAGGCATGATGCTGCTGAGACCATCTGAGAGGGATGATATTTCCCGTTCGCATGTGAAGGAAATACAAGCCCATGCAATCACTGCAGCATGCTTCTGCGTATTTTTCAGAGACAAAAATGAGCTTCTGGCCATGAAATGAAGAATGAATTTAATTCTAGGCTTTTCCAGGCTCGACTGATATAAACTAATCCAGATTAACTCAGGTTTCTAGCAAACCAGGATAATATACTTTATCAATTATCCTATCCTGTGCTCTAACCTCACTGCAAGGACTGCATAATTCCACATGGCTTTGTGTATCTGAATCAAGTTTATTTTAAAGTAGTTTAAATTTACTCAAGTTTGAGAATTATGTTAAGATCCTAAAATAGGGGTAATTAATAGGTGGGAAAAATCTTAACCACAACAATCTTTTTGAGTACCGTACTGATTTTCAGTATATTCATTGTAGTGGAGCTGTTCACTGACATAGCCTGAGAACATTCATTGTTTAAGTGCATTCAGGGGAAGTCTAAATAGAATCAATATGCTAAAAGAAAATGAAGTAAAGGTACAATTTCAATCCAAATGGTAGAATGCAGAAGTGGCAGGTTCAGAGTTGATTGCAAATCTTGGAAAAGGTGTGAAATGAAATATGAGCTGGAGAAAGGATAATATGGGGTGATGGGATTCCACAGCTAGGACAATGGCTGGAGTAAAAGGAATAGAACAGTAGAGGATACCCCAAAGGGGAAGACATCAAACAGGGGCAGAACACCTTCTAAAAAGCAAGACTCTGGGAGGCAGGAGGAATTTGACCATCCAGAAAGGCTGGACCTGTCCACCTGCAAAAGAATGGGTGGCCAACCAGTGACAAGCTCACTGAAAGAGGTAGCCAACCCTAGAGGAACATGGGAGAGAAAAAGAGAAAGGTGATTGGCAAGGATGGAGGAGGAAGTGGAGTAGGAATGGATGAGCTGGAATAACTTGTTAAAGGAAATTCTTTAAGTTATTAAATAAAGAATTACAATAATTCTTTACGAGATTTTTTTCTCCAGTTTTCTTCCTCTTTCTTCCCTCCTCTCCTAAAGTGATTAAGTCTGCTGCTAGTGTTCAGATCCACAACTCTCAGATACTTTGACCAAATAACCTTTATCAAAGGTTCTCATTGAAATGTATAAAATCCTGACAGGGCTAGACAGACTGGATGCAGGGAGGATATTTCCCCTGGCTGGGTGGGGGGGGGGGGTCTAGAATGAGGGATCACAGTCTCAGGATACGGAGTAGGACATTTAGTACCGAGATGTGGGAAAATTTCTTCACTCAGAGGGTGGTGAACCTGTGGAATTCTCTATCACAGAAGGCTGTGGAGGCCAAGTCACTGAATATATTTAAGAAGGAGATAGATAGATTTCTAGACACAGAAGGTATCAAGGGGTATGAGGAGAGAGCGGGAATATGGTATTGAGATAGAGGATCAGCCATGATCATGTTGAATGGCGGAGCAGGCTCGAAGGGCCGAGTGGCCTACTCCTGCTCCTATTTTCTATTATGACAGTCAATGTTAATTGGGTATTTGACCCTAGGGTGATGTCACTTTTGAAATATATACTCTCCTCATGACATGCCCAATTCAGTGGCGACCAGGAGCAAGAATTCGAAGTTACTTTTTCCCCTTCCTAGCCTGGGATTATTGAGGAAAATTATAGTGTTGCACCACCACCCAACATGAGATCAGCTAAATCAATACAGACACAAAGATTAAATCTAGAACCTTACTGATTGTTACATAGAATGTACAGCACAGAACCAGGCCATTTGGCCCAACAGGTCCAAGCCAAAAAGCCACTCGGCCCAATAGGTCCTCACTAACCTCGTCCCACTCTTCTTCATTTAGCCACATCAACATATACTTCTATTCCTTTCTCTCTCATTTACTTATCTAACTTCCCCTTAAATGCATCTATGCTAGTCGCCTCAACTACTCCATGTGGTAGTGAGTTCCACATTCTAACCACTCTCTGGGTAAAGAAGTTTCTCCAGAATTCCCTATTTGATTTATTAGTGGCTATTAAAATACACTCGTGGACATAATCCAAGTTTTTAAGTTGCTCGTCAACCTGTCGTGACTATCCAGACTGAAACCAAAGGGATGGCTAGACTGGGAGCCCCAGATGTTAAAAAAAAAATTAGAGTGAAGCAGAATTTACCAACTGTGACACCGAGATACAAATCGGGTGGACAATGATATCAATTGCACGGGGAAAGAAAAAGAAAGAAAAGAGGAAAAAAAACTGATATTTAAACTATAATAAAACCAACAAGCGTGACTAATCGATATAACACCTAATCTAAAAGATAAAATAGACAGAAAAATCGAATTAAAATGACAAATACAGAATAAAATACAATAATAAAACATGAGTAATAAGACATAAGTCCATAAAATTTAAAACAAGGAGTTCAATAAAATGTCAAAATATCAAGGAGGGTAATATCATGTAGACAAGGAAAACTTGTCGAGACGGTGCCAGATTCACTCTTGGCGAGGTCCCTTGAACACGAAATTGATTGCTCAATCTTCCCCGGTTGGAACTATCCGTCGAAAGATGGTCCATATACGACGTTCCTCAGAATCTCAATGAAGCGGTAATACCGGGACAATAGGAGTTTGCCCAGTGTACATTCCAGCGAATTACTTTTTGCTTGGGTCTCTGATTCCACAAGCGGGGATCTTTTTTCCCCGGACGTTCCCACCTGGATGGGAGCTAGCTCCTTTGTTTTTTAAGTCCACTCCTGAGGAAAGTGATTTCCCGACATCACCTGTTTGTGTCTTCCTTGAATGACCATGAGATCGCACACGGCAAACTGCGATAGAGAAGTTCACAAGAGTACCATGGTTGAGAGTTCTCCGGGCAGCCCATTTAGCCAACTTTTGTATGTTGTTGCACGGCGGGACCACGAGGAGGCATGACTCATTGCGACTGAGAACCCACAAGAAGTCACAGCTACAAAACTATGACTCTCCAAGGAAACAAAGCAGAGTCATAGTTACTCCCGCCTAGTTCTGGTCTCCCCCACAAGTGGAAACATCTTCTCTACGTCTGCCCTTTCAAACCCTTTCATAATCTTAAAGAGCTCTATCGGGTCACCCCTCAGTCTTTTCTGTTCTAGAGAAAGGAGCCCCAGTCTATTCAATCTTTCTTGAAAGGTATAACCTCTCAGTTTTGGTATATTCCCAGTAAATCCTTTTTGTACCTTCTCCAGTGCCTCTATATCCTTTTTATAATATGGAAAACAAAACTGTTCACAGTATTCCAAGTGTGATCTAACCAAGGTCCTTCCCTCTTTTCAATTCTATCCCTCTAGAAATGAACCCCAGTGCATTGTTTGCTTTTTTTTGGCCTGCATCGTTACTTTTAGTGATTTCTGTATCTGTACCCCCAGATCCCTCAGCTCCTCTACCTTATTTAGACTCTTATTTTCCAAGGAGTATATAGACACCTTATTCTTCCTACCAAAATGTACTTATCTATATTGAAATTTATTTGCCAATTACATGCCCATGCTGCAAGTTTATTAATGTCTTTCTATATTTTGTCATCCTTCTCAGTATTAACTATACCCCCCAATTTGATGTCATCCGCAAATTTTGAAATTGTACTTCCGATTCCCGAGTCCAAATCATTCATGTAAATGGTGGACAACAGTGGTCCCAGCACTGATCCTTTTGGAACACCACTTCCCACCTTTTGCCAGTCTGAGTAACTACTTTCTAAATGGTAAAAATTTTAAAACAGTGGATGTCCAAAGGGACCTAGGGGTACAGGTACATAGATCATTGAAGTGTCATGAACAGGTGCAGAAAATAATCAATAAGGCTAATGAAATGCTGGCCTTTATATCTAGAGGACTAGAGTAACAAGGGGGCAGAAGTTATGCTGCAGCTATACAAAACCCTGGTTAGACCGCACCTGGAGTACTGTGAGCAGTTCTGTGCACCGCACCTTCGGAAGGACATATTGGCCTTGGAGGGAGTGCAGTGTAGGTTTACTAGAATGATACCCGGACTTTGTGGGTTAAGTTACGAGGAGAGATTACACAAATTGGGGTTGTATTCTCTAGAGTTTCAAAGGTTAAGGGGTGATCTGATCGAAGTTTATAAGATATTAAGGGGAACAGATAGGGTGGATAGAGAGAAACTATTTCCGCTGGTTGGGGATTCTAGGAGTAGGAGACACAGTCTAAAAATTAGAGCCAGACCTTTCAGGAGCGAGATTAGAAAACATTTCTACACACAAAGGGTGATAGAAGTTTGGAACCCTCTTCCGCAAACAGCAATTGATACTAGCTCAATTGCTAAATTTAAATCTGAGATAGATAGCTTTTTGGCAACCAAAGATATTAAGGGATATGGGCCAAAGGCAGGTATATGGAGTTAGATCACAGATCAGCCATGATCTTATCAAATGGAGGAGCAGGTATGAGGGGCTGAATGGCCTACTCCTGTTCCTATGTTCCTATGTACTTTTAACCCCTACTCTCTGTTTCCTGTTTTGTAGCCAGCTTGCTATCCATTCTGCTACTTGTCCCCTGACTCCACATGCTCTGACCTTAGTCATGAGTCTACTATGCGTTACCTTACTGAAGGCCTTTCTACCTCACCATTTACTCACCAACCAATTGGGGAGCCCATTGAGAAAACTTATCAAGTAAAATTTAGAGTAAGGCATTGCCATGATGTACTTTGTTAGTTGAGCACAGGTCAGGGATAATTCAGTGAAGGAACTCAGCTAATTTGTTGAGCCTAGCTCGGAATTTATTGAGAGGAAATTACATAATTTGTTGAGAGTAGGTTGGGGTGGTCTGTGGGGGAAAGAGTAATTTATTGAAGTTAGTTCAGGAGTAATCGACAGGAGTTACTTCGTTGGTTGAGTATAGTTTGGAGATAGATTATGAAGCAAATTGCTTAATTTATTTTTGCATACCTCAGGGATTATTCACTGAAATAAGTCACTTCTTTTATTGACCGTGGCTCAGGAATTACTTGTTGAGGGGAATCACTGATTCATCAAGCACAGCTCAGGATAGCATTGAGGAAGATCAATAAAATTATTGAGCCCCTTTCCATGATAACTTACTGAGAGAGATTTTTCATTGACTGTAACTGAGTACCAATCTACTGAAAGAGATTGAGTTGAATAAGGATTGTACTATATAAATAATGAAAGATCCAGTATAACTGTCAGTTAAGACTAGGAACTAAATTTGGGTCTCTAACTCAGAAGTCCACCACCCTCGTGTGAAGTTCCAGGAACTATTTTCCTATTCAGGGATCTTTTACCAGCTTTGATTGTATAAATCATGATGATAATGGGGCCCTACATTAACTTATAAGGGTGTGTTTTCATATAAGGCACAGAGAGCACTACAAACTATTGGTGAAGATGCTGACGAAGTGGTGAAGATTACCAGAAAAGTAGCTGGCAGGAAAGGAAGGCGCTGGCGAATGCAGCAAGAACACCCACAAGTTCACCATTCTCAGGCAACTAATTATAATTGGGTCACCTGGTGGGTTGTTCATCGATAGAGATGGGATGGATGAGAAATATGCAAATATATGTGGTTGTTAGTCATCCAGCACCAGGTGAGCCCAATAAAACAGCTCAAAAAAACTGGAATGAGCCCAAGTGAGCACGTAGAGGGGTACAGGGCAAAGACAGCATTGGGGTGGCATAGACCTCATGCCAGATTATGTAAGGTAAACCTCAGACTATGTAATCTTGTATCTTTTACTTGCTTAGAAGGGCAGCAAGCCAGTGTTGAACGGTGGAGATATGAGGAAAGATGAATATTTAAGGAATTTTGATTATGTTTGGAAATCAGGGAGCATGTATGTGGAATTTTATGGGTGAGGTAGAATCCGTGATCGGGCAGATTGTATATGGTGTGTGGAAGGAGTGGGCTTGACGGGCTAAACGGCCTTTTGTTTTGTTTCATATTTTCTAATGTTCTTAAAAAATTAATAAATTCTGCATTAGCTGTAATTTGGATATCTAAGGGATATTTGTGCCTGTTGTAGATTTGCTAGAGAACTGCTAAGACCCCATCGGAGAGTCTGGATTCCAGACAATTTTCCTCTTTCTACAATAAGCACTCAATTTACCTCTTGGTGATTTTTTATGTTCATCAAGCATTGCACCTAAATGCTGAAAAATTAAATACTTTTCCACTTTTTGTTATCCAGTGCTAGCATTCTCTACTATCAAGTCATGCTATGCACAAATAGAGGCAGAGTAAAGCTCCCTCAACAATGTACTTTAACCTGAACCTTAGACTACAGGATGGACTGCAGCAACTCACCAAGGCTTCTTCGACAGCACCTCCCAAATCCACGACCTCTACCACCTAGATGGACAAGGGCAGCAGGCACATGGGAATACCACCACCTGCACGTTCCCCTCCAAGTCACACACCATCCTGACTTGGAAATATATCGCCGTTCCTTCATCGTCTCTGGGTCTAAATCCTGGAACTCCCTACCTAACAGCACTGTGGGTCTGTGGGAGTACCTTCACTGCATGGACTGCAGCGGTTCAAGAAGACGGCTCACCACCACCTTCTCAAGGGCAATTAAGGATTGGGCAATAAATGTTGGCCTCGCCAGCGACGCCCACATCCCCCCATGAATGAATTAAAAAAAGACAACTAGCCCTACTACATTGGGCGAATATTTCCATTTCCCCACATACTCATGGCCTCTCTGAAATGAGGGTGCCATTTCAATGTCAATTTATGCCAAAATGTGGCCAATTTTCAGCTGCGGGCCCATGCCGGTTGGAAACTGAAAAACCTAATTTCACATTGGAGACAGCTGCCAAAGAGAGGAGACATTCATCTTATTCAAATTGGATGTAAGCTCAGGTTCTAGAGTTGAGAAGATGATATACTATTTCACTGGGCATTTAGTTTCCCACATAGATGGGCTAATATTGATTTGAGCTTTCAATATATGCCTGTAAAAGATCCCAGAATAGTAAAATGGTTCCTGGAACTTCAAACAAGGGTGGTGATATTCACAGGTTGGACCATCCTTCTTCTACAACCAAGGACAACAGAGGTACGAAGAGAAAGGAGAAAGTAAGAAAATAACAGACCATGACAAGAAACACTAGCCTGAATTTTCAGATATTGATGTTATTTATATCACAATGGCTATTGGTGAGTTTTAGATAGATGGAAGCATGCTATTTATACCTAATTTACCAAGGTTAGCTCATTAATATAGTTACAGGTGTAGATTTGGACAAGTGAAAGGACCACATTAGTGATGGAAGTGCAAAATTGACTAAATAAAATTTAAATAGAGAGGGACAATTAAAGGAGAGCATCACAATAGGGGACAAAAATTCTGAAAGGCTTTCAAGAGACTTTAAAGGCATCTAAACCCATCAATAGCTTTCTGCAAAGCTATAGGGGCAGAGGCTGAAGAAGAGACAGGTAAGGGAAAGGAAAGCTAAGGTCCAGGCAAGTGACGGAGCAGCCCAACACATGACACCCTGTTTAATGGCCACGGAAGAGCTATCCCCATTGGTCAACATTGCAGCGTGTCTGTGTAAGGAAACCTCTTAAACTCAATTAGATGATTCCTCGTGGTTCAGGCTCGAACGTATTGTCCAAATGCAAGTTTGTTACTCAGACACCAATAGTATAATAACTATTAATAGTTATACAATAAATTCATACAACCTGGTTTCCTGCAGACCCAAGGTGATCCGGTCTGGCTTTTGTAGGTTAGACTTCCGACAGTCCTGTCCGCTTAACTCCAACAAGCCCGCAACTCATTCCCCTTACATGTCCAAAAACTTTCCCATCTCACATGATGCCCAGAATGTATACTGAAGTGAGGTTCCTCCAGACCTCAACATAATGGCCATGTTGATAGTTTAATTGCTAATCAGTTTAACCTGATGTCTCCTGCCAAGCAACACAAAGGGACAGGAGATGCCCTGGGCATCCCAATTGGATAATGTGATGACGGGCTGGCCTCCATTGTTCCATCTAATCTCTGATAGTAACACATATCCTTATCTGATAATCACATTGAGATGTGATTAACTTTGATGGGACGCAAAGCAAATTCTAACAGCCTGCAAAGAGGTGCAGCTAAGTTTCAGGTCACTGCTGAGCATTATCATCACTGGACGTACCAGCCCAATGCTGCATGGTGGCTGCAGGTGTCCTTGCAGCAGAGGGCACATCTCTGCTTCTGTTCCTCTGCTGACCTGTCGCAGTGTCTGTTATTAAATTGTAATTCTTTATTTAATAACTTAAAGAATTTCGTTTAACAAGTTATTCCAGACACTGCGACAACGGATGAACGGACACCGCGCAACAATCGCCAGACAGGAGGGTTCCCTCCCAGTCGGGGAACACTTCAGCAGTCAAGGACATTCAGCTTCCGATCTTCGGGTAAGCGTTCTCCAAGGTGGCCTTCGAGACACACGACAACGCAAAATCGTCGAGCAGAAATTGATAGCCAAGTTCCGCACCCATGAGGACGGCCTCAACCGGGATCTTGGGTTCATGTCACGCTACATGTAACCCCATCAGTGAAAAAAAGTTATCTGTTTTTAATACAACTGGTCATTCTCTCTCTTTCTCTGCCTTTCGGATGTTTCTCTCTTTCTCTCTCTCTCTCTCTGTCTTTGTGTTCTGACTGTTTGTGTATTCAGTAGTCTTGTATGTAATGTTTCTCTGTCTGAACACTATTCAACTCCTTTGATTGCCTTGATAACGGGCAGTTGGAAAGATTATCTGTAATCACCAGGCATTGTTCTCTGACTATATATGCTGTACCTTTATGGAATCCATCACTCACCTGACGAAGGATGAAGCCTCCGAAAGCTTGTGATTTCAAATAAAGCTGTTGGACTATAACCTGGTGTTGTAAGACTCCTTATATTTGTCAGGTTGGTGGGCCAGGGCCTGCAGAAATGGTTGGTGGCATCTTAGCTAGTGAGGAAAATTGGGCATCATGGGCTTTTGATCACTCTGGCATGCTTTCTTTCATGCAGTGCCACTGAAAGAATGACGTGCTGCGATTGGGGTGCTTCGCAGGCAGCATCCAAACATTACAGTTCATCCGGCATTCACTTCTCTCAGTGATGTCACTGGAGATCTGCTGACCCAGTTTCCTTTGGGAAGAGGAGCCTCCACTGGGTCTAATTGTCTGCCAAACTGAGATATGTTCACCTCTGTCTGCAGTGCAGGTATGCAGATACCAGTTGGTGGTCACAGTGCACCTATCATGCAGCCTGCACCTGCCTGGCATCCCTCCCTACGGCCTCCTCTAGCAACTCTGGATGTCCATTTCAAATGGGCGCTCTTTACATCTGTGGTCCTGAAAGTTAAATGATGACGGGTGAATCTACCACAACTGGTACCACACATCATAACACATGAGGGACTGGCAAAACTCAGAAACTTGCCGCATTTCTGCCAAGTTGGAAAGTTCACTTATTTTCTGATACTTACGTAGAATTTACAGCACAGAAACAGGCCATTCAGCTCAACTGGTCTGTGCTAGTGTTTATGCTCCACATGAGCCTCCTCCCACCCTACTTCATCAAACCCTATCTGCATATCCTTCTTTTCCTTTCTCCCTCGTACTTATCCAGATTCCGATTTACCCCACAACTGGCAGCATCAGGAAATCAAAGCTACTGTGTCAAAAGGACAATCGGATTTTCTGCACATCAAAAAAAAAGTTTAGATTGTGTAATTTTCTGTACTATATTCTGCTCTCGAGAACAATGAATTAGAACTTGCCATGTCACATGACACCACACCGTCATAGTGTTTACAAATACTATGCTAGTCTTCAGGGAAGCTACTGCACCCTCCTTAGCTATATTTAACGAGGGAAAGATTTACTTCATTTAATGGAATCCCAGGAGGCCCAGCCTCTGACAGCAGCTACTCATTATCCCTGTGCAAGCAAATTGTGTTACTTTCCTTACAGCCATAACTGTTAAGTGTATATAAATTAATTGCATCAATTGATGAATGATTGTGTTCAAATGCATGAGCAATTGGGAACTCTCTGGCTCCCATATATAAGGGAGTAGGCTTGGGGAGAGGGTGTGGGCTTGTGTGAGGGATGCATTGGGTGTAATGTGAATCCCAGCAAATAAAGTTTATAAGCAACTAAAAGTATTCAGTCCTTCGCTGTCTGACTATCCAGTTCGAGCAATAACCACTTTTATGGTTCGCATTGACGGGAAGCTAAAGCTGGAGCTTAATTCTCAATGCATGACCCCTTGAAAAATTCATTTTCTAATCGAGATTTATTTCTGGTGCAGATGGACAAATGGACAATCCCAGGGCAGGCAGGTCACTGAGTTCAAATGGTTTTCATGCCTGTCAACTGAGAATATTATTCCCAGCATTATTCAAAGTAGAATTTGATTTAAGATCAGATTGATCTATTAAACCACAGAGAACTTTGTTGATTAAACAACTTTTACCTGATTCACTAATAATAAAAAACACTGAACAATTTACCAGTGACGATGTAGAGGACCACTTTTGTCTTTCAATGCTCTTTTCTTGTTTCCGTTTTCTCCTATTGCTTTTCTTCCTCCCTTTTGTATCGTTATTGATACCTCATGTATTGTGTGAACTGTGAATAAATGCAGCATTAATAGTTTTTGTCCAAACAGTCTGTCACAGATGGACACAGGCCAGTGATACTGGGGCCCACCATCTCCCATTAAAATCAGATGAATGAAAGGAAGTACAGTTTCATTTAGAACTTACCTTAAGGATTGATTCCATCAGATGAGATGCCACCTTGAGAATGGTCACATTACCGATAAGTGATTCTGATAGACCCTAACCTTTATACCTCAGAATCCAATAAATAATCACTACTATGGTACAACTCCACTTAAATCACAATCACGCATCTGTCCATTTTTTTAAAAGAGTCATTTAATGTAATCCGAAATCCACGGCCATACTTCTTTTGAAGAGGATTAAAGTTTGTCAGTAAACGTAGGAACATAGGTATTGCTAGATGAAAAAAGACCACGGTTCATCTAGTTCATCTTCTACCATCCTGGTAATTGCATGGTACAATGATAATGAAGTTGTTGACTATTCATAACAATCAATCTCTATCGATGGTGGTAATTTTGATTTTGTGTGATAGTGTAACACGGGTGATTGCGAATCAGCAGCCCCTTTTACATCTATCCTGACTTCAATAAAAATAAAAATCGGGATTGATATAAAACGAGATCTTTTCAGTCACACTACTGCCGCAGACCAACCACACGCTCATAACCATTGAGCAACAGTTACTGCAGTAATGGTTATGTGGTTGCCATGGAGCCATTACCATGTAAACAGAATCCCACTGAATCCCTGCTCCACCGGGTCAGCCTTTACCAGCATTAGTCCAGAGCTCTGTCAATCGGTGAAACAATCAGGTGGTCAAATAATTAGATGCAAGTAATAATGCTGCTCGAAAACAACACAAGTAAAACAATAACATTATCACTTTCGACCAATGAGATAACTTCCAGCCATCCATCAACCCAGCCTAATACAGTGCCATCCATCTCGTGGGCATGCATTTTGCGAATTAGTCTGTTATATGGGTTAGTGCCAATGCCTTCTTGAATTCCAGGTAGATAATACATAGGACTATAAATTGGGCCGCGTAGTAAACACGTTTGCGCACACGCAAATAACGAATGCTGGCATCATGTAAAGTAGGGAGAATATGTGGTAGATCAGTGCGCAACGCTGATTTAAAGGGACAGATTCGATTTTGGAACTCAACACTCCAGTCAACGCACTGTCTTAACCTCGCACAGTTGAACAGGCCGTAAAGAGCATGGCGGACCCCCCACAAGCTCTATTTAAAGGAATCATGCAGGATTTACAGGTTAGTTGCTGGATTATTGCTTCTGGTTGCTGATGCATTTGTACCTCTTTTTGGAGATCTCCTATTCTTGAATACTGGGACTAGGGGGCATTGCCTAAAAATTAAAGTCCGGACTTGCAGGAGTGAAGTTAGGAAACACTTCTACACGCAAAGAGTGGTAGAAGTTTGCAACGCTCTTCTGCTAATGGCAGTTGATGCTAGCTCAATTGTTAATTTTAAATCTGAGATTGATAGATTTTTGTTAACCAAGGGTATTAAGGGATATGGGGCTAAGGCGGGTATATGGAGTTAGGTCACAGATCACCCATGATCTCAATGAATGGCGGAACAGGCTTGAGGGGCTAAATGGCCTTCTTCTGTTACTATCTTCCTATGTTCCCATAATAAAATTTCAATACTCTACAGGAAGTGGGCTGGCTGGCTGACAGGCAACAGCAAGGGCACTGGCAGAGTGGCAGGGATGGGACAGGAATGCTGTCATCCTGAGAGAGGACAGCAAGTTCATGTTCCATGGAGCCACTGCCACTTGCTGCCACGTGTTATGCGTCACTTTCTCCTGCAAGAAAGCAGGACGTGTGTCGGTGAGTGTCCTGCAAGATATTTGGGTGATGTGCCTGTCACGGCTGAATAGCTGCCAGTGTGTGTGACCTGAGAGTTGTGGGTGTGGGGCTTGCAACAGTGGTAATGTGTGAGGGTGAGAGGAAGCATCTGATTGGAAGAGTTGAATTGATTGAAAGAGTTTGTTGGTATGTGGGTGATGGGGGGTGTAGTATGTGGAACAGTGGATGCAGCTAGTGGTGTATTTGGTAGGAGATGCCAGTTGACAGTTGACCTCACTCACCTTGACCACTCGTATCAAAGCATTGAATTTCTTCCTGCACTGCATCCATGTTCGTGGTGCTATGTGCCTGGCATTGACTTTGTCCCCTATTGCCTCGGGAGCATATGCCTGGAGGGCCCCTTGCCCCCCTGCGGATATAGGATGCCCCTCCTTCTGTCCACCTCTTGCACCAAGGCCTCTAGTGTATCATCAGAGAACCTTGGTGCACACTCTCTCACGGGCCTGGTGCAAACTCAGATTTGCAGATTGGTGAGGTCTGGCATGCAGATTGGAGGATGTGGGATTTAGTAGTGGGCAACCTTTATTCAATGTTTTAGCATAACTCAACATAGGGACGGGATCTGCATCTGTGTTTTACGTGTGCGATGTCTGACCTCCGTTCAGACTCCATGCGGACCCGTATCTTATATTTTGCAAATAAGAGGTGTCTGCATCTCAATGACCGGGCGCGGGTTAATCATGCACAGCGACCCCTGTGCCCAGTTTCAGGGGTTATCCAATATAACCCCCATACTGCCTCACTCTCATCCACCAGATCTGTAACTTCCTCAAATAAATCCAATAAATTGGTCAGACACAACCTGCCTCTTCTGAATCCATGCTGGCTCAAATCTAACCAGACCCTGTCCTTCCCTTATGTTATCCCCCATCAAAGTCTCAAACACTTGCCCCACAATTGAGGTGAGACTCATAGATCTATAATTTGAGGGTTTGTGCAGTGCCCATAATTTAAACATGGAGGTCATATTAGCTACTTTCTAGTCCACAGGGATGTTACTCGGTTCCAATGAACTTCAGTGAGATGATTTGCATTCTGCTCAGCCAACTCCAAAATTCTTCAACATGTCCAATAACGTTCTCCAATAATGTTTCCGAGACTGTCCACAGCCTCTCCGAATCCTTCTTCCTTTAGGTGAACAATGTTTGACCAAAATTTAAATACTGTACTTTAAACTACAACACAATTTAACATAACTTCACGCATTCCGATCAATCAAAGCAAGCAAATTGTTTAAAAGGCACAGGGTGAATTTTCTTGTTGGGGTGGGGGGTCTCCTGATCAGTCACTGTAACTTTGGCGGATAGCTTCCTCACGCCCGTAAATGGGGTTTTACGCTGAGGAAATTCCCGGTGATAATTCAGCGATACAAACATATCCGAGAAATTGTAATCACCACTCTTCACCCTTGCACTTTCACGTGCAGGAATATTAATAGGATGGCAAGTTATTACCAATAATTTTGCTTCAAGGATTTTAATGTATAACTAGTGCTTCTCCCATGACATTATTCATGATAGTTGGAGAATGCACTGGTTCACAAGGCCAGCAGCATTATACCATGTAATGCACAATACATTATTCTGCTGGAGCTGTATATAACTGGTGCCACAAGGTCCAATTGCACTAAATGGACACCACTCAAGCTCAGTTACAAGCTAATTGCTTATGGGAAGATCCCGAGGTCAATTGGAGGCTTTTGAAACCAGTAGGAAATTACTGGCACAGTGAGACACCTGAAGTGCATATAGTAGGTCTCCCATGGTGCTGCTCACTGTGGGTCAGAGGAATGTTTCCCTTACCTGTTGTCTTTGGATTGGTGCCTCTTTCTTTCTCTTTATCTCCTGTTCTGCCTCTCTCTCAGCCATCTTCTCCTTCTGCCTATCTCTTCTCATTTCAGGCGGAAGGTTGCATGTTGTTGGTGGGAGGGAGTAGAACATGTTTACAATGTATTTACAGTTAGCCCATCCCCTCCCCTGCAACCTTTTGCACCTTTCTAGCCCATGATCACCTCTATGCATTCTCTTCAACACTCCTTGTCCTCACTCTTTACCTTGTCCACCTATCCTTCAACAGCACCATCACCGTTATGGACTTCCCTCATCATGCCTACCCCTGCCCCTTGCACCCTCCCCTTTCCCTCGTCTCCCACCCTTGGCTTCCAACATGGCTGCTAAGCCCTCCGTCATCACACTTACTCCCCTTTCCCCTTCCCCCCCCCCCCCCCCGTCTCCCCCACATGTAGGTCTACACCGTCTCAGTCAGCACACCTTTTCTCTGCGCTTTCTCTACCTCAACTCTCTCATGTCCCCTCTGCCCCCTGTTCCCTATCTCTGCCATTGCCTCTTTCTGTACTCCCCCTCTCCCATCCCCACCTCTCTTCCCTTTGTCCTCATCCCCTCCCTCCCCAAAACCTAAAAAAAAACCTGAAAACTTGTCTCCTAGCACTGAGCTGAGAAACAGGCTTTTAGTTTTATTTTACAGCACTTAAAAGCCCCGATGTTGGTCTCCCTACTGCCCCGGGAACAGTGAGACCAAAATGACAAAAATAATCTTAACGCCGCCTTCCTGCCTGAGGCCCACCCGCTGTCATTTTGACTTAGGCGACCATGCTCCTGCTGGAAATGGGCAGGACCCTCATTATTCAATTGGGGGTCTTATGATGTGGTTAGGACACCAATGCCATTTTTGTGCAGTTAAGCACAGCGCCCAATTAGTGCTGGACCCACCCACTACACAGGAGAGGAGACTGCCAGAAGCAGTGTCCCTTAAAGGGATCACTGGAAGCAGCCCTGGGAACAATAAGAAAAATTACTTATTTGACACTTTTTGGGCAACAGGATGTATAATAGCTCTCACTGGAACGCGCTGCTAATCCTTCCCCCTTCCTCCAATAATGCTCTCCATTGACCCTCCCCATTCAGCCCAGCCCTCCCCATTAATTCTTTTCTGCAGGCCCGTGCGGTGTGAATGGACTGCCAGATTTTCCTGCCCCACCAAAACAGCGAGCTGCCTCGAAACATGCTGGCAGCTCACCAGTTGAATGCAAATGAGACCCATCAAAATGGTTCGGCCCTCTCGCTAGCGACATCAGTGGGTGTTGCGATAGTTCCGTCCCATGTAGGCCAAAGATGAAAATTGACCCCAAAGTGCTCATGCTGAATTTCTACAGTATAAGCGCTTTAAAACAGGGCTGCCATTCCTTACCTTGTTATGGGAACCCAGCACTAAGACCACAGCGCAGAAGAAGTGAGTGAGAGGGGGGTGCAGTTAGGTGGCCTAAGGCCAGACACCCAAAGCTTTCCATTTTGGGGCAGCAGCAGGGAAAGGGAGGGGGAACGAGGCCAAAAAACTGCGATGGGAGTGTGGGCTGACTGGCCACAAAAGCAAAGAATACAGATTGGCGGGAATGGGAAGGGGCTTGCACAGGCATTCCTCAAGTGTGCAGCCTTAGGCCCATGATGGTGGGGACGGAAGATGGCGCAGGCAGACATCCCGAGGCTGGAGGGCAGGTGAGCATCAGAAGCAGGATGGGTAAGCTCCAGGAGCAGGGCTGACAGGTCGGTAATGCAGCGATTAGGTGGGGAACACGATGAGCAGGCCAAAGATGGCACCAGGAACGAGGTGGATGGGCAAGCAGTGCAATGGTGAATGGAAGGTGATTAGAGATAAAGTAAATTGGATGGTGTTATACGAACATACGAAATTGATGGGCGGTAAAAGACCAGCTAGTCCATCAAGCCTGCCCCACATCATGATGGCCGGACCATCATGGATAAAACACTTCTTCCCTCCCCCGACCTCCCTCCCTCCCTCACACCCACAAGCATGTAATCTCCTGGGAGAGGCGAAAAACAGAAAAAAACCCAGGGCCAATAAGGGAAAAAATACTCTGTAAAATTTCTCTCCAACCCCCTCAGGCAATCGAAACCAATCCAGGTGTTCATGTGGACCAAGTATTATCTATAAAGACACTTACCTTCTATATGATGTGATCTCTGCCCCAGTCAGGGACCGGTCCAGCTCCCTTTTGAAGGCATGCAGAAAGTCAGCTCCCATCACACCAGCCAGCAATATCTTCCAGAGGCTCATAGTTCTCTGGGAAAAGAAGAACCACCTAACATCTAGTCTATTCCTCCTCTTCCATAGTTAAAACTCGTGTACCCATGAACACCTGGATTGGTTTTGATTGCCTGAGGGAGTTGGAGAGAAATTTTACAGAGTATTTTTTCCCTTATTGGCCCTGGGTTTTTTTCTGTTTTTCGTCTCTCCCTGGAGATTACATGGTTGTGGGTGTGGTGTCAGTGACTGCCCTTGACATCAAAGCAGCATTTGACCGAGTGTGGCACCAAGGAGCCCAAGTAAAATTGAAGGCAATGGGAATCAGGGGGAAAACTCTCTAGTGGCTGGAGTCATACCAGCACAAAGGAAGACGGTAGTAGTTGTTGGAGGCCATTCATCTCAGCCCCAGGACATTGCTGCAGGAGTTCCTCAGGGCAGTGTCCTTGGCCCATCCATCTTCAGCTGCTTCATCAATGACCTGCCCTCCATCATAAGGTCAGAAATGGGAATGTTCGCTGATGATTGCACAGTGTTCAGTTCCATTCACAACCCCTCAGATAATGAAGCAGTCTGTGCCCACATGCAGCAAGATCTGGACAACATTCAGGCTTGGGGTGAGAAGTGGCAAGTAACATTCGCACCAGACAAATGCCAGGCAATGACCATCTCCAACAAGAGAGAGTCTAACCACCTCCCCTTGTCATCCAATGGCATTACCATTGCCAAATCCCACACCATCAACATCCTGGGGGTCACCATTGACCAGAAACTTAACTGGACCAGACACATAAATACTGTGGCTACAAGAGCAGGTCAGTGGCTGGGTATTCTGCAGCGAGTGACTCACCTCCTGACTCCCCAAAGCCTTTCCACCATCTACAAGGCACAAGTCAGGCGTGTGATGGAATACTCTCCACTTGCCTGGATGAGTGCAGCTCCAACAACACCCAAGAAGCTCGACACCATCCAGGACAAAGCAGCCTGCTTGATTGGCACCCCATCCACCACCTTAAATATTCACTCCCTTCACCACCGGCACACCGTGGCTGCAGTGTGTACCATCCACAGGATGCAATGCAGCAATTCGCCAAGGCTTCTTCGACAGCATCTCCCAAACCCGCGACCTCTACCACCTAGAAGGACAAGTGCAGCAGGCACATGGGAACAACACCATCTGCACATTCCCCTCCATGTCACACACCATCCCGACTTGGAAATATATCACTATTCCTTCATCGTCGCTGGGCCAAAATCCTGGAACTCCCTACCTAACAGCACTGTGGGAGAACCTTCACCACACGGACTGCAGTGGTTCAAGAAGGCGGCTCACCACCACCTTCTCAAGGGCAATTAGGGATCGGCAATAAATGCTGGCCTTGCCAGCGACGCCCACATCCCATGAACGAATAAAAAAAATCCCTGGTCCTCCCAATCTGTTAAACTGGAATAATCTATCAATCGGGGTGCTAACCAGCCCTTTAATTATTTTATAGACCTCGATGTATTTTTTGAGCAGGTAGCAAGGAGGGTCGATGAGGGTAGTGCATTTGATGTGGTCTACATGGATTTTAGCAAGACTTTTGACAAGGTCCCACATCCCACTGGTCAAAAAAGAACAAGCCCATGGGATCCAAGGGAGAGTGGCAAATTAGATCCAAAATTGGCTCAGTGGCAGGAAGCAAAGTGTTTTTGTGACTGGAAGGCTGTTTCCAGTGGGGTTCCTCAGGGCTCAGTACTAGATCCCTTGCTTTTTGTGATATATATTAATGATTTGGTCTTAAATGTAGGGGGCATGATTAAGAAGTTTGCAGATGACTCAAAAATTGGCCGTGTGGTTGATAGTGAGGAGGAAAGCTGTAGACTGCAGGAAGATATCAATGGATTTGTCAGGTGGTCAGAAAAGTGGCAAATGGAATTCAATCCGGAGAAGCGCAAGGAAATGTATTTGGTGAGGGCAAACAAAGCAAGGGAGTACACAATAAATGGGAGGATACTGAAAGGTGTAGAGGAAGTGAGGGACCTTGGAGTGCATGTCCACAGATCCCTGAAGGTAGCAGGTCAGGTAGATAAGGTGGTTAAGAAGGCATATGGAATACTTTCCTTTATTAACCAAGGCATAGAATATGAAAGCAGGGATGTTTTGCTGGAACTGTATAAAACATTGGTTAGGCCACAGCTAGAGTACTGTGTACAGTTCTGGTCACCACATTACAGGAAGGATGTAATTGCACTAGGGAGGGTACAGAGAAGATTTATGAGGATGTTGCCAGGACTGGAGAATTTTAGCTACAAAGAAAGATTGGATAGGCTGGGGTTGTTCTCTTTGGAACAAAGGAGGCTGAGGGGTGATTTAATTGAGGTGTATAAAATGATGAGGGGCCTCGATAGAGTGGATAGGAAGGACCTATTTCCCTTAGCAGTATGGTCAATAACCAGGGGGCATAGATTTAAAGTGATTGGTAGAAGGATTAGAGGGTAGCTGAGGAAAACGTTTATCACCCAGAGGGTGGTGGGGGCCTGGAACTCACTGCATGAAAGGGTGGTAGAGGCAGAAACCCTCATCACATTTTAAAAGTACCTGGATGTGCACCTGAAGTGCTGTAACCTACAGGGCAATAACACCAAGATCTTTTTGTCACTCAACCTCTTATTAAGCATACCGCCAGAGTACCACCTAGCTTCCGGAGGACTGAAAGACAAATCTAATGATAAGTATACACACCTCGCTGGTTAAAAGTAATATCCAGGCATGACGGAAATAGCATGACAATCAAATCATGATACAGAAAGTATGTGTGATAAACATAAAGTCCAATTCAGACTCAAGACTTTTAACATATTATTGAAGATATATAGAGATATTGTTGGCCTCAAGACTAGGGAAAAGAAATCCCTTTTTGTCTTAGTTCTATTGCCTGTTCAGCTCTCTTGACGTGGAGATGCCGGTGATGGACTGGGGTTGACAATTGTAAACAATTTTACAACACCAAGTTATAGTCCAGCAATTTTATTTTAAATTCACAAGCTTTCGGAGATTTTCTCCTTCCTCAGGCAAATGTTTCAAGATCTCCTTGAAGCCTGAGATCAAGGAGATCTTGAAACATTTGCCTGAGGAAGGAGAAAATCTCCGAAAGCTTGTGAATTTAAAATAAAATTGCTGGACTATAACTTGGTGTTGTAAAATTGTTTACAACAGCTCTCTTGACAGTACAGCTTCAGTATTTTCTGTATTATTTAATAGTAACAATAAAAGGAATTTGAAATAATGAATTCTATATTAATTCCTATATTTTGATTTTCTCCCATATGTTTCAAATGTAGAGATCAGTCAAAATCTGAAAAAGAAAATTGGGTTCATGTTTTGAATGTGAGAACCTGCTTTGGGAGAGCAGTTGTCTGCGTTTCTACACACTTATTTACTCTTTTCGATCAACCTCTGAGATTCTTTTCAGATTTCCTGTATTTGTGTTAATCTTTTTATCAATACAGTTGTCATGCATGCTCACAGTTAGATGATCATAGTTCTTTAAATCCAAATGTATTCACTTTGTGAGGTTGGATCAGGATAGATCTCACATCCTGTGAAATAATCCCTGTTTACATTTCACTATTCTACCAAAATGAAAGGAGGTGGGAGATTGTGAGCCTGTAAAAGCATCAAAAAAGGTTATAATAATTTGCAACTTGTGCACGTGCACACACATACACATGTGCACACACACACACACACACACACACACACACAAATATATGTGCGCGCAGGGGTCACTAGATAGCAATCAGGAACTGGAATGCTGGTTTATTTTTCTCCTCCCGAGGCCATTGGGATAAATTGTACTGCCCAAACTTCTTGATGGCTGAGGTCAACTAACCTAGTGCAGGCTGGAAATTAAACCTACGCTTGCCTTTATCCATTAGACCATCAGGGGAGCCTACTTACGAGGGTTAAAGTGTAAACAGGACCTGTTGCACCCTTACTTATTCTAAGTTTGTGTCTATCTCACGTGTTTAAACATAAAATATATATTTTTTAAATGGATAAATAATGACAGATGTACTGGCATAATGATGGGCTGCAGCTACCACTAATCCATTTGCTCACCTGCCATTTTCCGCACGACCAATTAACATACATTTAATTAAGGCAGTTTGGTACTTTCCATACTGTTTGTGGGGAGCTTTAGAAGTCCCATTTGAATTAGGGTTTAGTAGCTGCCACTGTGATATATTGCATTTTTGTAAGCACTTCTCTGCTAAATATGAATCTGTTGTGAGCCATAGAACCTGAGGGCACTATTAGCAATCATAATAAAATAGTCTAATCAATGTGTGATATTTTCTAACGATCATTACATATATGATAGGTGTGATTTAAAGGGGGAACCAACAATTTTAAAGTAATTTGAAATTTAACGTTATACAAAATGCCACAACAAATTCATTTGCACTGACAAGTCACATTCTACATCAATATATTGAGGCATTCAGTAACCAGAAGATAAAAGGGCAGCACATGTGCCGGAATAATTCAGGAACTGAAAGTGCCGGGCACAGGGCCATCTCATAACATGGTGTTTTTAAAATTATGTTGAAGTGATTAACCAGTTCGCACAGCAAGGGAAAATGGACACAAAATGTATCAAAAATGTTTCATATAACAAGTCACGAAAAAAAAACACTAAGATTTTTATACAAAAAATGATTAATTGGTAGATAACTTCACCACTATTTATAAGACCATAAGAGACCATAAGAGATAGGAGCAGGAGTAGGCCATTTATATTTATATTTGAAAATATCCTAAGCCTGTATTAGATGTAATGATGTTACCTGTTCTTTCTCTCTTTAAACAGGCAAACGATAACTATTAATCTTCAAAGAAAAGGCTTGAGCTCTGTTGCAGTTCTGTCAGAAAATAACTGGCTGACTGGTTTTACATCTTTATAAAACAAGGCGATCTGTTTCAAAAGGGAGGTTGTGGAAACGATGGCGTTAGTGATGAGCTATCATCCAGGGTAACAGATCTCAGATGGGAAAGGAACACAGCTCAGGTACAATATGATAAAAAGAATTGATTTTTTTTTACTGCTATAAATTAAGTCAAACAAAAGGTTTCAAATGTTAAAAAAAAATCCACACCAGACTACTTAAAAACCCAACTGAATTCTTCTTAATTCCAAAAGCTCAGTGCTTCCTCAGCAATGGAATCCCTTTCATCTCTTGAATAATGATCTGTGTAACTGGTATAGACATGTGTGAATGATAGGAAATCCCAGGGAGCAAGATTGGGTTTGCACCTGGGGTTTTGAAATGAAGGGGCCCTTGCCACACTTAAAAGTAACCAGATTCTATTGAATATTCATGGATGAGTGAGCTATAAGTGAGTGGCCAAAGCTCAGAGGATGTTTGTATTTTGAATCCTTTCTATAATTAATAACATGTATGTGATTCAAAAAAAATGTGAATTTAATCCAATTGAACAATAAACTAATGGATTAAAGAGGTAGAGAGAAAAAAGAATGTGCAAGATTGAACAAAGCTGTGTTGTATTTTCTACTATTGATGCCGAATTCTGCCTACCTTAGGTTATCATTGACAACTTTTGCAATTTAAGTTAGTATATCCCCCTCCTACTGCCAGATCTTGTCATACATAGAATTACATAGAATTTACAGAACAGAAACAGGCCATTCGGCCCAACAGGTCTAAGCTGGTGTTTATGCTCCACACGAGCCTCCTCCCACCTTACTTCATCTCACCCTATCACCATATCCTTCTATTCCTTTCTCCCTCTTGTGCTTATCTAGCTTCCCCTTAAATGCATCTATAATGCATACAGTCATACAGATGCCTATATTTAATTAGGCTGTCAACTTTTTGTTGTGTAACTTTCATGATGGTACAAGAGAAGAAGGGATGCAGAAGAAAATGAGGCAACAGGTCACAGTTTTACTCAAAATAAGGCAGGGTATTTAACTGGGATATGCATTATGCCCTGTATTTACCTGTAGATATACCGTGTGCATGGTGCAGAAATTATTCTTTTCTGAGGGGATTCGCTTTAGCTTCTGTCCCAGTAGAACACCCCCTCCCCAGAGCTCTTATACTGCACTTTCAAATTCCCAGTAGCCTAGCTTTTGGCCGTCCATTCATCAAGATACCTCTGCAGCTGTTGATTTGCTCACCTCACCTCCACCTTTCAGGGCCCTTGACCCCTGTAAAACCGTCACTGTTTCTCACCCCAGTTGTTCCCCCGGTACCGTCCCCATCTTTGCTTCCTCAAGTCCACAGGGCACAAACTCGAGCATATCTGGTGCACAACTGGTTTAGCCATCCATTACCAGATCTGGCTGAACAACATCAAGCTCTCCCAGCTCTCACTCTTCTCTACTAAAACCAGCCACTATTCTAGGATCATTCTGGAGGGCAAAGATAACCCCAGCTTCATTTCTCCACTACCAGAGTCTCCTGAAACATCTCTCCCCTGCTAACTCCACCCTCACCTTTAACAGCAAGTGTGAGGAGCTCATAGACTTTTTTGCTACTATGCTCACTGACATTTGGTGCATGTTTTATGAGTATCTGTAATCCCAACCCTAACTGTCACAGCTCTTCCTCTATCCAAAAGCAGCTTTGTTGGAAAGAGCATCCATGTGGATAGGCTTTACAGTGATACTGCCAATGATGGAAGAACATAATGACAGAGATTGTCTTGCTCAGATATGAAGAATGGCCACTTGGGTGAGGTTAGTGGAGGATTACTGGTATCCGTGGAGCTGTAGTCCCAGCATCGGTCACTAACTGGAAGAGTGGAAGATTTTCAAAGGGAGGAGAAAGTTGAAAAAAAGTGGCAGAAACCTAGTCACAATTAATTGTCCTTCACAACTCACAAAGGACTCTGCTCTCTTAATATTCAGGCGGTTTCAAATGCCAAACATTTTACCTAACTTAATCAACTTTCTGACACATTGGCCCCGATATTTACTCGGGTCCATGAAGAGGGAGGGGGAAAGGATATACGGATGGGAAACCCAGAAGCATGGGTTTCCCGGACGTGTTTCAAATTTTTTCTGTAGGTTTCCCACGCAGCAGCCTGCCAGATTGAAGGCTGGCTGTCATACATCGGGAAAGCAGCCAGGGATCGGATACCAGCGGGTAAGTCTGACATCAGGGGCTTGGGGCCGATCATTGGGATGGGGGTGGGGGGGGAATCGGTCATTGTAGGGGGGTCATCGGGGTGGGGCTCCGTCACGGGGACACAATCATTGGGGGCTCAGTCGGTGGGTCGGTCTTCGGGGGGTTGGACATCGGGGTCGGAGTTCATCATGGAGTCAGTTATTGGGGGTGATCATCGGGGGCTTGGTCATCAGGGGGGGGGTTGAAGATCATGGGGGGGTCGGAGATCGTGAAGGTTGTCAGAGATCATGGGGGGTTGGAGATCGTGGGGGTGGTCGAAGATCATGAGGGGGGGGTCAGAGATCGTAGGGGCCGTTGGAGATCGTGGGGGTGGTCGGAGATCATGGGGGGTCGGAGATCGTAGGGGGCGTTGGAGATTGTGGAGGAGGGGTTGAAGATCGTGGGGGTGATCTGACATGGGGGTGGGGGGGTCGGCCAATCTCATGTGTGGGATCGTGGCAGGTAAGCTTGTTGGGCCAGGGGAAAGCACTCCTGCTCCTCCTGGCCCACAAGCAGTGCAATCAAGGCACTTATCTGTTGATCCAAGGCTTCTCACCTCCTCCTACGAGGCGTGAAGCAGAAGGCCCGGGAATCCCGGCCACCAGGAGTTAAAAATAAAAATGCTGTTAAAATGAAGGCACACAGCCTCCTTAAAAGATTTCACTGACCGAGCCACCTCCTGAGAGCGGGTTGGCGCCCGCTTCTCGACCTGCCTCCGTTAAAACCAGAAGTGGGCAGGTTGGGATCAGATTTTACATTTTAACAATTTTTGACTTCCCACCCGCCCCCAACCCACCCGTTCTAGGGGGTTACAATATATCCCATTGTCTGATCAAGATGCGTACGTTAACTGATGATCACCATCAGAAGGCGATGCTGGTGAATTTTTTTTTTATTTGTTCATGGGATGTGGGTGTCGCTGACAAGGCCAGCATTTATTGCCCATCCCTAATTGCCCTCGAGAAGGTGGTGGTGAGCCGCCTTCTTGAACCACTGCAGTCCGTGTCATGAAGGTTCTCCCACAGTGCTGTTACGTAGGGAATTCCAGGATTTTGACCCAGTGACAATGGAGGAACGGTGATATATTTCCAAGTCGGGATGATGTGTGACTTGGAGGGGAACGTGCAGGTGGTGTTGTCCCCATGTGCCTGCTGCTCTTATCCTTCTAGGTGGTAGAGGTCGCGGGTTTGGGAGATGCTGTCGAAGAAGCCTTGGCGAGTTGCTGCAGTGCATCCTGTGGATGGTACACACCGCAGCCACAGTGCGCCGGTGGTGAAGAGAGTGAATGTTTAGGGTGATGGATGCGGTGCCAATCAAGCGAGCTGCTTTGTCCTGGATGGTGTCGAGCTTCTTGAGTGTTGTTGGAGCTGCACTCATCCAGGCAAGTGGAGAGTATTCCAACACACTCCTGACTTGTGCCTTGTAGATGGTGGAAAGGCTTTGGGGAGTCAGGAGGTGAGACACTCGCCGCAGAATACCCAGCCTCTGACCTGCTCTTGTAGCCACAGTATTTATGTGGCTGGTTCCAGTTAAGTTTCTGGTCAATGGTGACCCCCAGGATGGTGATGGTGATGCTGTTGAATGTCAAGGGGAGGTGGTTAGATTCTCTCTTGTTGGAGATGGTCATTGCCTGGCACTTATCTGGCACGAATATTACTTGCCACTTATCAGCCCAAGCCTGGATATTGTCCAGGTCTTGCTGCATGCAGGCATGGACTGCTTCATTATCTGAGGGGTTGTGAATGGAACTGAACACTGTGCAATCATCAGCGAACATCCCCATTTCTGACCTTATGATGGAGGGAAGGTCATTGATGAAGCAGCTGAAGATGGTTGGGCCTAGGACACTGCCCTGAGGAACTCCTGCAGCAATATCCTGGGGCTGAGATGATTGGCATCCAACAACCACTACCATCTTCCTTTGTTTTAGGTATGACTCCAGCCACTGGAGAGTTTTCCCCCTGATTCCCATTGACTTCAATATTACTAGGGCTCCTTGGTGCCACACTCGGTCAAATGCTGCCTTGATGTTAAGGGCAGTCACTCTCACCTCACCTCTGGAATTCAGCTCTTTTGTTCAAGGCTGTAATAAGGTCTGGAGCCGAGTGGTCCTGGCGGAACCCAAACTGAGCATCGGTGAGCAGGTTATTGGTGAGTAAGTGCCGCTTGATAGCACTGTCGACGACACCTTCCATCACTTTGCTGATGATAGAGAGTAGACTGATGGTGCGGTAATTGGCTGGATTGGATTTGTCCTGCTTTTTGTGGACAGGACATACCTGGGCAATTTTCCACATTGTCGGGTAGATGCCAGTGTTGTAGCTGTACTGGAACAGTTTGGCTAGAGGCGCAGCTAGTTCTGGAGCACAGGTCTTCAGCACTACAGCTGGGATGTTGTCGGGGCCCATAGCCTTTGTTGTATCCAGTGCACTCAGCCGTTTCTTGATATCACGTGGAGTGAATCAAATTGGCTGAAGAGTAGCTTCTGTGATGGTGGGGATATCGGGAGGAGGACGAGATGGATCATCCACTCGGCACTTCTGGCTGAAGATGCTTTGAAACGCTTCAGCCTTGTCTTTTGCACTCACGTGCTGGACTCTGCCATCATTGAGGATGGGGATGTTTACAGAGCCTCCCCCTCCCGTTAGTTATTTAATTGTCCACCACCATTCACGACTGGATGTGGCAGGACTGCAGAACTTTGATCTGATCCGTTGGTTGTGGAATCGCTTAGCTCTGTCTATTGCATGTTGCTTCCGCTGTTTAGTATGCATGTAGTCCTGTATTGTAGCTTCATCAGGTTGGCACCTCATTTTTAGGTACACCTGGTGCTGCTCCTGGCATGGTATTCTACACTCCTCATTGAACCAGGGTTTACAATGGCAACAATGCTCCTTTATTCTGGTAATTTATCTGTAAATTAGGAAACTGTATACAGCACAATAACGTAACTGAATATATCACTGCATCACTGATTAAATCTGCCAACAAAAGAATAATAATTAAAACTAAGAAAACAACCCAAAACCCACAGTGCAAAACTCCACAATGCAGCACATGTAACCTCCAATCTACCAGTAGAGTTAATACACCACAATGGTCCTTTCTAGTCCTATTTTCCAATAGAACTTGAATAAAGAAGCAATAAAAAGAGGCTTCTAGAAAAGGCCCAGTTACAGGTCAGTGTTCACAAAGGCCAGGAAACAGGGTAGGCCCAGTTACAGGTCAGTGTTCACAAAGGCCAGGAAGCAGGGTAGGCCCAGTTACAGGACAGTGTTCACAAAGACCAGGGGGCAGGGTAGGCCCAGTTACAGGTCAATGTTCACAAAGGCCAGGGGGCAGGGTAGGCCCAGTTACAGGTCAGTGTTCACAAAGGCCAGGGAGCAGGGTAGGCCCAGTTACAGGTCAGTGTTCACAAAGGCCAGGGGGCAGGGTAGGCCCAGTTACAGGTCAGTGTTCACAAAGGCCAGGGGGCAGGGTAGGCCCAGTTACAGGTCAATGTTCACAAAGGCCAGGGGGCAGGGTAGGCCCAGTTACAGGTCAGTGTTCACAAAGGCCAGGGGGCAGGGTAGGCCCAGTTACAGGTCAGTGTTCACAAAGACCAGGGGGCAGGGTAGGCCCAGTTACAGGTCAATATTCACAAAGGCCAGGGGGCAGGGTAGGCCCAGTTACAGGTCAATGTTCACAAAGGCCAGGGAGCAGGGTAGGCCCAGTTACAGGTCAGTGTTCACAAAGGCCAGGGGGCAGGGTAGGCCCAGTTACAGGTCAGTGTTCACAAAGGCCAGGGAGCAGGGTAGGCCCAGTTACAGGTCAGTGTTCACAAAGGCCAGGGATCAGGGTAGGCCCAGTTACAGGTCAATGTTCACAAAGGCCAGGGAGCAGGGTAGGCCCAGTTACAGGTCAGTGTTCACAAAGGCCAGGGGGCAGGGCAGGCCCAGTTACAGGTCAGTGTTCACAAAGGCCAGGGGGCAGGGTAGGCCCAGTTACAGGTCAATGTTCACAAAGGCCAGGGAGCAGGGTAGGCCCAGTTACAGGTCAATGTTCACAAAGGCCAGGGGGCAGGGCAGGCCCAGTTACAGGTCAGTGTTCACAAAGGCCAGGGGGCAGGGTAGGCCCAGTTACAGGTCAATGTTCACAAAGGCCAGGGAGCAGGGTAGGCCCAGTTACAGGTCAATGTTCACAAAGGCCAGGGGACAGGGCAGGCCCAGTTACAGATCATGATTGACAGAAGCCTGAGAGGTCACTGGCTGATGAATGGTGCTTAGTGTGTGGTGAAGAAAGGAATTAACATCATAATGCATAATTAGTTGCTTCTATATAGTTCCCAGTAATCAAGAAGTCGGGAAAGTGCCTACAGAAAAGGACGGTTTATGCTTTCGGTCGTTATGGATTTTGATACTTTCTGCTCACGAGCATGGTACAGCAGTTAAATGCATATCATAATTCATCTCATGAAACATTGTCATTTCTCTCTGCTCCAGGTAGGCATAAGCAGAACCATAGAAGTTGACAGCACAGAAGAAAGCCATTCAGCCCATCATGTCTGTGGCTGCTCTTTGCTAGAGCAATCTGGAACTAATTCCACTGCTCTGCTTTCTCCCCATAGCCCTATATCTTCCTTTGCTTTAAATGTTTATTCAGTTTTCCCTTAAAAGATTCAATGGTCTCAGCCTCAACCCCTTCCTGTGGCAAAGCATTCCATGCTCTAACAACCCTCTGCATAAAGAAATCTCTCATAACCTCTCTTCACTTTCTTAGTGATAATTTTAAATTAATGACCCTTCATCATTGACTCCCCAACCAAAGGAAATAATATTTCTCTATTCATTCCATCAATACCTTTCAGAATTTTAGAAACATCTATTAAATCTACCCTTAGCCTTTTCTAAGGGGAGTATCTGCTTATAACTATTGTCTCCCATCCCTGGAATCACCCTGATGAAACTATGCTAAACACTCTCTATGGTTTCTATATTCTTTCTATAACGGGGATACCCAAAACTGCACACAATACTCTACCTGTGGCCGAGCCAGTGTTTTGTACAGATTTATTGTTACATCTTTACTCTTGTCCTCTACGACCCTGTTTATAAAACCCAAAAAGCTATTAAGTATTGTGGTATCTGAGGACAATAGTCTTTGTTCCAGCTTATGTGAGTCACTGATGCCTATAACCTCCTATAGCGAGTTTGTGGAAATTGTCAGGAACTCCACTGTGTCAGAGGACTCCATTTTAACAGATCACATTCGTAATCTGGTTTAAATGTACAACCTTGCCTGACACATACAGCACAGCTTAACATCATTGTCTCTCAGTACAATCAGTGCCGCATAGTTCATCGCTAAGGAGGGCACGACTTTTAAAAATACATCAGAATGGAAATCAGTAGTTTCAGGCGCCGCTTACTTAGCCAGAGTCGGATTAGCTGATCCTCTCTGTGTAAATTTGTGTAAAGTCACCCGCGGAAATAAGACAGCTGGCGTACATGAAATATTAATGGGTCGAGGCTGCGGGAAGTAATAGAAGAATCTGAGAGAAAAATCAATTCAAATCTGCACAGCTATTTAAAGAGAAATGAACACAGTTCAAGGAATGAATTACTGAGGTTGGCAAATAAGACTCTTATTGCACCAGTAGCTTGCTAATGAATTGAGGATCAGGCAGCAGATAATTAATCAAAAATTATTAAGGACATATCACTAAGGATCAGAGGCTCTGACTGGAAATTTATGATGTCAATGCTAAACTGTATTCATACCCTGTAGTGAGCTGTCAATATTTTTGAAAGACTTATTAAAAACAAAGTAGTTTTTTGGGACTTGACAGGGTAGATGCTGAGAGGTTGTTTCCCCTGGCTGGAAGGTCTAGAACTAGGGAGCATAGTCTCAGGATAAGGGGTCGGCCATTTAAGACTGAGATGAGGAAGAATTTCTTCACTCAGAGGGTTGTGAATCTTTGGAATTCTCTACCACAGAGGGCTGTGGATGCTCAGCCGTTAAATATATTCAAGGCTGAGATAGATAGATTTTTGGACTCCAGGGGATTCAAGGGAAATGGGGTTCGGGCGGGAAGGTGGAGTTGAGGTCGAAGATCAGCCATGATCTTATTGAATGGCAGAGCAGGCTCGAGGGGCCGTACAGCCTACTCCTGCACCTAATTCTTATGTTCTTTCAGCACTGCCAAAAATGGAATGTGGTGCCGCAAATATAGCAACATTTTACAAACTGCTGGACATTATTTTGAATTTATAGTGTTTGTTGTAAATGTATTGCCAAGTGAATGGCAGGCAGGTTTGACAGCACTGAGGATAATTCATTACCAGTTTTTAATTAAAAAACTAAGAACTCTTATCCCCAGTGGAAGAGGTGTCCTTGGTTCTGTCCAATAGGCATTTTATGAGGTGATTGAAACAGAAGAAATCAGGGGAATGGCTCCAGGAAATCCTTTCCATTCCACACAGAGCTATGTACTAAAAGACACTTTTGGAATATTGGCCATGTTTAAAACAGAATAAATTGTGCACTTCAAAGAGGGGAAATTATAGCGTGCTGGTGCCAATAGAAAGCTAGAGTGGGGGGGGGGGGAAGAACATTATTATAATTTGCTGACATAGTCTGTCTAATCTACATAGGAATAAACAATGCTATATTTGTCATACTCTGACTCTCTATTTGCAAATTTCTGAACTTACATTTCCATGGGATTGTCTCAAGTTTTCACATTCTTAAATCTGCAAGAAATCACAATGCACCAGGTAGGGAACGTATCACTCAGCAAGTAGCAATGAAAAGCACCAATCCTAAAGTGCAAACAACGACAAATCAAATATGGGCAGTCAGCAACAGTACCCATAAAGAAAAAGTGAAAGCTTGCTGATAAAAATTTCTCCAAATATTTTTTGAAAACCCCTTTGGCCACTATCTCGGTTTCTGCACTATGCTGAGGGTTTACTACTGGAAATAAGGTTTGTAGCACAATAAAGACATAAAAATTTAGAAAACTCACAAGAAAGTGATAGGAGAACATGTTTGAGCCCCAGTGTTAGAGTGGAGGTGGGATGGCAGCGGGGGGGGGGGGGGTGGTGAATGGGCACGCGGGTAACCCGACCAATAAAAAATGTCCATTTCCCACGCGATCGCAATTCAATTGGTGCCACTTAACGTGGCTTCCGGGTTTTCTGTCTGAAAGCTGAGGAGCAGGCAGACTTCGCACCTGCATCACAGGCTGTCAGCTGGAGGAGTTCTATTTAAAGGGCCATTGCTCCAAAGGCTTTTGCTGGAGCAAACACCCACAATGGGGCAGCACAGGGGCAAGGCTGCTCCAAGGTTTAACGATGCCTCACTCCAGGTGCTACTGGATGGGGTGAGGAGGAGGAGGGATGTATTTTACTCGGCGGACAGGAGAAAGTGGCCTGTCTCTGCCACCAAGAAGGCCTGGCTCGAGGTGGCAGAGGAGGTCACCAGCTGCAGCAACATCTTCCGCACCTGGATCCAGTGCAGGAAGCACTTCAATGATCTAACTTGGACAGCCAAAGTGAGTACACTTACTCATTCTCCTACATTCTGTGTTGCACATCACCGTGCCCCCCCACCCCCCCCACATTCTGCAACGCCAAGACTATCGAAACACTCCTCACACCCACTTAAGGCTCATCCTCAACTTACCTGCACTTCCTCAGCACTTCTTCACCTCCCCGTTACTCACCCCACCACTACCACTCACCCCAATCCTCATCCAATGTGATGGCTCTGTCTCAGACTCACCCTCTGATGCACCTCTTTCACGGTCAGCCTCACCCAAAGCAATGCATTCATCACTTCACCATCACTCACTCACACGTCTGTTCTTTGTCCCCCTCTAGGAGAAGAGTGTGTAAAATGCACGCGAGAGGGCGAGGACCAGAGGAGTGGCCACAACAAATAGTAGTCCTCACAGACGCGGAGCAGGAGGCGCTGGAGCTCAGCCGCACCATCGAGTGCCTGTCCATCGGGGACGCCGAGACTGGCACCTGACAAACGTCCGGTGACACAACTTTAACATTCATCACACGCAATATGAATTGATGTTAACATGCCTAGCCATATTCAACACCTCAGTATGCTCATCGCAACATGACACATCTATGATGATGCTTAATATCGCCTGCCGGCCTCTGAGCGTGCATCATCACATCTTAGTGAGCCATCCACCAGCACAGATACTCACATCTCGGTGAGTCCTAGTACTCAGTTAGTTGGGTTGGTACCTGGTGATTCACCACACACAAGTGAGCACAAGCAGACACTGGTGACAGGGGCAGCTGTGGAGAGTCTGCGTCGGTGGGAGCACTCCTCTCCAGGCTCTGCTCAGCTGGACGCAGATGCTGAACCCGGAAGGCCATCCTTTAAAAGGAGAATGATCGAGGGATAGCAGCACATTTGCGAGGTACTGGAACAGGTGCCACGGGCACTTTCCACAATAGCGCAGAGGATGGAGAAGTCCAACTCCTGCATGAGTGGAATGGTGGCACAGGTACGGGAGGGAATCTCTGAGATACAGTCACAGGAATGTATGCAACTCTCTGAGTTACTGTTACAGGTAAGTGTGGAAATGTCTGCGATGGAGAGAAGGCTGGCCTCCGTTGAGCTTCAAGCATGGCTCACAAATGAGTCCATTCAGGCCCTGACAACGGCCATTTGGACTCAGGGTGAACAACATTCTGCCGCCTTAGACAGGCAGACAGATATACTGGCACTGGCCTTACACTTCCTCCAAACTGTTGTCCAGCAGAGTTGTAGGAGTGATGTGGCCCTGGCCCAGGGGAGGAATGATGACAAAAGGGGACATGGAAGTGGGGACGCTACTCAAAGTGTTCCCAAGTCTCACCCGTTGCCCACCTCTCAACCAGTACCCACAATGCTGCCTCCTCTCCCGGTGGCTGATTCTGCCCCTGCACAAGTGCAGGTGGAGCAGCCTTTGGCGGGGCCCTCACGGGCTCCAAATCAAAGAGGGCATAGGCTCAAAGCATCTAAGCAGTCAAGGCATGAACAAGAGCAACCTGCCACTACCTCTGCTGCAGGCACAGGGGATGCACCACGTAGAATTAGTCTTAAGAGGAAGGTGAAGGTTTTGTAAGCACGAAGGGTATGCACAAGGGTGTTTAACAGACTGTCATGTTTTTCATTTATGTTTGCTTTTTGTTAAAGTGACATCTAATGTTATGATTGTCACCACTACTGCCACTTCTTGCCCATTCTTGACTGGCTTTTGTGATAGGGCCCTTTCATGAGGTTCACCATGAACGGCGACACTTGATGCCACCCATTGGGTCACTTTACAGTGGGTGTATGTGTAGTTGCAGGACTGTTTTGTGCAGAGAGGGGTGGGCGGACTGGTACGGACGCTGCTCTTTCAAGGTGGTGTGAGGACTGGATACTTCACACTTTCTGATGTTAGGAGAACTGTTCACATATCAGTGACTTCCTGGCCTCACGAGCAGCCAGGGGAGCCGCTGCTCTGCCCATGGGTTCCTCCTCCTCTTCCTCCTCCTCAATGTGGGTGGCAGATGTGGATGGGGCCTCCTCAAGCGGCACCCCTCTCTGTTGTGCCATGTTGTGCAGGGCACAACACACCACTATAATGTGTCCCACTCTGTCTGGTGCGTATTGAAGCGCTCCCCCAGAACGATCAAGGCACCTAAATCGCATCTTGAGCAGCCCTATAGAATGCTCAATTGTAGACCTGGTGGCGATGTGGCTGTCGTTATATCGACACTGTTGCTCAGTGATGGGGTTCCTCAGAGGTGTCATGAGCCACGTGTACAGGGGATATCCCTTCTCCCCGAGGAGCCAGCCCTTTATGGTGTTTGGTGCGTGGAAGAGGGGCCGGATGTTGGATTCCCTCAGGATGAAGGAATTGTGGCAGTTGCCAGGGAATCTGGCGCACATGTGAAAAAATCTTTTGCGGTGGTCACAAACGAGCTGAGTGTTGATGGACTGATAGCTCTTCCTGTTGATGAACAGTCCTGGCTCGTGTGGAGGTGCTTGTATTGCTATATCGGTGCAATCGATTACACCCTGTACCCGTGGGAAGCCAGCCACAGAGTGGAATTCCACTGCCCTCGCGTCTGGCTGAGGTCGTCATGGGGAAGTTGACGTACTGCGAGGCTCTGCGAAACAAGCCGTTGGTGACCTGCCTTATGCACTTGTGTGCTGATGACTGAGAGACCCCGGCGATGCTCTCAGTGGCACCGTGGAATAATCCGAAGGTGAAGAAGTTGAGGGCAGTGGTGATTTTGACAGCGACGAGTAATGAGATGTCACTCGGCCCAGCCGGGAGCAGCTCGGCATGAAGGAGGCTGCAGATGTCTGCGACTACCTGGCGACTGACAATGAGCCTCCGCATGCACTGCTCCTCAGAGAGGTCCAGGAAGCTGAGCCTCAGTCTGTAGACCCTGTGGCGAGGGTAGTGTCTCCTGTGACATCGCTCTCTCTGTTGTGGCCCCCTGTGCTCCTGTGCAGGTGCGCTGGCGCAGCACTGTGTTGTGGAGCTCCACGTGGTGGAGGTGGATGTCGTGCCTGGTGAGGCTGGTGATGTTACTCGTCCTCGGATGTAGTGGTGAATGCAGCCATTGCGCCCCCCCCCCATCTTGATGGTGTCAGTTTGAGGGGGTCCGAAAAGTTGTTAAATATATGTGAACAGAAGAATTGTGAATGGAAAGTAAGAATTTTCAGTAAAAACACAAAGATCTCGCAGCCAAAACTTTGTGTGAAAGAACAGAGTGCCCTGCAGCAAGAACTCACCTTTTCTCCCCATGTGTCAAACAAGCATTTGAATGTCCAACTGGCTGCTGGCTGAAACACGACTGGTAGAACATGGAGTGTTTCCCACAGCATGGGAAACATGCTGAGGATGTTTAAAAATCGGACCCCTGTCTCAATGTGCAAAAATAAGTACTTCAAGTACTTCAAGCATCTACATAAGTCTCTTAACTGTCATCCCGCCAGCTTTAGTTGCCGGTGGGACTTCCGCATTTGGGAGGCGCGAGAGCACCCAGACACCTCAGTGGGGAACCCGGAAGTCTGCGGGTTGGAGCCGGGTTCCGAACCCGCTTGGGATTTCCATGATTTTCGGAGACCCCCGCCCCTAACGCACCTGCTACTTCACTGGAAACTTGACCCCTTTGTGTTTGAAATGCTTGTAGCGATGTTTCTGCTGTGGGGTTGTGCCTATGTGAGAAGCTTGAGCCTTGACTATAAGCAGATTCCCAGACCCACAACTATTAACTGAAAAGACTCAAGCTAACAGGCTACAGCTCCCAGCAAGCACTTGTGCATACACCATCTAGAAATATTCTTGATTGACAAGACTGACCATTCAAGGATGGGTTAGGATTTACTTTTTGCTGCTACTCCTCCCCTCTGGCATATCACTGAGTGAAATACCCAAGGAAACCATTTTTAGGACAGTGGAAGTAATGAGATTTTTTTTATATAGAACCAACAAAAACAAGGTAAAGTTTAAATGCTTCAAAGTACTGAACCCTGCAGACTAAGTACATACCAGGTTCAATTGCCAGCCTGTGCTGAGTTAGCTGATGTCAGCCAAGGTATTATTTATGGTCCTATAATTGGCCTTAGTGCCAAGGGGAGAAGGAAATCGGCCAGAGTTCTCACTTTTGATTGCTAGCCATTGGCCCCTGCTTAAAAGTGCCTGTGCGTGGATGTTGGGTGAGGACAGGATCAGGTTTTGTGGTCTAATAGCCTTCCAGCACACATTGCCCAGGCTCACACAGGAAGAAGGACCAGCTGGACAAGGTACTGGAGCATTGCCAGTGCCTGTGGAAACACACCCCAACGTGACCTAATTCAAAAAGTACCATGAAGCCGATAATGTTTATCTTCACTGCAATTGCACATCGGGCACTGGCACAGGGTTGCCAGCTCTGGTTGGACAAATTCCTGGAGGTTTCATCACATGACCTCCCGTTTCCAACCACCCCAACCAGTCAAACAGCCTTTTTATTCCCAGCTCCAATATTTTTATAACTAATAAACAAAAGTTTGTTGCTTGCCACATTTAATATACTCGACCAAACACTTTGTAATGTCAGCAAGGCACAGTGCCCTTTTAAAACCTGGGCATGCCGGTGCATTTGGAATATGCATGAACATTTGTCAGAACGCTGAATGTTTGTCCTCTATGATTCTGCACCGAGTTGGCAGTGAAATGCTGTCAAGATGCACTGTAAAGCAATATTGTACAATTACGCACAATGTGAGCATTACCTACCTGGGATTTTCTGGGACCGGCAAATTTCTTCACCTGCTTCCAGATTTGGTGCACAGGTGAGGCAGCATTAACTCTTTCCCACACCTCCACCCCCAGGTTGCTCTAATGTTGCTCTCCAGTGGACGATAACAGTTCAGCTCCAAAAAGGACAACCCTTCCTTCAAGGGCCTCCCACAGCAGCAACTCCAAAATGGATTCATTTTAAAGGAGCAGTTCACGTTCTGCAACTTGCTCCACCCATTTCCTCCCCTGGGACAGCTTTTCAGGCAAGCAGCAGGTCTTTAAGAAACCTCTGAACCTCCCCCCCCACCTTATATAAATGAGCTGGCCTCACGTTATGGCAAGAGATGAGCTCAGTGCTGGGAAGCTGCACTCAATGACCAAAGAGCAGCAGTTCCATACAACTGATGCCACTGAACCACATTATCAGCCTAAATAACTGGTTTCCATTGGTGAAGAGGGAGAAGAAAATCTGGAGGGCGGGGGGGGGGGGGAAGGAGGGAAGGCAGGAATACATTTTTTTAAAGTAGGCTTTGAACCAGCACAAATAGACTGACTCTGGGAGGTACTCTCATTTGTGCCAATACCAATACCATTACGTTGCACATTCTCACCGATTTCTCAATATGGCAACGCTGAAAGGACTGTGTAACAGACTGGTGAACATAAGGCAGGGCAATCAGTAAACAAAACCAAAGGAAAAAGCACAGAAACATGGCAGATCCTTATACAATCAGAATCTTTACTGCAAAAGGCAACCCTCACAAATAGTTATGTAACTGGATTTATTCTAAAAATGTAACAAATATCTTACATGTTTACAGAGTAAATGCAACATAAATAACAAAAATACAATTAACAAGAGAATATTAACTAAAATTAATTATATTGCAGCAGGCTACTCAATAATACAAGTGTTATTCTTTCCACTGTCTTCCCTTATAACACCAACACCTAGTTACTTTTTCAGTACTTTACACACTTCCAGAAAATTTGGTTTTGACTTTGTTTCATGGATTGTTATTAATAATAAATTATTACAATGCAAATATATTTAACTGGAAAATATTTGTTATTTCCCAAATGTATCTGGGTATTGTATAGGTCTTTGTATATAGCCTAAAAATCCTAAAAATGTTAGAATCTTAATACAAAATGCTTAACCTGATAGCACTCTCAGGTTTTTACACTCGCCCTTAGGATTTTCTATTGTTTTGTTGATCTCTGAATCTTCCTGAGTAAATTTAAGCAGACACACATAAAAAGACATTATCATAGACATAGATTATAATAGTATTTACCTTTAACAGTAGCTAAAGCTCATTCGCTCTACACAAGCCCCAAAATTCTAGCAGATCCATGGATTCCCTCCCCTATCTAACAGGGCATCTGAACCTCAGCAACAATTCTGGCCCTGGTCATTAGTCACCATCAGTTCTCATGCCCCTTTCAGTTACCCTGCCCTGACCAGAAACTAGACACATGTTATATCTTGCCTTGAGTGTTTCCATTTCTCTTATGATAGATGCACAGTGTTCAGCAGATAGTTAAGTTCCCTCTCCGTATAATCTGACCTATTGGCCTGTTTAATTCCCACCGCAAGAATGATATAATTGATTCTTTTTAATTGATTAGATCAAATTGACTGTCAATTTTTTTTTGCCTTTTCCTTGGAGTTGATGACATTATCATGAAGAGTGAACGAGCTCCTGCTGACAGCATTTCCTGCTGTGGGACCAAACAGTCCCAGCTGTGGAGATTATGGAGCCTTTTGATTCCTTTATCACGCCAGCACAAATGATTTTCATTTTCATTGGCATCTCTCCCCACATTAGCACTATAAAAAATGCAGTAATAAAAGAGTGCAGGAAATCATCAGGCCTGTGTTGCATAACAGGAACTTCCTGACCTCAATGCCATCGCGCATATGGACAATGGAGACAAATTAACTTTCAAATACCAGCATGGAGATGTAAGGGGCGATTCCACAATCCCGCGATTCCAGTGGGGAACTATGCTTCCAGGCAACACAGCTTGGAGAATCAGGGCTACAATGTTGGTGGCGCTGTCACCGACCCATTCTCCCTGTGAAAGCAGCTTCCCGATGAGAGTGTGGGATCGTAATATCACCCCTGTAGTTTCACCCATTGCATATAATCAAAAAACAAAAGTTTGAAGGGGAAACATCAAGCTACAGAACATGGATTAAATAAACAGGTTCCTCCTCTGGTAACTCACTCCAAACAATGTTTTTTTTTTCATTTTCATGGATAAAGTAAATTTCAAAATGGATCCCTTCCATTCGTGGGCAGTGGCCATTTTCTGCCATTAGCTGGGTTCTTAATGGTTTCACACTGATTGCTGCTGACTGATGCAAGACACCTAAAATGGTCTTGGCAGGAGGGGCTTCCTTAATTGGGAGATTTCATTGTTATTCTTTACTTGTGATTAAACCTAGATGAGTGTGTTTTAACATCCATCTGATTAAAGGGAGGGGAGAGGGAAGGAACTTAGAACCCATAGAATCCCTAGATTCCCATGCAGTGTTGAGCAGTAACTTGTGTAACATTGTGTATGGATTTCCCAAGGCCATTTGTTAATAAGCTCTCCACAGTAATCAGCTCTCAGTAAGGAGAAATGTCTGCTTTGAAACTCATTTTATTGTTAAATGAACCAAGAAAATAGGATTGCAATAGGGCTCCAGCTCCTGATCAGTCTTTTACCAAAATATTCCTGTACACCTTAAACACCTCTCTGTGTACTGTCAGAAACTAAATGCAGCTTAAAAAATGCAGAAGCATTGCAACTGCGGGACCATTCTGTTAATAAATAAATACTGTCTGTCTGTAGCTTATTGTTCATAAGATATACTGAAAACCATCAGCCACTTGGACTGTGTGAAGCCCATTGCTCACAAGTTGGAGGGTCTGTCGGAGGACAGATCTAAAGCAATGCTGGGAGGAGCTGTCACTGCGCAGATCAAACGAAGCAGCGTTTTTCCAGTGCACAGAGGAATTCTGATAGTATCTGACAACCCTGAATTCGTGTTAGGAGCTAGATATTGGAGGAATGTTCTGTACATTAAATAGAAGTTGTTAGGAATGTGGACTGTACCTTTAATAATACCCAACCTTTCACCCCTGCCAGTTCTACTTCAAATTCACTTTTTGTTGCTGTGGGAACTGACCAAAGTGGTTTAATGTTTCGTTTAGGACAGGATCCTAACAGGTAGTGTCTCTGATGCTACGCAGTTTCCGTTATGCATGTATATTGTAAATACATATGAAAACAGTCCCACCTTCCCATTTTATCTCCCACTTCCACTCTTTCCCTGCAGGGTACATGAATACTTTCATTAAAATTGTTTATAGTATAACTTGCACGATGCTTGGTACTGAATGGTGAAACCAGAAGAGTCTGTTAATCTGCGCAGGGCATTTATCTCCCCCAGCCTACCCTAGCGTCCAATGAAAGTAAGATGCCATTAGCTGCCATCATAGATTAGGCTGTATCCATTTGTTTTACTACATCCTGGTGTCCCTACTAATGGTTTTAGGCTAATTCAGTGCCCTGGTTTTAATGTATCTTTCTACCATACATGATCAAATCACTTCCATGATATATTTTTCAGATTTCATGTAAATGATATTACAATTAAGAATGAACAACATTTTGGGAAGAGAATGTTTGCATTGGCATCTCCAGAACCACTCCACTTACTGATATTCATATTTAAGATTAATATTTAAATAGCTGACATCTATTATTTAAACCACCAAACTAACGTGATATAAACAGAATGTATGATGAGGACCTGTGGGATATATAAATCTCATTTGTACACTCAACATATCTCACTTGCAAGGCCATCATTCGTGAGTTATCAGATCAGCCTGTTTGTGAGATATGAATCATAACCCACAGTTCCTCAACATGTATCTTCCATATCTAACGTTTCTCATTTACTTTGGTGTTTTTCCCTCTTCTGCCAATATTCTTGCCTCCATAGTATAGACAGTGAGTGTTGACAAGCCTCCTCAGCACAATCAGCATCATAGCCAAACCCAATCCTGTTCTCCCTTGAAGTCCACAATAGGCCCACACTTCCCCCCTCCCCCTCACAACCGCGCACTTCAAGTAGGAGTCACTGGATATCAACTAGGAGTAGGACTCCTGGCCAATTTATTCTCCCTAACTGAAGTCAATTGCAGTGTCCCTACCACTGCAACAGCAAGAGATGGGCTAACTCAGGCTAAACCTAGGACTTTGAGGGTCAAGTCTGACCAGAAGTGGGACGGAGCATGATTTGGGCCTGAACTATGTCATCAGCACTAATCCCACTGTAATTTCCATTGTCAGCATCATTACATGATGGACAAGCACCAGGCATCAGAAATGTTTTTGATTGGGAGCTCACCCATTGGGCTTTGCAGCTGCAGGATTCAAAGGCCTTTGCAGCTTCAAGTGATGGGCATCATCCTAATTGTTTTCATTGTAGCAAAGATCAGAGAAATAAAATGTCTGGCAGGTCTACAGGAGGGCTGAGTGCCCCGAGGTTCAAAGATACAGCAGTGGAAGTATTGTTGGAGCAAGTGAGGCAGAGGTAGGAAACCCTCATTGGCACAGAGCACCGGTAGGGCTCCACAGAGGACTGCCCACAGCCAATGGAAGGAGATGATTAGAGCACTGAGTACCAATGCAACCCATGGGTCAGGCAGTGCAGGAAAAACCTTAATGCCAGGTCAGGCAAAAAAGCCAGATATATTTTCCAAGAATGCACTGTACTAAGTGGGTCAGTCAGTTACACTGACCTCCTGTTTTAATTGCTTACCTTCAATGCCCATGGAGTAGCATGGCACCCTTATCACCCCCAGCCTTCACCGAGAGTGTTCCTTCACTCACATCCTTACATACATTTCCTCTTTCATGGAATGTAACGGCTTATTGTGTATATCTGTGATCACCAAGTATGGGCTGCAAGCTGACACTTGGGTTTTACCGCATGTCATATTAACAAGAGGCCATTCTCGCTTTTTACATTCTTTTCCAAGGACAAAACGGCCTACAACAGCTGAGAGAGGTTTGAAAACCTCGAGCTGTCACCCTTTGTGCTTTACTAATTCCCTTTCTCCTTGTCTCACTGATGCAGTCTTCGCCCTTGCTCATTCCCTCCTTCTGCCTTTCTCCCATCCCTTCACTGTCTCTCCCTCACTTCCTTTCTTCCTCTTTATCATTCCCTCTCTCTCCCACTCCCCTTTGTCTCATTCTCAATTAATTTGCATTATGATCATCAGTGGTACAAAAACAGTAAATTCACAAAATAGGACTGTGTGCCCCTTCCACTTCACTGATATTTAGTTGACGCTCGTGTCTCTAATTTTTTTTCAGGTGGGGTAGAGGTACAAAATAAAATTATTCTTAAGGTGGTTCATCAAGGAAATTGGTGAAAGATCCAACTACTAAACCAAACTTTTATCCTCACTGATGAATAATATTGGGCCTAATATTTTCATCATCACATTTAAATGGATGTTAAAATCTGGAATGACTGTATTGTCAAGATTTAAATCCAATCTGCTTTAAAATACTTGCACGAGAAATTTTAATATTAATGTCCACAGCGCTGTGCTCTATAGGGATTAACATAATCTGATTAAAGCAATCTTTTTGGTTTGCAGCACGTTTCAAAATGTACATAAGATTGTCCGATTTACTCTGTAGTAAAGGAACTGAATCATTCTCAACATTTAATGATGCAGCTGAATCTCAAATGTATTCAAATTCAGGACAAACTGAACCTGAAGCTATGGTATAAAGGCTGGAGTACATCTCTTTGAATTCTTTGATTAAGTACCCTACCCATGCACTTGGCCCTTTTGTGCCTGATCGTGTTCTTTGTTATTGGGACCTCTCTCACATCAAGCCTGACTTCCTAGGCAAAGCATTCAAAGAGCCGCATTTCAACCACAGAAGGGCCAAACGTGGCTTGGAGCTACCAATTGGCCACCTCAGTTAATGTAAGGTCCCGGACTCAAAAATTGAATTAACTATATTCAGATGTTGGGGGCCAAAGTTTGAAACCTGACTATACCAGGAATTCTTCTAAATAAATGCAATAGAGTGTGGTGTTGGGGGTGGGGGGAAGCTCTGATACAGATAAATTGAATCACTGGACAATTACAGTGTGCATTGTAAGAAAGGCCAGTCCAGAACATTTTAAAACTTACCTCTGTAAAATGTACTAAATAAAGCGTCAAAAATTTTCACGGGGGTGAGGGGTGAATGGAATGCCTTCAAGCCCCCAAAGAAAATAAATCTTGCACTTTCAGTGCTTGCACTGTGTTTCAAAATTGTCTAAATCCACCACTACTAGCTGGTTACTTTTAATAACACCAACTTGCATTTATATAGCAATTTATGTAGAAAAACATACTTATAGTTGGCCACCAGTTAAGATGAGTTGATGGCCTGATTGGCTACCAAGGAAGGTGAAAAAAACATTCTCCTGATTTCACTACACACTCGTTTTACACACAAGCTGTTCCTTCATTTCATTTTTCTCTCCCTCCTGTAAGTTCCTTTATATCACAATTATTCAATAGTTAACAGTGGGCTGGTGACCTGCTCCCAGGCCTCGGTCAGTGCCGTCCTGTACCCAGGTCACAAAAAGTTCCAGGTTAGATCCCTGGTCTGGGCTGAGTTAACCACCCATCCCCCCACCCCAAAATCAGGTGCCTAACAATACTATTTGGAAGGTCTAGAGCTCTGTGTGTACCTGAGGCACCGAACGTAACAGAATGTCTTGCTGTCAAATGTCAACTTTTCCCTTACTGTGCTTGTACAGATTTCCAGTTTGCAGCACACATGTATGGAGCTCTACACAAACCAAATGGTAAAGAAAGAATTTGCATTCATATAGTGCCTTATCATGTCTCTGAGTTGTTCCCAAAGTGCTTTGAAGTGCAGTTGCTGTCATTTCCTAGGTGAACGCAGCAGCTATTTTGCACACAGCTGGATGCCATAAAAAGCAATGAGAGCAATTACCAGTTATTTGTTTCTAATGTTGGTTAATGTTGGCTAGGATGCTAGGAGAACTTCCTGCTCTTCTTCAAATAGTGCCATGGGAACTTGAACAGATACATGAACCATCGGGACAAGGAGAGGAGGCTTCTGTTTGATGTTCTCTGAACCTTGAATGCACTCACTCAGTACTGCACTGAAGTGTTAACCTAGATTATGTTCTCAAGACTTGGGGTAGGGTTTGAACCCACAACCTTCTAACTTAGAGGTGAGAGTGTGGCCAACTGAGTCAAGATAACGTAAGCTGGCATGAATGTGAGTTACACAGTGTGCATTATATATTTCCAAGCTACTATATGTGCTTTTGATTTAATTAAATTCCTGTGCTCCATATAATTTCTTCAAAGGCACATATTCATGCTACCAAAGACACATTCATCCAGGTTTCCCATGCAGTTCCACACTCCTGTCACTGTTACTACTTTTGTGTGATTGGTTGAGAGGAAATCTGCCTTTAACCTCTATTTTGGTTTCATGCCTATCTTTGCTTTTCAACCCCACCATGAGGTGCTAAACCTTGCTGAGATGCTGTTCCACAGACACCGACAGCTCTCCAATACCTCACTTGACTGACTCTTGCTGTTCACGAGCATCGCAAATTATTTAACTGTCATAGCCAAGGAAAATCCTGTCCTCACCAGATGTCTGACACACGTGCACCTTTCAGCAGGATTCATTGAATAGCAGTCAGGAACGAGAACCCTGGCTAATATTTCCTCCCTAGCCCAGAGGCATTGTGGTGTCCCAACTACCCTTATCTGAGATCAGCTAATTCAACCCAGACCAGGGATTGAACATGGGACCTTCTGGTCTGTATATCTCTAGCATCATAGCACATTTACCCACTAAGCCAGCCGGGCAACTACTTTTATTTTTATGTATTGAATCAACTATAGGTTCGAGCTGTGTGGCATTCTTTGAATGAAAAATACATTAAATTAATGTAATTTGAACACAATGTAAAAACAATCGACCTTAACCGACAGAGAGAGGGAACATTCAAAGACAACCAAACAGCAGCCAAACTTCATGCCTGTATCCAGAGCTCATCGTGTTCTTGTCTCTCCGGTGAAGGGATCAATGTTGGGAGCTGACCTGGAGATTACGGTAGGGTGAGTTCACTTTTTTTCTGTGCTACATGTTGACCACCAGCACAGCGATCGAGAGGACAGGGGTGGTGAGTCCGCACCACAGCGAGCGAGCGGAGCCCCTCAGGCTCTCCTTGTTCGATTCGCTTCTGTCTGAGTTTTCCATGGTGCCAGACGGCCTGACTCTTGAACTGCACAGCTCGTGCAAGTTACCTTGGAACTGCAACTTTTTGGACTCCTTCCTCAGCGACTCCCAGATGGACGCAGCATCCTCTGGGCAACCTTCCAGAACCGAGTCTGCACACACGTGAAAGTCATCCCAGGACCTGGGGACAGAAACACGGGACAGAATAACTTGATCTGCTCAGAGGTAGACATGCAAGATGAAGGCTCTGTAGCAACTAATTCCGGAATTGTCTGGAATAGTTAATAATAAACAGGTCAGGCACAACATCACCTTTGGGCACCATCATTGATTCGTCAACTTTTCCGAAAGGCCCACCATTTACTGGTGCTCCAAGCAATGTCACGTTGACATCAATCTACAGTACCCAACCAGACCCAACAATGAGCACATTACAAGTTGGAAGAGCAAGGTAGAGTAGGCATGCAGTGCGCCATCATAGGAAGAGTACAACAACAACTTGCATTTATATAGCACCTTTATCGCTTTCACAGGAGCGTTATCAAATAAAATTTGACACCAAGCCACATAAGGAGATATTAGGACAGGTGATCAAAAGCTGGGTCATGAGATAGGTTTTAAGGAGCCTTAAAGGAGGGGAGAGAGAGAGATAGCGAGATGGAGAGGTTTATGGAGGTAATTTCAGAGTTTAGGGCGTAGGCAGCTGAAGGCACGGCCGCCAATGGTAGAGCGATTAAAATCAGGGATGCAAAAAAGGCCAGAATTGGAGGAGCACAGAGTTCTCAGAGGCTTATAGGGATGGAGGAAATTACAGAGATAGGGAGGGGCAAGTCCATGAGGGATTTGAACACAAGGATGAGAATTTTAGTACTGTAAACACATAGTCACCCTTCAGAGATCTCTCTAGTACTTGATACTCATGGGGCTCAGGAGCGATTCCGCACAGGTTTATCTACACAGCTTTGCCTGTGGGTGACTGCTTAGGCAGAATCCGCCACAGGGAAGACCGTACGTGGTGAATGGAACGAACAGATTTGAGGGGAGGTACAGCTTTTTCTTGAGTGTCTTTTTTTTCAAATGTTATTTTTCCAGTCTATTTTCAAGGTGGACAACCTTGAGCTACTTTCCCATATGTTTAAACACAGTGATGATTTTGTGTCAATATTTGTGTGCATTCCCATGCTCACTGGGAAATGTCATCCTTGGGCTCTCCAAGTGCCTCGATGCAGACATACTCTACGTGTCCTTTTCCAAACCAGTACTCTATGTGAATGCTGCAGTCCACAATTGAAAGGAGACATCGATAGTAATATACGAAAAATGACGGATAGGAAAAGACCTACTGCTCCATCCAGCCTGCCCCATACAGTTGTGATGTACATCACAAAACATACATTCTCCACCACATCCGGAGCCATGTCATCTCCTGGGAGAGGCGAAAAACCAGATAAAAACCCAGGCCAATTAAGGGGGAAAAATCTGGAAAGTTCCTATCCGACTTCCTTAGGTGAAACTAACCCCGGAGACCACTCTGGCCTTGATCAACGTCACTAGGTACCTGCCTCCTACTGCATGGACTGTGTGGAGGCTGTGCAGTTCTGCAGAGCTGAAACCCATGAAGATTATCCTCTAAAACCAATGTAAAACACTATAAAATTCCACGGGGTTCCTCTGAGTTCAAGGGTGACAGGCCGGTTGTGCAGTCTATGAACGACGTGCAGCCTAGTCTTCAGAGAATACTTAGTCAAAGCAAACATTTGAAACACTGTGGGATTTCTGAACGTGGTACACAAATATAACAACAACAACTTGCATTTATATAGCGCCTTTAACATAGTAAAATATCCTAAGGCGCATCACAGGAGCGATTATCAAACTAAATTTGACAGCGAGCCACATAAGGAGATATTGGGGCAGGTAACCAAAAGCTTGGTCCATGAGGTAGGTTTTAAGAAGCGTCTTAAAGGAGGTGGGAGAGGTAGAGAGGTGGAGAGGTTTAGGGAGGAAATTCCAGAGCCTAAGGCCTAGGCAGCTGAAGGCATGGCCTCCAATAGTGGAGTGATTAAAATCATCGATGCACAAGAGGCAAGAATTGGAGGAGAGCAAAGATCCTGGAGAGTTGTAGGGCTGGAGGAGGTTACAGACATACGGAGGGATGAGGCCATGGAGGGACTTGAAAACAAGGATGAGAATTTTAAAATCGAGGCGTTCCTGGACCGGGAGCCAATTTTGGTCAGTGAGCCCGGGGTAATGGGAAAACAGGACTTGGTGCGATTTAGGATACAGGCAGCAGAGTTTTGGATGAGCTCAAGTTTATAGAGGGTGGAAGGTGGGAGGCTAGCCAGGAGAGCATTGGAATAGTCAAGTCTCGAGGTAACAAAGGCATGGATGAGGGTTTCAGCAGCAGATGAGCTGAGGCAGGGGCGGAGATGGGCGATCTTACGGAGGTGGAAGTAGGCGGTCTTGGTGATGGAGCGGATATGTGGTTGGAAGCTCATCTCAGGGTCAAATAGGACGCCAAGGTTGAAAACGGTCTGTTTCAGCCTCAGACAGTGGCCAGGGAGTGGGATGGAGGCGGTAGCTAGGGAACAGAGTTTGTGGCGGAGACCGAAGATAATGGCTTCGGTCTTCCCAATATTTAGTTGGAGGAAATTTTTGCTCATCTCAGGCAAGCAATGTGACAAATCACTGTGTAGCCCTCCAAAGAGTAAAACTGCATTCTCACTGTTGAAATCCCGACTCATCACGTTGTCTTCTCTAACTCATTCTTTTCTAACTTTCCTAACCTCCTAACTGTGGAACTCTTCACCTCTCCCAGTAATCCCTTCCTAATCAATTCAGAAACGTAGGGGGTAGATTTTCAACTTGCCAGTCGGAGCGTAAAACCAGTGTTGCGGGTCGGGGGCTCATTATAGAAGCCATCCCTTATTCTTCTCCTTTGGAATCAATGGGAAGGAAAGTCAGACTATTTCTATAATGGGTGCCTGACCCGCAATGCCAACTTTAAGCCCAGCTGGCAAGTTGAAAATCTACCCACAGACAGTTAATTGATGCTAGCTCAATAGCTAAATTTAAATCTGAGATAGATAGCTTTTTGCCAACCAAAGGTATTAAGGGATATGGGCCAAAGGCAGGTATATGGAGTTAGATCACAGATCAGCCAGGATCTTATCAAATGGCGGAGCGGGCTCGAGGGGCTGAATGGCCTACCCCTGTTCCTATGTTCCAGTTGTTAAAGAGACTATAGGCAAGGTTCCCCTAGTTGAGTTACACTGGATTTCTGGTGTTACACAGCAGGCAGGGCAGAACGTTGAGCGATAAGCCATAACACCAGGTCCTTGTTCATTTCAGCACCTGACCAATCTTTTGTCATCACTTCCTCTGGACACCAACAGTGCCCGCTTAAATATGGCCGTGGGTATTCAACTAAGACAGTAATAATAGTGATGCCATGGGTCACATTTTCCGTCATCACCACTTTAGCAATGCTGAATGCTAGTCACACCATCATTTTATTGGTGTTCAGCGTTGCAGGGGCGGAGAGGGTTTAAAATTTAAATCAATGGGCTCTTCCCCCATCATCAGTTTCTGCAGGGGACCATTGATTTCTATGGAGAAGAATAAGGGATGGCTTCTGTAATGAGCCCCCGATCCGCAACATTGGTTTTACGCTCCGACTGGCAAGTTGAAAATCTACCCCCTATGTTTCTGCCGGTCCAGGGGGCCCTTTGAGCCGCTGACAGCACCAGAGTACAGCAGCAGCGGTGAGTTTCCACCACGCCCTCATGTGACAGGCTCCCTGCGCCATCAGAAACCCTGGTAAGAGCCTTGCCAAAATAATTTGTAATAGAGGAAATCCGCTGGGGGTCAACAGTTGGACAGTCAGGGGGGGCGGAAAGCCCACCCTACCAACACTGCGGCAGCTATCCCGCCAAAGAGGAAAACCCCGGCTCATGGGTGCATCTGGTCCACCTTCCTGCTGCCCTGCCAGTGGTACAGTCGTTACTGCTTATAACGGGCGCCTTAGCGTTAACATGATTTGTCTGCTTTAGGCGGTGGACGATAAAATGAGTAGCGGGAAGCCAGGAGGCAGGAGTCCGACTTTGCGGGACTGTAGCACAGACCTTTTATCCGTCCAAGCGGGGGAGTACCAAAGTGGCACAGCAAGAAGGGAAAGCGGGAGGAGAAGAAAAAAAATGAACTCTCGAGCAGCTGACGAAAAATGGACGAGGGACAAAAACCTGCGGTTACTGAAGCAGGAAAATCTGTTAAAAGGAAGATCCCATGACAGTCTGCCCGAAATAGTCAGCGGATTATTATGTTATAAGCAGTGTCTTTGAACTTGACGCCTATGGTAATGGCAAATGGTTAGCGCCATCTGCCCGATATAGGCGGCTGCCCATGCTAAGTATGGATGGTCTAAGTGGTGGGGACTGCGCTTGATAATGTGCTTCTCTTTCAGATACTTGTCCAACCATCCCTTCAAATGATTGAAACTACTTATCCCTCTAACCTTCTGAATTATTAAATGAATTCAAAATATGGATTGTTTAAAATTTAGCAAGTAATCAACTTAATTTTTAAATGCTGATAGTTAGTTAGCTAATTATAGAAAGCAGCCAGAAATGTAATTATTAAACGTATTGAATTATAAATTGTGAAATCGGTAAGGTAATTAATTTAATGAGTAATTTTATTACTAAATATACTGAACAAGCTTTGCGAATTATAAGATTTAGGCAGTAATTTAGCGAGTAGCTAAATTATAAAACTGAGTTTGGGATTAGAAACTGGGGAAAAAAATAGCAGGTGAAAAATGAATGTATTTTGGACGTGACTTTAATTAGAAAATTGAATAAGTAACTTATTGGGTTAGTAAGTTAATTATAAAATGGAGGGCAACAGTTCACTGGGCATCACTGGTTGCAGACTGTGAGAGATGTCTTGTAATTTAATGACGAAGTGCAGATCTGTAGCTGGGAAGTGGAAATGATTTGGAGCTGATTGGGAGGCAGGGTGCAGTGGAGAGCCTGTTTCTGCAGAATGAGACACAGAGAGCTTGCTGCACAACTGAAATGACTTGCAAAATATCAACCCCAGTACATTTTTTTTTGCTATTAAGATTTTGCAAGCTGTAAATCGCAACAATTTTCTTTTTCTTTTTAAAACATTTAGTAAAATACAAGAAAGGACAGCAGCTACTACCAGCTCCCCATGGACTGAACTGTCCCAGTAATTTGATTTTGAAATATTATAAGGTTATTGAGGTGACAGATATAGATAGCAAGATCACAGGGTTAGAGGGGGAAAAGAAAAGGAAGAATCGTTTTGTCTTTCTGTTTATTGGTAGGAGGAATGCGTAGCTGTCAATTTGGAGCCAGCTAAAGCCTCAGCGGGGGAAAAGATCTGTGAGGACATTAATATTAATGAGAACCAGCCTTGGGATGCACAGGCAAGGACTCGGCTGAGTCACTGTGGTTGGTGCAGGAACAGCAGTGGCCTGGCTGCGGGCTGTCACTGTGGGATCTCCCTGCTCTTTAGCCCCGGGGAATAAGAGGATGAGGTAAAATGATGAAATAAAACAGCGGGCAGGTAGCATTCACCGACACAAAAGGAAGACTTGCATTTATACAGCGCCTTTCATGACCTCGGGACGTCCCAAAGCGCTTTACGGCAAATGAAAGAATTTTGACATTAAGGGGGTGATTTTAACCCCCAAGACAGGGTGGGTTGAGGGTGGGTGGGAGTTGAAAATAGTTGCATTTTGGGTCATGACCGCAACCCGGCTTTATTTCTGGGTTTAATGTCGGCGCGTAAAAGTACAGGCTTCCCACTGGGGATGCAAAGTCCGAACATTTTGCGGTTGCGACCCAAAATAAAAACTATTTTCAACTCCCACCCGCCCCCAACCCGCCCGTTCTTAGGGTTTAAAGTCTCCCCCACATCACCGTCAGAATGTAAGAACCACAGCAAGGTCCCACAAACAGCAATAAGATAAATGACCAGATTATCTGTTTTAATGATGTTGGTTGAGGGATAAATATTGGCCAGGACATTGTGGAGAACTCCCCTGCTCTTTTTCAAAATAGTACCATGGGATCTTTTACGTCCACCTGAGAGGGCAGACAGGGGCCTCAGTTAACGTCTCATCCGAAAGAGAGCACCTCTGACAGGGCAGCACTCCCTCAATACTCCACTGGAATGTCAGATTAGATTTTGTGCCCAAGTCTCTGGAACGGGACTCTGAACCCACAACCTTCGGGCTCAGAGGTGAGACTGTTACCAACTGAGCCACAGCTGACACCTAATGGGAATTGCTGAATGGCACCGGTCCTTTCCACCTGCAGTGGTCGAGCTGTCATCTCTCCTGAAGCCCCGGTGGTTGGGGACATTGAGGAGAGAGATGCACCACGGAAGAACGGAGAGATGAAGTGTTACCTGGCGCCATGGGCCCACTGACCTGCTTCTGTGGGGTCATTTCTATGATTTGTGGCAGCTGAGAAGTGGATGAAGAGCTCAGAAGGCCAGCAGCTAGTGAGGGAAAGGCACTGGTGGGGGGTGTCTAGCACCTAGTGAGGGAAAGGCACTGGTGGGGGGTGTCTAGCACCTAGTGAGGGAAAGGCACTGGGTGGGGGGGTCTAGCACTTAGTGAGGGAAAGGCACTGGGTGGGGGGGTGTTCTAGCACCTAGTGAGGGAAAGGCACTGGGTGGGGGGGTGTTCTAGCACCTAGTGAGGGAAAGGCACTGGGTGGGGGGGTGTTCTAGCACCTAGTGAGGAAAAGGCACTGGGTGGGGGGGGTCTAGCACCTAGTGAGGGAAAGGCACTGGGTGGGGGGGGTCTAGCACCGAGTGAGGGAAAGGCACTGGGTGGGGGGGTGTTCTAGCACCTAGTGAGGAAAAGGCACTGGGTGGGGGGGGTCTAGCACCGAGTGAGGGAAAGGCACTGGGTGGGGGGGTGTTCTAGCACCTAGTGAGGGAAAGGCACTGGGTGGGGGGGTGTTCTAGCACCTAGTAAGGTAAAGGCACTGGTGGGGGGGGGGGGCGCTAGTGCCTAGTGAGGAAATGGAATTGGATGGGAGGGGATCTAGCACCTAGTGAGAGAAAGGCACTGGGTGGGGGGTTGTTCTAGCACCTAGTGAGGGAAAGGCACTGGGGGGGAGGGGTCTAGCACCTAGTGAGGGAAAGGCACTGGGTGGGGGGTTGTTCTAGCACCTAGTGAGGGAAAGGCACTGGGGGGGAGGGGTCTAGCACCTAGTGAGGGAAAGGCACTGGGGGGGAGGGGTCTGGTGCCTAGTGAGGGAAAGGCACGGGGAGGAGGGGTCTAGTCACATGAGGGAGGCACTGGGAGGGTTTGCCTACACCGTTTCTGCACGGTAAGTATGCCAGAAACAGCGAGGAAATATTGTTCTGCTGCCAGTTCAGACCAGCATTCACATTCCACATCTTGTTTAAGATTAGTTCACCTTTATTGATTGGCTCGTCTACAGCTGACAACCCCAGTAAGCTGAATTTCTGCACTTTCAAATCTTGCAAATGCAGCTCAGTCACAGCAAAGGTCAGTTTAGGGTCACAGCTTTTGCCCAAGGTGACATATAAGGAGCAATCTGCACTCCCAGCAGCGTGGGTCAGATAATCAGGGTCACACTGTTATAGCTGCATCTCCTTCCAAGCTCCCTTCAAGTGAGGCTCCCAGCACAAAATTACCCACAAAAGTAGTCTCCAAATTCTAAATAATTCTTTGCACGTGGCAGAAGTTTTTTGGACGTCTGGTACACCGCGAAGGTCAGATTGCTGTGAGTGAATGGCACAATTTCTGTATGCTGCGTTTCTCAGTCAGTTAATGGTGATTGTTTACACTGTGTTCAAATTACATCGATTTAACGTGCATTTCATTCACAGTTTGATTCAGAATTCAGCATTCACAATTGATTCGGTACAGAAAAATAAAAATAGCTACCCTGCTGCTTTAGTGGGTAAGAGCACTGGCTTAGATTTTCCCACTAGGCAAAAGCACCTGCCCAAACTTTATTGTGCTGACCAGTCGTCTACTTCTGGGTCATTCTCGTAATGTGGGTGGGGCCTCAATGTAGAAAACACCAGCGATTGGTGGGTGATAAATCAGGTGGTGTGTAAATCGAGCCGTCAATCCATAACTGCCCGGCAGTGAAAATGAAAACGCACCCTGTTCTTTCAATAACATCCTTCAACCCAAAATAATCCTTCCAGTTAATGTGGCTACATGATGAACGACAGCCACACTGGCCTACATCCTGACACTTGGATATCACTGTATGTTATCTTGACAATAGGAATCTTCCACTTACTGTACTCCGGTAGTAGAGACAACCCAAAACAAAAGGGAAAAAGCAAGATCAATATTTAGCCTTATCGAGCAAAGCAGCCCGACAGCTGATAATTGGCATCACATTGAAAGTAGCTGTTGTTGCTTACGAGCGGCTCCAAGTACAAAAGCTTTTACAACAGCATATAACATGCAGCCAGCCTGTCCACAGCACTAACCCGTCTCCCCATCAAGTTTATGCGGTCTTTCCAAATCTTTTTATCCTGCAATGTTTTGGCCCTCATGTCTTAAACCACCATCACTGGAGGAACCCAAATCCACAAGCCTTCCAGAGTGTCTAGCTATGTCTGGATCTCCAGGAAAGGTTTCGGTAACATGCCTGAGTTAACCAACAGCAAACCCTGTTTGGTTGTGGTTATCAGGTATTGGACTATCTTATGCCACAATAAGATTCTTATTCAGTCTTCGAAAGCAGGCGGAGACTCACAATCGACCTTGTTTAAAGAATAAAACATGAACCAAATTTATCAAAGAAGAGACAAATAATCTAACAGTGATACATTTACTGTAAGACTTCAATGTAAAACAACAAATAGATCACAATTCTAAGCACACTAATCCCCTTTACTTAAGACCTATACCTGACTCCTCTAGTCCACAGTAATTCATAACTATCATAAATTCTTTCAGCTGAAATCTCACACAGCGGCTGCCAAACCTAAGAGATTTTTTTAAACTCTATTTTCATGAGTGACAGTAGGTTCTCTTGTGTTTCCTAAAGAGAGGCCAACCACTAACTGTCAACTGCTGTTATAGAACGTTCTCTTGATCTTTTTATACCAAGAAGTGAATGGGCTGGAGATTCTTGGTGATTTGAATAGCTGCCTCTGAGATTTAACCAGGAAGTACTGTGTGCCATCGGACTGAGCCACACTGACCAAAAGACCACAGCTTCAATGCATGGTTTGGGTTGAGTTAGCTTATCTCAGCCAGGGCACCTTAGGCTCAGGAAAAATCAGCCTGAATATCCTCCATTGTGACACATCAATACCCTCCATTGTGACACATCAATACCCTCCATTGTGACACATCAATACCCTCCATTGTGACACATCAATACCCTCCATTGTGACACATCAATACCTCCCATTATGACACATCAATACCCTTCAGTGCGGTACATCAATACCCCACATTATGGCACACCAATACCCTCCAGTTGGCACATCACTATCCTCCAGTGTGTCACATCAATACCCTCCAGTGTGGCACATCAATACCCTCCAGTGTGGCACATCAATACCCTCCAGTGTGGCACATCAATAGCCTCCAGCGCGACACATCAATATCCTTCAGTGTGACCCTTCAAAACCCTCCGGTGCAACTTATCAATACCATCCTTTGAGGCCCATCAATACCCTCCAGTGTGGCCCATCTATTACCTCCAGTGTAGCACATCATTACTCTCCAGCATTGCAGATCAACACCTTCCAGTGTGGCTCTTCGATACCCTAGAGTTTGGCACTTCAATACCCTCCAGTTTGGCAAATCAATTCTCTCCAATGTGGCACATTAATTCCCTTGCCACATCAGTGTAGCATGCAAATGTGTTCCAGTGAGGCACAACACTGGTAACACTCTGATAGTCTATATGTAACTGGTAGTAATCAAAAACCTCCAGTGTGGCACATCAATACCATCCAGTGTGACACATCACTATACTCCAGTGTGGTACATCTCTACCCTCCAGTGTGGCACATCAATACATTCCAGTGTGGCACATCAATACCCTCCAGTGTGGCACATCAGTGTAGCATTTAAATATGCTCCAGTGAGGCACAATACTGGTAACACTCACTGATAGTCTATATGTAACAGGTAGTAATCAATACCCTCCAGTGTGGCACATCAATACCCTCCAGTGTGGCACATCAATACCCTCCAGTGTGGCACATCATTACTCTCCGACATTGCAGATCAACACCTTCCAGTGTGGCGCATCAGTGTAGCAAGTAAATATGTTCCAGTGGGGCACAATACTGGTAACACTCACTGATAGTCTATATGTAACTGGTAGTAATCAATACCCTCCAGTGCACCCCTTCAATACCCTCCAATGTGGCCCTTCAATACCCTCCTGTGTGGCACATCAGTGTAGCATGTAAATGTGTTCCAGTGGGGCACAACACAGGTAACGTTCACTGATAGGGTGGCACTTCAATACCCTCCAATGTGATACATCAATTCCCTCCAGTGTGGCACATCAATACCCTCCAGTGTGGCACATCAATTACCTCCAGTGTGGCACATCAATACCCTCCAGTGTGGCACATCAATTACCTCCAGTGTGGCACATCAATACCCTCCAGTGTGGCATGTCAGTGTAGCATGTAAATATGCTCCAGTGGGGCAGAACACTGGTAACACTCACTTATAGTTTATATGTAACTGGTAGTAATCAATATCCTCCAGTGTGGCCTGTCAATATCCTCCAGTGTGGCCTGTCAATACCCTTCAGTGTGGCCCGTCAATACCCTCTAGTGTGGCCCGTCAATACCCTCTAGTGTGGCCCGTCAATACCCTCCAGTGTGGCCCGTCAATACCCTCCAGTGCTATGCAGACGTGCCCTTTAATGTGGTACTTGCACACACATCGTTCCATGTGAGACATGCACGGTAGAAAACATAACCCCACAAACCCAACTGAATGTACATCACTAAAGTTATATGTATATTGCTACTTTGAGGTTGATGTAATGGTTTGAGTGTAATCTAAATCCAGCCTAAAATGGTGATGTCTGGTAATATTTCTGCATTCTGAAAGTAATGGATTAGTTCAAATCAAATATAAAGATTAACTCAGCAACAAAATTACACAGCAATAATTATTATTTATTGTGAAAAGCTCAATCACACTGGAGCATACAACACTATTATCTCCTACCCGAACACAGCAGCCTCTCACATTTACTGTTACCCAGTCATCTCAAATATAATGTGTTGTTTATGACTCCCTAATTATTAACAAACTCACTTAAAACAGCCTCTCCTTATCAAACCGCTCTCTCTTTGTATGTGATTCCGAAATTCCCGGCCATAACTGTGAGTACTTGGGACATAAACAAGTAAAGTGGCTTTTCATCATGTTAATGTGGTGTCACATGTAAAACTATAATCTTAAAGGTGAAATTTAAATGTTATAAAATTAAAATGTCATATTTACTTAATATTTATATAAATCTATATTAATATGCTGCCCACCTGCTGTGACCAGTGTGAGGCCTGAGCCATTTTGAGGCCCAGGCCTCATCCGCATGCAGGTGACAAACCAGCGCTCTGAGGCAGCTGTTAGGGAGGGTGGAGCCGGCCGACAGTCACAGTCTGGTGGGGGGGGGGAGCCAATCCGGGGGAGAGGGGTTCGCCGTCCTGCTCCTCCCGGCCCCACTAAAATAAAACTTTTAAAAAATCTTTGGGCCGTTTTTATAGCGGCCTCCAGCGGTCCTTTGCTGGTTAGGCCGCTCAACGCGTGGAGCAAATGGGCAAAGCATTGGTGGTGCACATCCCACCCATTGTACCTCGGAATTGGAATTGGGGTCCTACGTAATTCAGATGGCTTCCCCGCCTGAAGCAGGCGGCTGTTCCAGCTGCTCTTCTCAGGACCCTACTCAAGTTTGCAGCAGCCGGAGCGCCAATGCAAGCAGGGCCCGACGCCATTTTCAGGCCTTTGCCGCCTCATTTCCAACAGATGGAGGTACTTAAAAGCGGCCCCTTTGTGTCTGGGGCCTGCCCACGCTGTATCAAAGTGTTTACACCCATGATAGATGTCTCTACAATTTTTTTTCAGTCTGTATTGACAAGATTATGAAAGGGTTTGATAGGGTAGAGAAGGTGTCTCCGCTTGCGGTGGAGACCAGGGCTAGGGGCCATAAATATAAGTTAGTCATTAATAAATCCAATAGGGAATTCAGGAGAAACTTCTTTACCCAGAGAGTGGTTAGAATGTGGAACTCACTACCATGAGTAGTTGAGACAAATAGCATAGATGCATTTGAGGGGAAGCTAGATAAACACATGAGAGAGAACGGAATAGAAGGAGTTGCTGATAGGGTTAGATGAAGTAGGGAGGGAGGAGGCTCGTGTGGAACATTAACACCGGCATGGACCTGTTGGGCCGAATGGCCTGCTTCTGTGCTGTACATTCTATGTAAAAGGCACAGAAAAGTTTTGCCAGAACGGTGGCAAAGTGTTTGTGAACTAACATGCAATAGCTTGGGTTATATTGCCTAGAGATGAGAGGTTAAAGGGTGATCTCACTGAAGTGTTTGAAGGGGTCTTCCCTTAAATAGGAAAATCCAGAACAGGGCTTTCTCTCAAAATTGGAACTAAGCCAGTTAAAAGTGAATCCAGAAAAAATTTCTTCACACAAAGGCTTAATGGAATGTGGAATACACTGCCCCTGAACAGAATCAATTTAAGGTGATTAGAAGAGAGGTAGATACTTACTTTAAAAGTAAAGATATTAAGGGACATGGACAAAGGCCAGGGGTTTGGGGTTAAAAAGATTAAAAGCCTTCATGACCAACAAAATGGCAAAGCAGGCTCAAAGGCTGAATCTAGTCCTGTTCCTATGTTCCTAGCACCCATGAGAGAGGCACCAAGTGGAAATAAGATGCTGCTCTACTGGGAGAGAGGGAAAACTAAATTATGAACTACTTTTTTTTTAAATACAAATTTTACACATCTGGAGACATGATACAGGTCAGAATATATGCTACATTGCAGATTCCACAATGCTTTCCGGGACATGTGATGAGGCACCAGCAACAGTTCTGTACATCTGATTGGTATTACCCACTGACAGAGCTGAGGCCAATCCTTGATAGGCAATTACTGCCACTAGAACCCTAATCATTGGAACTTTCTCCCAAAGCCACATTGCTTCATTACTCCTCTTCCTTCAAAACTTCCTAAAATCCGACAGTAAATTTTCATCTTGCTGCCCAGATGGAAAACTGATGTTGCCGATCGGCCGCTTGTTTTAGAAACTGCCTAATCTTTAATTTCCATTGAAATCAGTGGAAATTAAAAAGGTGCGGTTTCTATAACGGGCAGTCGATCCACAACGGCAGTTTTACATCCGGGCAGAAAGATGAAAATCTACACCCCCCTGCCCCCTACCCTCCTCCCCCTCCATCTCTTCCTCCTTTTCCCCTCAGAATGCTCTCTTAGCATTCTTTGACATGGGGGATGCTATATAAATAAGCTGCTGTTGTTGCTGGTGGGCCAGGGAGCAGCCTGAGACGGTTCACTCTCGATTTTCCCCCAACCTCTGTAGTAAAGCAATCTCTACCCAGGGGCACACCTGAAATGGGAACTCGTGGTGTGGCAGAAAGAAGACGTGAATCTTCACCCTGCCGTTCAGGGTTTAAACTAACACCCTTAAAAACAAACAGGGGAAAGCATCTTCTTGTAGTAAATAACTACTAACTCACCGGCACACTGTATCCAGTTCCTTCACTTCTTCTGTTTCTCCTTCAATACTTTTGGCCAGATTATCTCCCAGCTTCAGCAAACATTCAGCAAATCCTTTGTATATGTGGCTACATTTTCTGCCAGTAGCGTCAGCTTCACTGAAGAGAAGAACTGGAAATTAAAGTGAAGATCATTACACATATACCAGAGTTTAAACGAGCCTTCAATAAAAGCAGTACCTTGAGTACAAGCACGTCCTGTTTGCATCTGACACATTAGTTTTGAGTAATTTTTCATTATTTTCCTCAAAGTTTTTTTGAAAACTTTTTATCTTATTTTCTCCCGCATTCACCTCACACTAGGTTAGCTCCTACCCATTTGAGCAACCCTCCTCAGATAGGGGTTGATGAGGATAAGGGGGTGGAGGTGGTTGTAAAAAGATCTAGCCTGTGAATGGTTTTCATAGATGGCACTGGTGTCCTTCCCTTGGAACAGGTATCTTTTTGAATGTTGTCATGAAATAATTTTGGTTCCAACTCAAATTTCTATTGGCACTAAAAGGCAACCTTTTCACGGTGAGACTGTACAAGCAGTGTGAATGGAATAACCTCTATTATACCACCAGCCAACTTTGCAGCCATTTATTTAATGTTATCACACATGTAGAGACGATGAAAACACATTATTTTAATTCAAGGGGTCGAAAAGCAAAGAGAACAGGTGGCAATGGAGAATGGGGTGGGGGGAGGAATTGGCCAGTATTGGGAGATTTAGACTCTAAGGGCGATGTCCATTTATATTAACTTGCGTCTACTTGCGTTTGAATGGTCAACACAAGAGCTGATCCTGGGCCGGCTCTGGTCTACATTGGTAACAACTCAGAATAAACATTTCTGAGAGATTAGCAGTAGCAAATCACTGGCATTTGTTTTGGCTGATCTTGCCACTAATTTGACTTTCATTTATTCTTACAATTAGTGAACAGAGCACTGTTGAACTGATCCCAATCCAGTCGAATACAATTCATGGAACCAACACGCTTTCAGTGCACATCCAAATCAACACAGCAGCTCTTTACTTCCTTGTGATTCAAGCAAGCGATGAGGGATAGTGCCACTGGCCTGGTATGGTAACACATCATTAATATTTCCGGATCTGTTTATCCCAGAAATTTAGCAAATAACTACTTTGGAGCCAAGCAGTTGCCTTCAGAATGGTTGAATATTTGTTTTTGGAACTTAAACTGCTAAGTTACAGTTTTGGTTCCTTTTGGTTACCAAATCCAAAAGGGGAATCTACAATACTAAGACAGGGTGAATTTAGAAGTACATTTTATCAAATAGTGTTTAGAGTGTGATTACTGAGCAGATGAGGTGTATAATTCAGCTGGGAAGCTGGGAGCAGAAAAAACGCTGTCTAAGTTTCCTGATGACAACATATTGGGAGGCGGTCAAATAATAAAAGAAAGAAAGTCTTGGACTTATATAATGCCTTTCACAACCTCAGGACGTCCCAAGGCACTTTAAAACCAATGAAGTACTTTTTGAAGTGTAGTCTTATAGAATCATAGAATAGTTACAGCACAGGAGGCCATTCGACCTGTCAAGCCCGTGCCAGCTCTCTGCAAGAGCAATCCAGCTAGTCCCACTCCCACGCCCTTTCCCCATAGCCCTGCAAATTTTTTCCCTTTGCTGTTGTAATGTAGGAAACGTGGCAGCCAATTTGTACACCGCAAGATCCCACAAACAGCAATGAAATAATGACCAGAAAATCTGTTTTTAGTGATGTTGGTTGAGGGATAAATATTGGCCAGGATACAGGGAAGAACTGCCCTGCTCTTCTTTGAATAGTGTCATGGGGTCTTTTAGATCCACCTAGGCAAAATAAACACAAAGGGATCTGTTTAGGTTCGGACGGTGAGCTGATAAGTGGTTAATAGAAGTTAAAATGGACAAATGCAAGCTATTGAGGCTAATGCAGGAAAATAAACAGTGGAAATATAAACTAAATGTTTCTGGACAACAGAGGAGAGAGATTTGGGATATTGGTGGGTAGCTCACTAAAACCAGTGTGTGGCAGCAGTAAGGAAAGTTAATTAGTTCTTGAAATATATAGCCAGAGGGATAAGGCATGAATCCCAGGAGGTGATAATAAGCCTGTACAAGGCACAGATATGGCCGCACCTGGAATACTGTGTACAGTTTTGCTCACCATTCTGCAGCAAGGATATCCAGGCATTGGAGGCACTGCAGAAAAGGACAACCTGAGGCCTCTGAGCTACAAGGAGAGGTTGAGGAGCCTGGGATTGTTTAAGGAGAAGACAAGGCTCAGAGGAGATATTATTCAAGTTTCTTTAAGAGAACAGACAAATTGAACCCTTATATGTTGGAGATTGCCACAAACTCAAGAACCAGGGGATAAATTTAGAAAGAGAAGGTACACAGACAATTTAGATTCAAATAATTTAAGGAGAGGGTGATGAACATGTGGAATGGACTGACCAGGAAGGCTGAAATTGTGGAAAGAAATTAAGGAATAATTGGATAGGTATTTGAGGGGGTGGATGATTGAGAGGTGTTAATTTTTGGGAGCGGCCAGGTAGACTACAGAGTCTTTTCCGGTCCTGTACTTTCCTATGTTCCTATTATTCACTCTTTTTGTTTGTTATGTTTTTGGTCATTTATACTACTTTAGGAAAGAAAAACCTAAATGTATATATTCTGTGCAGTATATGTCAGACTGGAATGAGCCTTGGCTCACAGGTAGCATTCCTGCCTCTGACTCAGAAGGTTATGGGTTTATACCCCACTCCAGACAGTCTGGCAAATGGAGACGAGAGTTCTGGTCTTTTATTACTGGGTTCACATCCAGCAGAATATTCACCTCCAATGGGAGATGGGAGTAGAGCAGCAACCCCCCGCCCCCCCCACACCCCCCCTCCCTGCCATTGCATTTAGCTGGTCCTCCAGGTAGGGATTTGTGAATCAGGCTAACCACCACTCCGCATAAAACAGTGACTTTGTTACAGAAACAACCCAGAACACAATCTGCTGGATGTAAAGCAGTGGAAGAAATGGGTTGTCTTGTGTACCATTAGGCATGGAAGATAAGAAGAAGGTTCATCAGACTATTACTAAGAGATGTCACGATAATGTAGAATAAGATAGGTTAAAATTACACTTTAACATGTACGCATACATTTCCTTTCAAAAGTGAGGCAGATGTGAGTTTGGATCTTACACTTTTTAATAATTTATGAACTTGTAGTACATGAGTTTTGCTGAACTTGAACTAAACATGAAGCCATGTCAGAGCAGCAAATGATGCGTTTCTCTTGTCTAAACTAATTTCGGTTTACGCTTTTATCAACTTACTCCTGGCTGTTTCAATTGATGCTTTTGTTTGAGAGGTCACTTTGTAAAAGCACACGGATAACATTGAAGCTCACACTCTGCTTTGTGATCTCGTGCTAAATGCAATTTAGCTAATTATACTGCATAAAATTAATTATGGCAATAAGCATGTTATCACCGTATAGTTTCAGTTTTATTGTGTCAATCTGTGCACAAGGCAAAGTTGTGTTTTCTTTAAATTACTTAAGATCATTAGAAAATGAAGAAACAAAGGGCTTCATTTTAGCACCCGCTATCGGGTGCGTTCCTGGCGAGGGGGCCCCGAAAATCAGGGAATCCCGGAGCTGGTCCGGAGCCCGGCTCCAACCCGCCCACTTCCGGGTTCCCCACTGACGCGCCAGCGTGCGCACGCAGCCCCCGCAGGTGGGAATCCCGCAGGCAATTAAAGCCAGCGGGATGCCACTTGAAAGTATTTACCTTGGTCTTTCAGGTCATTAACAGACCTGATTAAGTGAATATGTGAGGAGGGGTGGGATTTTATTGACAACTGGGACTGTTTCCCACACTGGGGGAAACACTCCCAGTTGAAATGGACCTGTTGCAGCCATCAGCCTGTGGCAGCTGCAAAGGTCCATTTGAGAGGTGGGGGTGGGGGGTGGGGGGGAGACCCTCACTCGTTGCAGGAGGCCACTCTGTCACTTGGGACAAAGTTTGGCCTCCACCACCCTCCTCCTGACAAGAAAATTCACCAACTTGCACACTTACCCCGGGGTCCAGAGACATGTACCTACCTTGCGGACCCCCTCAGATGTACATCTTCCGGATGGGGGCCGCCGTAGCTGCAGTCATGACCTCCTCGGAGGGCGAACAGCATCACCAGCCTCACCGGCCACGCCGTCCACCTCTGACACGTGGAGCTCCACAACAGAGTGCTGTGACACATCCACCTGTACAGCAGGAGCGAGGGCAACCGCAGAGAGAGATGCGTCGCAGAGGGCACTACCCTCGCCACAGGGTCCACAGACCGAGGCTCAGCTTCCTGGACCTCTCTGAGCAGCAGTGCACACGGAGGCTCAGAGTCACTCGACATGTAGTCGTGGACATCTGCAGCCTCCTTCATGCCGAGCTGCTCCCGGTTGTCCCGAGCACCATCTTCTTACCTGTCGCTGTCAAAGTCACCACTGCCCTCAACAACTTCTCCTCCGCATCCTTCCAGGGTGCCACCGGGGACATCGCCGATGTCTCTCAGTCGTCTGCACAAAAGAGCCCTGCAAATACACCTACACCCACTCTGCAGTGACACAATGGGTGGCATCAGTTGTGGGTCTTCATTGTGATCCTCAGGAAAGGGCATTATTGCACAAACCAGACAAGATTCGCAAAGACGTGGCAGTAGTGGTGCCAATATAATATGTAATGTGAGTTGGTCAGAAATTCAATATAAGTAAAAACCATGACAAACCCTCAAACACCCTTGTGCATCCCCTTCATGCTCACGACACGTTTGCCTTACGCTGCCTACTGCATATATGTGATGCATGCCCTGTGGCTGCAGCACAGGTAATGGCAGGTTGAGTGAGGCTGACTGTGAAAGAGATGCATGAGAGGGTGAGTATGAGATAGAGCCATGAGATTGTATGAGGATTGGGTTGAGTGGTAGTGGCGGGATGAGTACTGGCAAGGTGAGTAAGTGCAGGTAAGATGAGGATGAGGTTTGAGTGGGTATGAGGGGTGATGTGACAGAGTAGTGTTGGCAGTGCAGAAGGAGATGTGGGGTGGGGGGCGGTGATGTGGCAGACGGAGTGTAGGGGAATGAGTAAGTGTACTCACTTTGGCTGACCTACTGAGGTCATTGGAGCGCCTCCTGCACTGTATGCAGGTGGGCGATATGTTGGTGGTGCTGGTGACCTCCTCTGCCACCTCGAGCCAGGCCTTCCTGGTGGCAGAGGCAGGCCGCTTCCTCCCGCCCGCCGAGGGGAAGATCTCTGTCCTCCCCCTCCTCCTCACCCCATCTAATGATACCTAGAGTGAGGCATCATTAAACTGGGAGCAGCCTTCCCCCTGGGCTGCTCCATGCTGTAATTTTTTCTATTTGTTGCAGCATCTGTCAGTGGAGGACTGCCCCTTTAAATAGAGCTCCTCCAGCTGACAGACCTTACTGCGCATGCGCAGCCCGCCCGACGCGCAGATCAGCAGTGGGGAACCCAGAAGACAAGGTCAGTGGATCCAATTAGGCTGCGATCGTGCGGGGGGCAGACTAATTTCACCGGGCGCGTTACCCACGCGCCCAATGGCCCCCCCGCCGCGAACCCGCATCCCTGCTAACATCGAGCCCAAAGTGTATACCAAGAAAAGGCCATTAACCCACCAAGTCTGCACCCTTTAATTGACCATTTGTTTTTTTGCATTATTATAAACTGTGCAAAATTAATAATTGTCTATTGATATCAAATAGTGCAAACAGTAAAGGTTGCTTAACAGGGAACTGGAGTAAAATGTGTTTCACTTCAAATTTTGTATTTTAGTCAAAGGATATAATAAACTAAATAATACACTTCACTAACAAAAACTGCATTAAAACATGTTTTGCATCAATATTCAACAAAACAATGATTCAAAAATATTTCTCCAATAACAAAGTTATTCATACACATACAATATTAAGGATACAATTTATAACAGAGTGGGAAGCAATCAAGAGAGTCATGAGGGAGCAATGAATCAGTTTGGAACATAGGCACAACCGCTGGGTGGGGGAGAGGAATTATGATGGGGACATTTACCCTCCCCCCAACTTTTTTGGTGTAGCCTATGCTCCCCTGTTCCCCACCTCCAAACACCTTCTCCAAATCACAGAATTTCACTTGGTGCCCCCCAAATCTTTACACACGATTGCATGTCTGATTCAGTAAAAGGGGTTTTCTACACATTTCCTACACATTCACATTTTCCGAAATATCTAATCCCATTGTAGTCTCCAGAAACAGGTGTTAAGAGGACAAAGCCTATTTTACCTTCATTGTTAATAATATAATTTTCATCTCTTTCAGCAAGTTATTCAAAACTCCTTGTGGTTCAGGATTCTAAGTCACTGGAACAAGAGCCGCTACGGTTAAGGAAAGTTTAATATTAGAGCGTGCCAAAGACATGGGGTCTCCAGGGTGTATGGGCTGAGAGAAATCCATGGATGCACATTTAGAGATTCCTTCATCTGCTTCTTCCCTACAACGAAGGACAATCCCAGAAAAGGTGCAGGATGACGACATCACTGATGCCCATAATCTAGAATATGTCCACACCTGTAATGGCCATTGGAGTAGAATGTGTTCCACTTACAATTTTCAAATGGATAAGATGAACATTTAAGGTAGTCTTAAGACATAGATTTCCAAATTGGGGCCTGTGGACCATAAAGGTTCCTCGAGGGAATCCTGGGGTTCTCCAAGTAATCAGATTTCTAACTGTCAGGCATAACATGCAGCACAAGTAGAGTGTCTTCAGAATTCTGTGTTTCTTTACATATGTTGACTTGTTAGCACATTATTTCTGTTTCTCTATTCTAATTTTAAAAAGCCTTTCTGTTATGATAACTCTGATTTCCTTTGGGTAATTGATACCGTCTTTTGGAAGTGAGGATGCAGGGGTCCCCGGGAGCTTGTTGATATTTTCAAGGGGCCCCCACGCAGAAAAGTTTGGAAATCATTGTCTTAAGAAGTAGATAGCAACTCTTTTTTTAGGGGTGGGTGGAGGGGGTGTGGGGGGAACGAGGGTAATGTACTACGTCCTGAAGAGCTGAGCATCAATTTTGTAATGACAACTTCTGGCGCAAGTGACAATATGACATTCTTTAACATCAAAGATGTCAACACAGTGCACGCGTGTAAGCAACATGTAAAAGTTTGCTACAGTGCATCAGGGACAATAATGGACCTTTAACCTTCAGCTCAGTTTCCCAAAGCTCCTTGTCAACCCTGAGTTGGCCAACAAAATGATCAGTTTTAAAGAAAACCTACATGGGCTTGCCAAGAATATCGGAGTAATATTTTTAACATGCTACGGTATGATTCCACAGCCATTGGTAGTCCTTTGTGGCACCTTGCCCAACTGGCCATTCTTCAACTGGCCATTTCTCGTCTGAACGTCAACATTTAGTATCAGCAGGTTATTTAACTGTGGGGATTATCAGAGCCGACTCAACCTTATTGTCACATCATATCCACACGCATGCACTTTCCAACAGGGGTCACTGGATAATAAACCAGCATGATTTTGTCCCCCCACTAGCCCAAGAGCACTGAGGTAAATGGCAGCACCTCAATGCTGTCCAGCTGAGATCGGCTAAATGAGCACAGACTAGAGATCAAACCTGAGAATCTTCTGATCTGTGTGCCTGAGTACTATACCAGGTGGGGCATTACCCATTGAGCCATCTGGGAAGTTCTTTTTCTCCCTTTTTAAGCCATTTTAGATCTTTCATAACAAACACCACTTCTTAGCCAGAAGGCTGGGCTTAGCCAGCAATAGGTTCTCAGCTCTCTGCTGATGCTGCTCTTGTATCACCCACTAGGAGGTGCGTGTGACCAGCCCAGGGCCAACGTCACCATTTTTCTCTTTCCTTTCCTGAAGGAAGCTCCTTCCTTTAATGGCACAGCTTAGGTCGGGTGACATCGTGCAAGCCTGCTGCCTCCCATTGTTCTGAGCTACAGCACATTCGAGCACCAGTACTTGGCACTGCCACTGAACACTGTAAATTCAGAAATCTTGGCTTTTGTCAATCTCTCCTATTCCACTTTGTAACATACACCTGTTGGACATTTCCAGTAACCTATTTTTGCAGATATTTTTCATGTAAGGAGATACCATATATTTTAAAACACTCAAAGGACTAAATAAATGAAGTGGCAAGTTGGTTAGTTGAGATTTCCCAGTTGCGTGCTGTGTTATTGAGGGAGCAGCAGGACTGAACATTGCGTGCAACTACTGCTGTTTACTTCAATTCCCTAATTACTCAAATGAGTCCCCAGTGAACATAGGCAATTAAGAAAGTGCTATTCACCACAAACTCAATCATACACTTGATAATCCGTTATGTGTACAGGGGAAAGATTTCTTGGAAATACATGTCTATGATTCTATGTATGTTGTCTGTGTTCCTGCTGATTGTGACTATTATGAAATCAGAATATTAACACAGCTCAGTTTTGAGTTGATGATGGAGACGTAATTGTATTAATTCTGACTGGTGCAAGTGAAGGCTTCTAGTGGACCTGGACAACTGACTTAGATTTGTTTATAGCACACACTCCTGTCTTAAGCTGTTTCTTTTCAAGTTTCAGGAAAGATGAACTGGTCTTGTACAATAATAAGTTACTGAGTGTTTGAAGTGGCAACACACAATTAACATCTTCATAGGGTGTGGTTGTGGCACTGGTAGGTATTTATACAGGACAAAAAGTCACAATAACTGTATTTGCAATAAGTAATACCAGCCTGTTCTTTGTCATTTTGCAAAGGTTGGCTTCATGGAAACTTTTGCTGGTGACAGTGAACTAATAATGGGACCCCATGCAGACTGGGAACAGCCAAGTCCCAGGCAGATGATCTAAATGATTTATTTAACCAAAAAGATTTCCAAGATATCCATATTTTGTTCCTGGATCTGATGCCAAAATAATCAGTACAGCTACCACCTGCCAAAACAAGAAGACCAGTTTATTCAGAGAGATGTCCAAAAGGGATCTGGGTTGGGGTCCATCCATGGAAGCAGGCTGCATTATAGCACACACAATGAAGTGTTTCCATTTGCTATTCTGAAAGCAAGTAACCCATTGATGTATGAGCTACTGCTTTACATATCTGTGGTCACTTCTCCTCCAGGATCATTTTGCTGCTCTTCTTCCCATTGTCGCTCAATCACTGATATTTCTCAGGCTGTATGGAACTGAGCCAAAACCAATCAGGAAGATCCCAGGTTTGATCCCTGGTCAGTGCCGAGGTATCTGATCTCAGCTGAGGCAGCGGCATGGGCATGAAAATTAGCCTCGGCACTCCGGGCTAGGAATGGCAAGAAAATCTGCCGGGGATCTTGGTCTCAATCACTATCCAGTAGCTCCTTCTGGAAGGTGCAATTGTGTGGTTGTTGAGTGAGGATAGGATCGGGCTCAGTTGTGATACCTCCTACAGTCAGGTAGTCTGCCAACATTCAATGCCTAACCTCACAGATGAGGTATGGCCAGTTGGGCGAGGTACTGGAGGGGGTGTGATGCTCATAGAACTATACCCTAGCTCAAGGCAATATCTTCAGGAGAGACAAGCAGAAATTTGAAGAGAAAATTTTACATAGTTTCTTAATTTTGTTTGCATTTGATGAAATTTAATGTAGCAAGTGTCCAGGATTCTCTAATACGTTCATGGAGTAATCAATGGACACTGTCAGCAGCTCACTAACCAAAGTAAACAAAAGTGGCAACAACGGGTCTCCCGATTCATATCCCAATAAAACACAGAACTAAACAGTATGCCAGTGGTCACCATGATGGACTGAGGGCCAGAATGAGGGCAGGAATATCCAAGCTTTTTGTCTTTGTGGGCCATTTGAGTACATGCCGTGAAGCTCAACAGGCCACATGTAAAGTTAAATCAACGTTGCCATTAATTTGCAGGCATCTGAAGCTGCAGATGCTAAGAGAAGAGGTATTCTGATTTAGTAATTATCCATACAAGGAGCAACAGCACTAAAAACAGCCCGTTGCAGACCTCCAGCCAGAAAATTCAGACAGACAAACCAGAAATAGGGAAGGAACTCCGCAATCTCGGTCACAGGGAGCGTGGGTCGAAAATAGGGCTACAATGTAATAGCCCTAATTCTCTTCATGTCCCCACATTGAGAGCAGAATTACCCCTTATAAGCATGAATAGCAATTGAATTGCTTGAACTTCATGGGCAGGATTACTGGGGCTCATCGTGGGCTGTAATTTGGACCACAGGAATAAATTAAGGTGGTCCAATAGAGAAAAAGTCTCATAGCCTATTTTTTAACCTATCTTTTAGAAATGTCCTCACCAACTATGTGACAGGCATCTTCTTTCAGCTTGGTGGAAGGACTGACACGGGGCAGTTGTTGTCATGCCAGTCACCTTGATGCCCCTGATGTCCAATTCCAGTGACACATACCAGGCCTACTCATCATTAACCATTTAATCCAGATCCCCATGTGAGGAGCTTTGGCAAAGGTCCTTGCTCATCATGAGGCTAGCAGCCTCTCCAGGGTACTCAGTGATCAGTCTGTGTAGGCTGCAGTCCCCACTCCCTGCAGCCGCTTCCCCTTTTTACCACAAATCCATCCCACAGCTTGGTCCTGGATCTTGCAAGTGGGCTGGAGAAAGCCCTTCTGTTGCATGCCTATGAATTCTGAACCACAAAAGAGAATCGGATACATCTTATATGCCATAAGCTTAACCTGTATTGGGATTTTGTGGCTATTGAAAAAACTGAAACATCTTTCTCCTCGGGATCCTGGAGGACTGTGTTGAGGTTGAAGTTGACCAGAACTCCCAGGTACAAGTATAAATCAACAATTGGTACAGACCCCCCCTTGTATTTTCTAATCAATTCCTATGAGATCCCCTCTTGATACTTGGTACACGCATCACCATATCCTACTACTTAGCCCATATTACCTCCTAAATCTCTGTGCTCTTCAGAAGAGCACCTACAGAATCCCATAAAATACCCTTGAGCATTTTGTCCACTGCCAGTATTAGACTAACTGGTCCGCAATTCCCTGATTCATGCCTCACTTCTTATTTGAATATCAGGATAACATTCTTCAATCCTCAGGCGCAGTTTTTGTATTTATGTAGCTCCTAAAATATTAACTAGGACCTGCCCACTTCCTATCTCATTCCCTTCAGCAATTGAGATGTTTCTAATGTGATCCAGGTGTCCTGTAAATACTTAAATAAGAGTAAATTCACCAATCCCACACTCATGGTGGTGAGCTGCACTCATTCAGTATTCTCATTGGAGAATCAAGGCTAAGTGTATACTGTGTAAATTCCAAAACCAGTTTGATTGGATCTAGAAATTGTTCATAGTTTCCATTTGTGAAGTTTTTTTTGGTCAGCCAGATACCTGACTTACACCTCAGTGAACATCTCTGGTCTAATAAACTGAATTTTCTTGGTACATAGCTGGAAAAGTCTTTTAAATGTAGTCACAGTTGTAATGTAGGAAACACACCAGCCAACTTGTGCACAGCAATGTCCCACAAACAGCCATGAGATAATGACCAGATAATTTGTTTTAATGTTGGTTGAGGGATGAATATTGGCCAGTATGCCAGGAGTACTGCCCTGCACTGAAATCTCAGCCTACATTATGTGCTCAAGTCTTTGCAGTGGGGCTTGAACCCTCTGACTCAGAGGTGAGAGTGCTACCACAGAGCCGAGGCTGGCACCTCATAATAAACGGGAGCAAATGTATTTTCTTCCCACCACCCTTGAATGGTTGTAAAATAACTTAATTTTCTTTTGCTTTGCTTGCGAGTCCCACTTCCATTTAATCTTTGCTGCAACTCCTTGCAGAGTTTGTTCTTCTATAGACTGGTAGATTCATATTTTTATTTTTAGCCTTTAAAACAAGCATCAAATCTAATAATATAAAGATTGTGAGAACTCAAATGTTCACCCCCTAGGTTATTAATCGACTGATTAGTACTGCACTGATAAATGAAAGATCTAATGCAGCATCTCCGCTGCTCCACATATTGCATTAAGAAGCAGGCACTGATTACCTATGTGAAATTGCTTGTACTTTTACTCCTCTCCTTTAATTGTTCCCGGTGAGTCCAAGTTACCTCTGGAATGCTGAAATTGGCTAATCATTGATCAGTCTGATGGCAGTGATGCATTTGGCAGTGAGACCAAGGTGATAGCTGACTGCCAGATGCCTCCGTGCATAAGCCAGGAGCTTCCTAGGCTTATCTTCATGCTCATAATACCTTTGGATTAGAAAATCTGATCATTCATTCAGCGTTGTTTCAGTCAAGAGCATGTCCAATTCTCTTTTGCTTTTAGTAGGTTTGGAAGTGACCAAGAGGGGTCACAATAATTTAATTTCATGTTTCAAATCAGAAATGCTTTTTGTGCACAAAGAAAGAAAAAAGAAAAGAAAGAATTTGCATTTATATAGCACCTTTCACAACGTCCCAAAGTGCTTCACAGCAAATTAAGTATTTTTGAATTGTAGTCAATGTCATAATATAATGAAACAGAGCAGCTAATTTGCGCACATCAAGGTCCCACAAACAGCAATGAAATAAATGACCAGATCATCTGCTTTACTGATGTAGGTTGAGAAATGAATGTTGACCAGGACACCAGGGAGAACTCCCCTGCTCTTCTTCAAATTGTGTCACGGGATCTTTTACATACACCTGTGAAAACAAGGGAGAACCAAGGTTTAACATCTCATCCGAAAGACTGCACTTCCAACAGTGCAGCACCCCCTCAGTAGGGTACTGAAGTCACTGGAATGGGACTTTAACCCACGACCTTCTGACTCAGAGGGGAGAGTGCTATCACTGAGCCAAGGCCCACATTTAACGATGCAAGAACTTTTTTCTTTTTTAGATAAATCATATCCATTAATATCATCTCTAAGAAGTGGATTGGCATGTTCCAATAGCAAAATAGGGGCTATGTTGGTGACCATAAAAGCTGTCCACCCTGCCCAGATTATCCATCTGGATAACAACTTTGCACAACCCCGAACGTTAACCAGTTTGATCAGCTCTCATATCGGGGGGTGGACGTTCTGCACATAACCCCATGCTGGCATATGATGTTGCAGTGATGGATAACAGCAACAAACAACAATTTGCATTCACACAGTGTCTTTAATGTAGAAAAACGTCCCAAGGTGCTTCACAGAGGCATATGAAGAAATAGATGCTGAGCCAAAGAAAGAGATATTAGGAGTAGTGACCAAAAGAACTCCCAGTCAAAGAAGTGGATATTATGGAGAGTCTTAAAGGAAGAGAGAGGGGTGCAGAGGCTGAGGGGTTTAAGGAGAGAATTCCAAAACTGGAGCATTGGTGGCTAAAGGCACAGCCACCAATGTTAGGGAGAAGAGGGCAGTCAGAAGAACCAAGCATTTGGGCCGGGGGGGAGTTGTAGGGCTGGAGGAGGTTATAGGGACAGGGAGGGTTGAGATCATGAAGCGATATAAAAACATGGATGAGAATTTTAAGCTGGAGGCATTGGGGGACCAGGTCCCAATTACATCGCAAGGACGAGGTGATGGGTGAGTGGGGCCTGATACAGGAAAGGATAAAGGTAACAGAGTTTCAAATGGGCTGAAATTTACAGAAGGTGGAGGATGGAGACCAACTTGGAGATTATTGGAGTAACTGAGTCTGGTGGTGACAAAGGCAATAATGAGACAAATGGGGTAGGTCCAGAGGCAGTTGATGTTATGAGGTGGAAGTTGCTGGTCTTTGTGATAGAGAGAATATGGGGTCAGAAATGTAGTGGAGACTGAAAACAATGACCAATCCTCCTGATATTTAGCTGGAGTAATTTATGGCTCAATCGAGACTAGATGTTGGAAAAGCATCCTGACAGTACAGAGACATAGAGGGGTTGAGCGAGGTAGAGAAAATATGTGGCAGTTAACCCAATGTCTGCAAATGATGTCACCAAAGGGCAGCTTCCAGATGAGGAAGAGAGGCCCAATGAATCCCTCTGCAGAGGATGGTGTATTTAGCAAAGAAATTATCCACCCAGGCCATTAATGAAGATGAGAAATAGGTTGGGACCAAGCACACTGCCCTGAGGGACCCCGGTGTATATGTTGTAATAGGAAGACTTAACCCAATGTTTGCCTCCTGTGAGGAAGCTGTAGATTCACTTGAACTACATAACAACTCAAGCTAACAGGAGATTTGTATGATAGGGTGACAGAAACAATTTCACAGCGAGTAATATTGTAAAGTTGTGAAATGGAGGTGAATTTATGATCAATATGGCAGTAGGTGCTATGCTCTTTTGAGAAGCATGTGAAATCCAATTCCTGAGAGTTCATTGATCACCATAGAGCCACCAAATCCAGTTCCCTGAAATGCTATTGTAGCACTAACACCATCCTCGAAAACAGTGCTGAGGAGTCTGGTATTTTATTGATTCTCAGGTTTAGTGCACAGTTGAAGTCTTTTCTTATAATTGCACTAGGCCCTAAGGATGGAACAAGGACGAAAGGCACTTTTACATTGAATTCAGGAGAGTCAATATTCTTTTATGTTCACTATGATGATGTACTCAAATTTATGTTAAATGAGAACAGTCTTTCAAACATGCCTACTGGCACCTGCATTAAAGCTTGCTACAATGAGAATCCTCTTCCTATTTGAAGATTGAGCTGCCATCTATTCTATACTTCAGTGTCCTCTAAAACTCTGTGGTCATCTTATTTCTCTAAACCCCTCCTGCTCCAATATTTAGGGAAATCATTTCCCACTATTAATCTCTTATGACAACTCTTTTCCTCTCAAGCAGACTCTCAAAGACTCTCCAGTACAGCACACAGAAAAATCTCTCTGCAACTTTGAACTGTTTCCTACATTTCCTCGTCAATAATTTTAAATTCCGCTAAATGCCGTCACTATTCAATCATTTTCCCATCAAGATAATTATTCAGTACACTGTGGTCGTGATATATATAGAGTGTAGTCAGAGATGGGGGAAATAAAACACAATTAGTACAGTAATAAAAAAAACTTTATATACAAGTAAATTGCCCAAACATTGCCCATGACCAGTTGATGAATATAAATTTGTTTAAAATACAAAATAACAAGAGTTGGTGACTTAAAGTTGATCTATAGAGTCACCTAGTGGCCAGAGCCTGCAATCATAGAAACATAGAAAATTTACGGCACAGAAGGAGGCCAATTGGCCCATCATGTCCACGCCAGCCAAAAATGAGCCACCCAGCCTAATCCCACTTTCCAGCACTTGTAGGTCACTGCACTTCAGGTGTACATCCAGGTACTTTTTAAATGAGTTGAGGGTTTCTGCCTCTACCACCCTTTCAGGCAGTGAGTTCCAGACACCCACCACCCTCTGGGTGAAAAAAAATTTCCTCAGCTCCCCTTTAATCCTTCTACCAATTACTTTAAATCTATGACTGTTGACAAAGCAAAACTGAATGGGAAATCATAGAATCATAGAAAGGTTGCAGCACGCAAGGAGGCCAATCGGCCCATTGAGTCCGTGCTGGAAATATTATTATACTAAATTACAATGTAAATATTGACAGAAAAGTGTGAACAAAATCATAACAGGAAATAAGGTTTGTGGGCAGGAAGTGTGTTCCCTTTGCAAAATGTTTAATAACATACAGATAACTAAGCATTTTAACTATAATTTCACCTGATTCTGTCATATTAAGTTATTTCAATGAGGATGGTAATACATTAGCACTTCAAGAAGGGGATCTATAGTGGCCGGGCAGAGTGACGGTCTCAGTCATTGCTACCTTCAAATGCCAGTTTCAATATTTAAATTTTCACCTGTGGTTTTTAGACCAATGGCTAAAGGAGGAAGACACCTGCAGCCCAGCAATTAGGTACAGACTAGATGCAACTTTATGGTGGTCAAAGATTCCTTGATGTGGAACGGTCTGGGATTTGAAAATTCTGGAGCTGATGATGCAGTCCAAGTTGGTGGGACAATCGACCTCAAGGTTTTCTTCTTGAAACCTTCAACAAGACTTGACTGCTGAAACCACATAGGGCAATGGAACTGGAGCATACTAAACTATTGACAGTTGCAAAGTACTAAGTACTAAGTAAATGGAGCCATCTCGCGACTGATGTCACTGCAAATCCACCACACAGCTTTTAGTCAGGTCAAAGTTGCAATTTATGGTGGTTCAGCACCATGGAGAGATCCCTAATCTTACCCATTAAACATGATGGAGAACAGCAGGTCCCAGTACACTGGATATACATTGTGTCAATTATACAGACAGAAAGAAAGAGACCCCTTTCTGTCTGTGCTGTTCTCCGTGACTGGTCTGTTTGAACAACAACGACACCTTTTGATTGGTGTGATGCTGTCCCAGCCTAATATAAGATATGCGATTTGAGAATCTTTCACTCATTCACCTGACGAAGGGGATAATCTCCGAAAGCTTGTGATTTTAAAATAAAATTGTTGGACTATAACCTGGTGTTGTAAGATTCCTTACATTTACCCATTAAACAAAAGTGATTGCCAATATGTACTAACCATTTGATCAACACCACGTACGGCAGACTACACGGCAGTGCCAGGTCCACATGTACTTGTAGATCAGGCCAATTGTTTGGCAAGGCTGTTACATTTTATTTACAAATGCGGGATCCACACAATAAATGAATCAACCTCAGATCTGGCCACTTTAGCTCATTTCCTTGCAGATTTACTGCTCTGTCCAAAGTGCCCCTAGAATCATAGAATTCCATAGAGAAGGAACGAACCTTGCTCTTCGTTTCAATAAAGTCCCTTAACTTTTAGTTGAAAACGGACGGCTAACGCGAAGCTGCGCGTTAAAGTTTCAAATTTTGGCAAACCCTGTACGTTAAGAGTAACAAGTAAAAAGTTTTTGTTTCACACCCTGCGGTCCTATCGGGAAAGTCAATAAATGTTATTTTTTTTTGTGACGGACACGTTTCAGAACTCCCGGTATTTTATAATGAAGTTAGTCTTCCGTTCCGTGGGGGTTTGATCCCACAAGGGTTTAACCTTCACAAACGCTTCAAAGAGCTTTGCCAAGCTATTGATGAATTTGTATAAATAGAGGTCGCTTCCGCCGCAGAACAAACCTTAACATGAATCCATCCTGAATATACAAGCACGCGTGGGTCCCTGATACAATCTAAGGAAATACCTGCCGACTCCCTGTTAGTTTCTCACATAGTAACTAACATCGGCAAAACTACCAGCAAATTTGGTCATTGACAACTTTGGCCAGACCTACTGCATGTAGCAAACCACATTCTCACTAGTCTTACCTTTCTCCCCTTTGTTTAACAACATTCAAGAAAAATTCTGCTGATTTCAATTCTTATTTTTTTTCCTACCGGTGTCCTTAAAAGTTCCAGTCAGGATTTGGTAACTTATTTCACACAATTACACCTTCCAAGTGAACTGCGGGCGGTCTCCTTGACTTACCCAACTGAAGAATTACTGACAGCAAAAAATACACAGATCCTAGGCGGTAACTCATTGTAGGAGCAGGAGCCGATTTATCTTTTTCTGGCTAACTTGCTGGAAGCCAAATGCCACGTTAAAAAAATACAGAGAGCTGCGAAGAGCTCGGATTGGAAGGAGGGATCAGCTCAGGACCACGCCTCCCAACAGCAGGACTCGGTCTTAATTCTCTCGGGAAGAGACCTTTCACGTAATATCGTTCTGTTGGCGGATTTAAAAAATTCATTTCCGAATGATTCAGGCTAAAACATTGTGAAATCCACCCTGTTAAAGGATTTAATGCGGCTCGACTGGGTCATGGTTTAGCTCAGGTCTGAATTTGCAATTTTCTGGAAATGCTTTGGCGGAGCTGACATGATTCCTGAGAGTTGGAGGACGGAGAGGACGGACCATAGACCGGTTCTGAAGCCGGCTGAGGTGCAGCTATTGTGGGATAGTCAGTTTCCAGTAACAGACAGCACCGTCTGACCCCCGAGGGCAATGCTGGCGACAGACCCGTTACAATTCTTGAATTTCGATAATTATTCGATTGTGGTTTTTTTTGCTTTGTACCTATTGTCACCAATAAATTCCCAGATCTAAACTTGGAGGTCGGGGGCTGGTCTAAGAACTCCAGCTGTGTCTCGGGGGCCGATCACTCGTGTTTTACCGCCAAGGAGATGATCCATGAAGGTAGAGAGAGGGAGACCGGGGCGGTAAGGGGACTGCTGAGAGAAAGGGCCGAGCCGGTACAGTCCTGCTCAACGACCTCCCATTCAGTCGGTCAGAGCAACACTGCTCCTATTGACCCCCAAACTGAGGTGAAATTCAAGCACTCATTTGAGACGTTTGATCAAGAATGAACTCGCAAAAGCCATTTAAAGGTGGTTCAAAGCTGATTGAATTTATACACTTCATTTTAATCAATGTATAATCAACATTTCACAAAAGTTTAAACCTATATATATATATATATATATTTTAAATCCCAGTGATTCTGCCCGTTGTTGGCTGTGATTCTTTGGACGATGCATTATTTTGTCCGGGGGGTGAGCATTCATTTTGCGTGAGTCGATGTAGTGAGTCAGGGTGGACACACCTAATTTTGTTGCAGTAAAACTCTGGAGCAAAAGTATATATATTTTTTTTTAAGACCGTGTTTCCTTGTGGCTTGCTCCCATAATGCGCGATCTTCGGCAGTAAAGCAAAAGCATTCGTTTGCAAAACTTTTTACAATCAACTCCCCAGTCCCTAAAAAGAGTAAGTCTTGCAGATCGCTGTAACTGAGAATATGAATACTAGTAAATATGGGGACAGGGGTAAGCTCCTGCCCTGTTGTACTTTTTTTCTCACCTTACTGTATTCAGTATCCCTCTGTCCATCTCGGCTATCTGGGGACAGAGATCCTCATCCTACTCACTATGTATGTAGCTTTCTGTCTCCAAATAATGTCGTTAGCCGAGAAAATAAATTCCCCTTGATCTATGCAAAATCACTGTTCCTTGGGCGGAGGGGGGTGGGGGAGAGATGGGACCTGAATCGCCAAAGGAGGAGCTCAGCAAACAAAAGCTGCACTAGAAGATTAAGAACAAAAATGGGTGCTGCAATTACACAGCAGGTGTGTCAGTATAGGAAAAGAAAACAAAACGCAGGTTAAATGCTTCGGGTCTAGAACTCAACTCGGATGTCACGTCTACCCGGGAAGCCTTAACCTGTCTTTTTTCTTTACAGGTGTTAACCAACCTGCTGAATGTTCAGTATTGACTTAATTCCACAGCAGAAGGAATTTTCTGTGCACAGTGGTTGGGCTTTTGTTATTACCCTTTGAAAATATTTTTCTTCCAATTGCTAAGCAACAAAAATAACTGAGCAAGTATTGTGCAACCTTCATTAAGGAATAATTCAGGTAATACTTGTAACAACTCATTTGTTTGAAGTATCAAAATTCACTTGATTTATCATGGGAAGCACAGCATCATAGACTAGTACCTAATGAAGGCAGCCATCTCAAATAAATTGCTACAAACAATTATACATCATATATCCACTAATTATGAATAATACTGGATAGTAATCCAACTAACTCCTTAAGATGAACATTAAACCACTCAAATTTTCCTCCATTAGTTTACCATGTCACCCAAACCCTTCAATTGGACTTTATTGCTTTGTAATTCACCAAAAGCCATCCACAATCATCCGTGTATCATAGAAATGTTAGCACAGGAGGCCATTCAGCTCATTGTGCTTGTGTTGGCTTCACACTGGAGGTATCTACTCTAATCTTATTTCCTGTACCCATTAAGATCTTTTCTAAGTAATCCCCTCAAATGTAATGATTGACTTTCACTTCTGGTAATGCATTTCATATTCTAACAACCCTCTCCATGGAAAACAAATTCTAAACATCTATTTGTGCATCCAGTACAAATTCTAAATGTATGCCTTCTTGTTATTGATTCACTAGCCAATCTTTCACTATATGATCAACACTTTTACTTCTGCCACTGGTTCTCTATACAAGTCTGTTTCACTTTATCTATTACAGGGCTATCACCTTAGTGCAGGTATTGCGGAACTTCTGGCAGCATGTTTAAAACAGTCTCTTACCTCATTCATAATGCTACTGTACATCAGTATGAGGCTGCCATTGTAAATATCCTAGGAACACTGACTGGATTTGAGTGGAAAGGCGTTTCGTACCATTTTCACATATCTACGAAGAGACGCTACATATTGCTGTACTTTTTTGTTGCTAAATGTTTCTTAGCCAAACTAGTTTCAAACACACTATAGTGTAGAATTAAAGCTGGGGTATCCCTTCTGGTTGATTTTTACAAGCTCTTTGGTTTACAAAATAGACTGAAATATTGCTATGATTCATTAGCTGACTCAATAGGACTTTGAAGCACATGCACTAATTAGTAATTTAAAGAGGTCCCATTGAGAAAATATGGCCAAACTATAAAAAACTAAACGGGTAGGTAACTTAACAGCATGCCGATGTCCGATGTCAGTCACAGCAGCATTAAATTACCTATTCTACTCCCATCTTATCTGCAACAAATTTGCTCAAAAATAACATGGGCCCTAAAGCACTTAAAAGTACAAACTCAATTTCTATTGTTAATTGTAGCAGTCCTTTTAATATATTCCATTACATACACAAGAGCAGAAATTCAGATGCTCCCCAACTCTACGGGCATTGAGTTCACACAGGATCACCAGCCAGACATAAAAACTAATATAGTAGTGATGCGTGTTTGGAGCAAGCAGCTGTACTTCAGTATTCTTTGTACTGGCCAATCTGCTACAGAACACCATCTGGCATTTGGTCCCAAATGGCATCCATCCCATCATTTCTTTTGATCACACCAGCAACATATGTAAATGAGGGAAATGAAATACTGTAGCAATTCTCTCTGGACAGCTCTTGGCCTCTTTTTGATCATTTCTGTATTATCTTCCTAGGGAGAACTCAATTACAATATATTGTTGTTTGGCAATGACTCGCACCATATCTTTTCCTTCCTTCTACAATCTGCAGGCTTTTAAATCCCAAGCTTCTGCTATTTCACCACATCTTTCCTACTCTTTTCAACTTCGGCAGTGTCTTGCACTGAGCCAAAGCCCCTCGTCTAGATTTCTCCAAAATTAAAGAAAACTATCACTTTTGGGATTTTTTGTAAAAGGGATGCTGGAGTACATTTGGAGCCTATTGTACTATTTGTACCACCCTGTGAGATGCTGATGTTGGGCTGGATGCCGGTTTATGTTTATATTATTGAATACCACTTGTTTGCACTTCAGTCTTAAAAGAAAACAATTCAAAAATAAATCCTTTATTACTTTGATGTAATGGGTTTTTTTATCTCCTGAAATTTGTGGGGGAAAATTCACCAAGATAGTGTACTGGCATATCAAATCGGGACAGAAAGAAAATGTCTATATCCTGAATAAAGGGTAGGGTGGACACACAGCTTCTTTTTAGACCTGCTCCCTCTAGGCAATTTACAATAATTCCATAGTTTAACTGTAAAACACAAGTTTTTGAGGGAGTGGGGGGAATTAACACCAGCACATTAACAGTAGATTTATTGGCAATAATCAAACCAGTGAACCTTGCAGCAGGTTAACTGTAGAGAGCTGTGAAAATTTTACTGCCAGAGAATATTAATGATTTAGCAAGATACCTTCATGGAACTCCACTTGCAATAACTGAAGGCAGACAAATTTCATTTTTTGTTTGGCAGTTGTGATTTCACAGGGTATATCCATTGTGTTGATTTAAAAAGTTCTGGTTAGAAATTGTGGATTGTATTAGTTAGGTTATTTATATTCCTGGGAACTGAAAATGAACAGTGGACTATTCAGAACACTATGAAGGGTTTGCAGGCAATACAACTCCATGCAAAAGGCCAAGTCAATCTAAGCAATAACTTTGAACTGACAGCTTAAATAACCATTATGCCAAGTTTTCATAATAACACCCTTGTACAAACAATTTCCAACATATTTGTTTGAAATATTGCATTTATTTTAAACATTACAGTTCTAAAATTGTGACTACAGAACAGTTTTCCCAAAGTTATAACATTTTTTGAACTATCATAAAAACACAACAAAAAAAAGTTACAAAAGTGTCATATACAAGACAGTAGTTTACCCTGACAATTGGATCGGTAAAACAAATCTGGAAACATTCTGCAATGTTAAAAATAAGTGTAAATCAGTGCTAATGATTTAAGGATAAACCAATCCAGATAATTTCCAAAAAGTCTTTTTATTGAACATTTTTGAAACATTATCCAAAACAGGGAGTTTCCATATTCAAGATAAAAAGGAAGCAAATGTAAAATTACAACAAAATCGTAAATGCTGAAGAACATTATGCAATAAACACAAACTTATGAGAATCATAAACTTGCCTGTTTTGATTTTTTTTCTCTTTTTTTAAACTAACATGATGGAAACAAACTATGCTCTGGTGATATTTCAAGAAGTAACAGTCCAACACTAATTTGAAATATTCTGAAAATATATTTTTGGATGCTCATTCAACTTCCGACAGTTGTATTCAGCTCTACAGCTTTGACGTCAGAATTTCAAAATGAGATGCTGTTTAGTGCTTTAAGGTATTCAAGAGGGACAGGGAGAACAGAAGCCAGTTCTTCACTTGAGATTATTTGTGTTTGATGCATTTATGCTAGCATGCAGATTATGCAGATTTCAATTTGTTGCATTCTGTGTTGGTTATTTAGCCTCAGCTGCTTCACAAATGGAGCCATTGGAGGGAAATAAATTTTATATACATAGGTTACTTTTAACCTGAGCAACATACAAGTAGATACTCATACAAAATGGGCTAACCAGATTAGAGCAAAGTTGAAAAGAACGAATGTGAAGCAGCTTATACATCAGGTTATTGGTCTAACCCGTGGCTCCAAACATAGATTTTCTTACCACAGATGAGGGAGACACATAATCCCCAGGGTGTTTTTTTTTTAAAATGTAAGATTAATTAGTAACATACAGCTATGTGAATTGTATAATTATAACTATCTTTACAGATCTCGGAAGTACCATCAGCCATGGAGTACGGTTTAACTCAGCGGGGTCACCAGTCCTTGAAGCATCATCATAAGTCTCCGAGCTCTTTTGCTCACATTACTGTGAGGTTCTGCCTGGTTGAACTGGTACAGTTTTTGTCTGACTTGATTTAATACAGAGCCCATGTGATCCCTAGCAACAGGGTCTGTGTGATCTAGATTCATGACTGCATCCTCCAGGTAACTGAAATGAAGGTAGAGCTTGGTTACTGTGTAGTTAACACATAACACAATTATATCTTCTTACAATATTTTTATAACAAACAGAAAATGCTGGAAAAACCATCAGTTAAAAAATATAGAAAGAAAGAACGAACTTGTATTTATATATTGCCTTTCACATCCTCAACGTCCAAAAGGTGCTTCACAGCTAATTAATTTAGTTTTGAAGTGCAGTCACTTATACGTAGGAAAACATAGCAGGTAATTTGCAAGGTCCCACAAACAGTGAATGAATGGATAACCAGATAACCTGTTTTTGGCAGTGTTGATTGAGGGAAGAATGTTGGGTAGGACTCATTGCTTTTCTTCAAATAGGGCTCCAGAAATTTTTATGTCCATCTGAACAGACAGACGGTATCTTAGTTTAAGGTCTTATCCAAAAGATAGCACACCTTTGACAATGCAGCACTATACTTGAGTGCCAGTACTGATTGTGTGTTCAAGACCTGAGGTGGGTTACCACTATAGGTGGTACCTTTCATTGAAGCTTATATAGCTCTGATGAAGGGTCCCACTTGAAATGTTAATCCATCTTTCTTTTCCAGGTGCTGAAGGACAGGCTGTGAATTTCAGATTACCAGCAAGTATGGTTTTTCTTTTCATTTCTACCAATTGTGTTTTTGTTGCTCCTTACCTTAGCTTTAGTTCTGTGCGCGAGTTGAGATCGGTGGAGAGCTGTTGAATAAGTGAAAGCAAAACTGGCTGGGTTAGAGGACAAGGATGCTGACCAAAGACCTGCTGAGAATCCAGAGTTTCACAGACGTAAAGTACCAGGTTGAGGTCTGCTGCAGTCAAAGCCTGATTGACAGAAAAGAATTAATGAAGCTAGCTAATAGTTCAATTTACTGCAAAATTGCATTAGCAAATACTTTGTTACTGTTGGCTTATGGCAGCCATTCAATAATCAGAGCACCACAAGAAAAAGCAACACTTTTACTCAGTCATTTTTGCAAAGTAAATGATCTGTGATTCTGTAAAACTTTTAAATTACATTTCATGATAATGAGTTTTTAAAATCATGTTAAGCTATGAATCCCTACAGTCAAAAAGCCTGCCAAGTCACACTTTTTTTTATTCGTTCATGGGATATGGGCGTTGCTGGCAAGGCCAGCATTTACTGCCCATCCCTAATTGCCCTTGAGAAGGTGGTGGTGAGCTGCCTTCTTGAACCGCTGCAGTCCGTGTGGTGAAGGTTCCCCCACAGTGCTGTTAGGTAGGGAGTTCCAGGATTTTGACCCAGCAACGATGAAGGAACGGCGATATATTTCCAAGTCTGGATGGTGTGTGACTTGGAGGGGAACGTGCAGGTGCTGTTGTTGCCCTTGTCCTTCTAGGTGGCAGAGGTCACGGGTTTGGGAGGTGTTGTCGAAGAGGCCTTGGCAAATTGCTGCAGTGCATCCTGTAGATGGCACACATTGCAGCCACGGTGCACCGGTGGTGGATGGGGTGCCAATCAAGCAGGCTGCTTTGCCCTGGATGGTGTCGAGTTTCTTGAGTGTTGTTGGAGCTGCACTCATCCAGGCAAGTGGAGGGTATTCCATCACACTCCTGACTTGTGCCTTGTAGATGGTGGAAAGGCTTTGGGGAGTCAGGTGGTGAGTCACTCGCTGCAGAATACCCAGCCTCTGACCTGCTCTTGTAGCCACTGTATTTCTTGTCACTGGTCCAGTTAAGTTTCTGGTCAATGGTGACCCCCCAGGATGTTGATGGTGGGAGATTCAGCGATGGTAACGCCATTGAATGTCAAGGGGAGGTGGTTAGACTCTCTCTTGTTGGAGATGGTCATTGCCTGGCACGAAAGTTACTTGTCACTTATCAGCCCAAGCCTGGATGTTGTCCAGGTCTTGCTGCATGCGGGCTTGGACTGCTTCATTATTTGAGGGGTTGCAAATGGAACTGAACACTGTGCAATCATCAGCGAATATCCCCATTTCTGACCTTATGATGGAGGGACGGTCATTGATGAAGCAGCCGAAGATGGTTGGGCCAAGGACAATGCCCTGAGGAACTTGGGGGTAATATTCTGGCATGGGTGGAGGATTGGTTATCTAACAGGAAGCAGAGAGTTGGGATAAATGGTTCATTCTTGGACTGGCAACCAGTAGTGTTCCGCAGGGGTCGGTGCTGGGTCCCCAACTCTTCACAATCTATATTAACGATTTGGAGGAGGGGACCGAGTGTAACATATCAAAGTTTGCAGATGATACAAAGATGGGAGGGAAAGTGGAGAGTGAGGAGGACATAAAAAACCTACAAGTGGATATAGACAGGCTGGGTGAGTGGGGCAGAGATTTGGCAGATGCAATACAATATTGGAAAATGTGAGGTTATGCACTTTGGCAGGAAAAAATCAGAGAGCAAGTTATTATCTTAATGGCAAGAAACTGGAAAGTACTGCAGTACAAAGGGATCTGGGGGTCCTAGTGCAAGAAAATCAAAAAGTTAGTATGCAGGTGCAGCAGGTGATCAAGAAGGCCAACGGAATGTTGGCTTTTATTGCTGGGGGGATAGAATATAAAAACAGGGAGGTATTGCTGCAGTTATATAAGGTATTGGTGAGACCGCACCTGGAATACTGCATACAGTTTTGGTGTCCATACTTAAGAAAAGACATCTTTGTACTGCCTCAAGAGCAAGTAAGGTTCACTCGGTTAATCCCGGGGATGAGGGGGCGGACATATGAGGAGAGGTTGAGTAGATTGGGACTCTACTCATTGGAGTTCAGAAGAATGAGAGGCGATCTTATTGAAACATATAAGATTGTGAAGGGGCTTGATCGGGTGGATGTTCCCAGGGATGGGTGAAACTAGAACTAGGGGGCATAATCTTAGAATAAGGGGCTGCTCTTTCAAGACTGAGATGAGGAGAAACTTCTTCACTCAGAGGGTAGTAGGTCTGTGGAATTTGCTGCCCCAGGAAGCTGTGGAAGCTACATAATTGAATAAATTTAAAACAGAAATAGACAGTTTCCTAGAAGTAAAGGGAATTAGGGGTTACGGGGAGCGGGCAGGAAATTGGACATGAATTTAGATGAGGTTAGGATCAGATCAGCCATGATCTTATTGAATGGAGGAGCAGGCTCGAAGGGCCAATTGGCCTACTCCTGCTCCTATTTCTTATGTTCCTATGTTTATGTTCGCCTGCAGCAATGTCCTGGGGCTGAGATGATTGGCCTCCAACAACCACTACCATCTTCCTTTGCGCTAGGTATGACTCCAGCTACTGGAGAGTTTTCCCCGATTCCCAGTGACTTCAATTTTACTCGAGCGCCTTGGTGCCACACTCTGACAAATGCTGCCTTGATGTCAAGGGCAGTTACTTACACCTCACCACTGGAATTCAGCTCTTTTATCCATGTTTGGACCAACGCTGTGATGAGGTCTGGAGCTGAGTGGTCCTGGCGGAACCCAACTGAGCATTGATGAGTAGGTTATTGGTGAGTAAGTGCCACTTGATAGCATTGTCGACGACACCTTCCATCATTTTGCTGCTGATTGAGTGTAGACTGATGGGGTGGTAATTGGCCGGATCGGATTTGTCCTGCTTTTTGTGGACAGGACATACCTGGGCAATTTTCCACATTGTCGGGTAGATGCCAGTGTTATAGCTGTACTGGAACAGTTTGGCTTGATGTGCTGCTAGTTCTGGAGCACAAGTCTTCAGCACTACAGCCGGGATGTTTTCGGGGCTCATAGCCTTTGTTCTTTCCAGTGCACTCAGCCGTTTCTTGATATCATGTGGAGTGAATCGAATTGGCTGAAGACTAGCTTCTGTGATGGTGGGGATATCGAGAGACTCACACATGGCCATTTACCATGGCACTGGGTGGCAGCCAGCAAGAAAAGGGAGGAAATTTGAGCAACCATTAAAAAAAGGTACTGTGTTTTTTGTAGATGTTCAAAAGCACATCTAAATATCAAGAGCTGCAAAGGAAACTGATTTATGGAATGGATTAAATGTCCTATAAGCTCCAATGCATATTATACCAGAACAACATCAATATCACTGCAAATCATTTGAAGACAACAACTGGAATTTCATTTGGAAAAAAACATTAGTATTCTAAGAACCTGTGCCCCTTCTCTCAAACCTACTTTACAAAATCCAACAAGATACAAGATATTTTCAGTAAATATTTTCTAGAACAGGAATACATCAATAAAAACTATTTCTCATTTCAAAGCTGCAAGGAAAATTCAGTTCTCCAGGGATTGTATTAAATTGTGTTCCTTGTTTGCGACTTTCATGGACTGTATTCTGAAAACATCCATTCAGAGCCCATAAAACAAGTAACCTTTTCCCTGAGCTGGAACACTATATATATTTGACATTTGTCACTGCTCCTGCCCTAACAACATTGCCAATCCTACTAGCATAAAGTGGAGCACACTTTGAATACTGTACTTTGAGTGAAATTGATCACACACTCATGTGACAATTGTGATAGACGAAAACAGTTACTGGAGTAGTGGCTTCAGACCAAATCAGAAGTGACTACACAAAAAAAAAGGATATAGACGGCAATAAGCGTTTTTCAGGAAAATGGAGGATAGGTAAATCAACGGAATACAGAATGCCTTTGTCCCTCAAATCAATCTGGCTGTTCACAATGCTGCACTCTGGCACACGTCGGCAACCAAATGTTGCTCTAGTAATTTAATAAAACAGCTTCCAGTTAATTACTCAAGAAAGGCAGGTTTGTTTTTAATGATGTGCTAATTTTCCACCCTACATAATCTTAACTACATGTAACTTTAATGTTTCGATGATCAGTAAAAACATCATGTTGGTGGTAACATTAAACTGCTTCAAAAAGGCTTAGTGTTTAAATTTAGCTCCCAAGAGGATGCTCAATTCATAGAAAATAATATCCTGTTTACTAATTTAGTAGGATAGCCAGTTACTGCTAAACAATTCTTTTCGTAATTTGTACTCAATGTAAAGGCACAGTAATTCAGCCTTAATGAACCTGCCACCAGTCGGCGGCTGTACAGTAATAAAATTCTTTGCAACAGTCCTGCAGGAAAGCAAATTGAGGTAGAGTTTTTCATATTGTCTATTACTTTTGGGTAATTTCTAACCATGTGAATTTGCAACATCACCCAACCCCAAATTAGCTGCTTGGCAACAAAATATTTGGTAGGAGAAAAAACCCAAAACATCACAATTCTGTAATGTTTCTAAGAGGAAATACTGGCTTTAGGTAATGGAAACATAGGCCTTTGTAGTATCAGTGTAACATACAGCAGCAAAAGGAACTCAAGTGCAAGATCCAACACAGTCAAAAGCACACCTGCCTCCTGCATACTTAAACCATTTTGTTCTCAATAAATCTCTTTGATTAGCAGCTAGCACAGGTCACGCATATTTACATCGCCTGGTTCAGGCAAGGAAAACAAGTCAGCCGCTCAGTCTCATCGTGGTTGAGGAAATGAGCATTATCAGTCTAAGCTACAACTGTAATACAAGCATACAAACTTGCTTCTTTTAGGTGAACTAGGTTATGATTATGTGCCTTGCTAATTACTTATTGAGACAGAGATGTTGAGAACAATGGCAAGAAATGGGGCCTGCTTCCTCTCCCAATAGATGTACAATACCAAACTGATGGCGATAGTCTTCCTCCAGTTTTGTGTCCAAATAGACATGATTGTGAATCTCAATGTGAAGAACTGCAGGGTGAATTGCTGTTCATACACTCAGATTTAAAATTAAGTATTGGAGTAGCAACATGACTGGACCATTGTAGCAAGGAGTAAGACAACAAACTACACAAGTTCTGATGAATTAGTAAATGACCTTACATTTTACAAAGGTGTAGGTCAGTCTTTGAATTCAGCTCAAAATACAGGAATTCACTCGATACAATCCCTTTTATTCACATTGGCAGGAAGAACAGAAAAACAGAATATTTTTTAAATAGTGAGAAACTATTAAATTTTGAAGTTCAGAGGGATTTGGGTGTCCTTGTACATGCAACACAGAAAGTCAACATGCAGGTACAGCAAGCAATTAGGGAGGCAAATGGTATGTTGGCCTTTATTGCAAGGGGTTAGAGTACAAGACATAGGAAGTCTTGCTGCAATTGTACAGGGCTTTAGTGAGACCACACCTGGAGTACTGTGCACAGCTGTGGTCCCCTTACCTCAGGAAGGATATACTTGCCTTAGAGGCGATGCAATGAAGGATCACTAAACTCATTCCTGGGATGAGGGGGTTGTCCTTTGAGGAGAGATTGAGTAGAATGGGCCTACACTCTCTGGAGTGAAACATTTAAGATTCTGAGATGGCTTGACAGGGTAGATGCTGAGAGGCTATTTCCCCTGGCTGGACAGTCGACAACAATGGAACATAATCTCATGCTAAGGGGTCAGCCATTTAGGACTGATAAGAAATTTCTTCACTCGGAGGGTTGTGAATCTTTGGAATTCTCTACCCCAGAGGGCTGTGGATGCTCAGTCGACGAGTATATTCAAGGTTGCGATCGATGGATATTTGGACTCTAAGGGAATCAAAGGATACGGGGAACGGGCTGCAAAGTGGAGTTGAAGTCAAAGATCAGCCATGATCTTATTGAATGATGGAGCAGGCTTGAGGGGCCTGATGGCCTACTCCTGCTCCTATTTCTTATGTTCTTAAGATTTCTTGTCTTATAGCCACTTAAAAAGGCAGAAGAGAATGTTTTGTATCTGGAAAATCAACTACACTCATCCACACAAATGTGAATGCAGGTGTGACAGAGTTGGGTTAACTCTGGACTTAATTTTGATGTAGAAATGTCAATAGGTTTGTTGTTTTAAACTATCAGATCAGATGGTAATGCTCTGTGAAAGCCTGCAAGTTAATCTAGGTAGCAAATAGGTGAAACTTATTTTGTATTCAATCTTTTTGTCCTGAAACCTCAAAGGAAATGGAAGACTGCATGGACTATTCAGTTCTGGAGGACAGACTTCCAGTAAATTAGTTATGACTCGGTCCTTTAATGAGCTTAATGCAGGCTTCACACTTCTGGATATTGCAAAACTTCAAAGAGACAGGCACATAAACAATCAACATTGGTCACTGAGAAGGATAAGTGACAATCGATGCAAATCCTAAAATTGTGCAGCTTCCATTGGAACCAAAGCTGATTCCAAAAATAAAAATCGTATCAACATAGGCGCCTCAGCCCAGCAATATCAAAAAGAAAATTCATCTCAATCAGAATTGTGAAGTTTGACTACCAAAAACCAAGTGAAATTTTGCAAAAAATTTCTAGAACTTCTGCAACAATAAACCTTACAAAAATTACTCGGACGTGTAATTACACCGACTAAATTGATTGAAAAAACATTGCGCACACAGCAAAGACTGCTGCTGATTGCAAAAACGTGACTCAAAATGAGATCGTATGGAATAAGGGAGCGTACCCGACCAAGGTACCATATGGCATGAAAATCTAAAGGGATGCCAGAGATGTGTGTGTGTGGTGGTTAAACAAGTGATAAATTTACATCTTAGCATCTATGTTCAAGGAGTGTAAAGTACTTCACAAAATGAACCACTGGATAAACAGCTATTCAGTATTTTAATCTCTTCCCTTGAAATCTCAAGTTATTGGCCATTACATAACTTCCTATACATACCTGTTGAAAGGCTTGGTTAAGTTGTCCTTGTTGCAACAGCTGCAAGACGTGGGCTTGCTGCGATTGGAAATCCACGTGAGTTGATGGAATTGGGGTCCCCGCAGCTGATCGCATGGCTTGCATAATACTGGAAGTAACAGCAGCCTGTTGCTCCTTCATTGCTAAGCCAACTTCTCCTTTCACAATTCTCTGCACTTGAGTCAGAATGGATTCCTGCAAACTGTTGGACATCACTCATTAATTTGACTAACAATTTTCCATTTAACCCTATACTGATCAGTTTTTCAATCACAAAGTGCTATGCATATGCTCATTTGATAAGAGCACTGTCCCAATCCTGTACTTTATTTTGCACTTAGCATGCTACACCATGTATTTCACTTGCAGCCAATCAGGAAATCAACTTTTAATCTGCAGTTAAGGTATCCCATATCAAGTCCTCAGTTTTATATCTGATGCTTTTTAATTGGTCTTAAAATGATGCACTGGAACAACATAAAAAAAAACTTGGTACGTAATTACAAATATCCTGCTTTTAAATCATCTCACTATACATATACTGTGTTAATTCCTTCGGTGGTTCCACTTCAGTCTTATCCCATGCAGCAGTTAACTCAAAGAAATCGGCTGCATAACAGGCACAGCAAAAGCAGGTTTGCCACCTCTGTACATCCAAATTAGTAGACTGGGAATTAATTGTGATCCAAGGAAGTGTAGCAGGCGCTATTCAGGTTCAGAACATGTAGGCTGGATGGGCATTTTGTTCGGTTATTACAGACTGTTGAGAGTTTCGCACTTCTTTTACCATGCGAGGATCTGTATAGATTTTGCACCATCATACCTGAAATTACCTAGATCCAATGTGCTATAAAAAAAATGTAGAACACTTTCACTTTGTGTTGCAAAATAAATTGTCATGATTTACAAAATCTCTCAAGAACACTTTCTTCCATTCTCCTTGCACTCTTGAAAAGTATGTGACGTGCAACTTGTCAGGGTTGAATGTAGACTAATATTTTTTCAATTTACAATGATCAGGAAGAAAATTCATAAGACTTATCTTATGCCAAAGTTTATCTGTGGCAACTCACCTCCCTCTGGAGATTAAATAAATCAGTTGAAGTCCACAATAGTGTGAACTGTACCTGGTGTGATCGGATTTTGTTCCATACTTACATTTTTTACATAATAAAAACTGAACTACCATTCATTATTTTCCAAAACCCATTTCATATTTTTAAACCAGGATGATAGATCAATATACATGTAACTAGACCCAATATAATGAGCATGTGGTGAGATCACAATTCCCACACTGTACATTACTAATGTGAATTAATGCTTTCAGGAAAAATGTGTCTACCATGAGAATTGGTGTCTTCAATAAAGAAAATTAGTTAGTGGTAAAGTTGTGAATATCACGCGAATGAAAATATACAGGCACTATAAAATCAGTACTACCAATGGTGACAGCTGCTTTCACTCGATTTTCTAACTAATGACTTGACAAATAGTTTCCACTATAAATATTGCAAATAAAAATAAAGAAATGCAAAGACTGGAAATCTGAAACAAACAGAAAATATTTAAAATGCACAGATCTATCAGCATCTGTAAAGAGAAAAAAGAAAGCTGAACATTGCAACTCTGAGGGTTTGTGTATTTCCAGCATTTTCTGTTTTTGTTCCAATATAAAATCATGTCTTTCCAATTCAGTTATTTAAGAGTCAGAGAAAAGCTCCAAATCGGTCTCAATATCAGAAGAGCACCTCCTACTTCCACACCAACCATCTTCTGACCTCTCTTGGGTGAATCCACCAATTAGTAACTAATTGTAGGCAGTACATGTGTACCCACCAGGATCTGGATGAAAATGCATTTTGGAGGTTGTAGAACAAAACGCCACATGTTCTCACAAAGCAGGAAAAAAGCTAGCACTATTTCTGTTAGATCAATATTTCTCCCCTTTCACTTTCTAAATGCACTTTATTTCTCCCTTCTGTATGTCATACTATGCCCTAGTGTCTAATTTTCAGCCCTAGAGGGATTTGCACACAGAAAAGAGACAAGTGTGAACCCACCTGCTTTGATACTGCAGAATGGCATAGCAGGACATTAGTGCTGCACACCAAGACAAGCATGAGCAAATAGAGCTAAAACCCCAATTCTTTGTACCCTTTTGCAATAATGTATTTTAAGGTTTTTTTTTGTGAATTATTCCAGTTATCAGGCTGTAAGAATTAGTACTGGGAAATGGAAACCTTCCCCATTTCAGACATCTAGCTGTAGATTTGCAATTTACCGCCTGGACATAAAACTGCCGTTGCGAATCAACCGGCCGTTATAGAAGCCGCCCAATTATCATTTCCATTGAAATTAATGGACATAAAAACCAGGTGGTTTCTATAGCAGCGGATGATCTGCAACACTACTAATTTTATGCCCAAAAGGCAAGTTGAAAATCTATCCCCAATTGTCTGCATCAAGCACTCTCTGGTCGGGTTTTGCAATTGCAGTGTAAAGCTCCCTCTGCTCTGCTCCGCTCCTAAATGCCTTAGCCCCAACCTCAAAAGCATTCCCTACTGCAGGAGTAGAAACTTATTTCCTGCACTAGGCCATACCCCCTAGCAACTTGCTTGACACTACCCAACCTGATTTCACAAAGCTTTTACAACCAGAGATCACCAACATCTCATCTTTCTTGGCCTAATTCAAACCTTGAGGTGAAAGGACACTATACACCAGGTACCGAAGTTCATGCCGCTAGCATTACAGCAAAACACTAAGAAACAAGTGCTACAACAGTTGGTGTTTCGCCACTCACTTGCCGACAATGATATGAAGCTGATGCTGCACCTCTGAACGCATGCTGTTTGTGATGGTGGCAGCAAGGTGATCTGTGGCATTCTGGAAGCGGTCAATCATTTGCTGCAGCTGACTAATCATAGGATCTCTGATTTCTTGCTCTTGGGTCTTCTTGGACTGAAGGTGGATTTCTAGTTGCTGGATATCTGCATGAATGAAATGCAAAGCCTCAAAAGGTTTATATATAATTTAAAATAAGATGGAAGTCAATGTAACAGTTAACGAATAATCTGAAACATACATATTTCAATAATAGTCATAAAAGATAACAGAACATGGGAGTTAATGCATACTAATTCTACTGAAATGTAAAAATGTGCGAATATGTAACACAAATTGTAGCTTTCAGTGCTGTTATGTACAATTTTCATTGTAATGTTCCCAATTGAATTGCACAATTGACATTTACTCAGTAAGATACAAGTGCCAGGACAAAACTACTTTTGCCAGTCCTTTAGTAGCATACGTACTAGAACCCAAAACGATGCATTCCAAGCACAAGATGTCAAAAATGGAGAAATCACAAAACATGAGCTTTGTACATCACAGGGTTTTAAAAGAGGTGGCTGCAGAGATAGAGGATGCATTGGTTGTAATCTTCCAGAATTCCCGAGATTCTCGAATGGTCCCTGTGGATTGGAAGGTAGCAAATGTAACCCCGCTATGCAAGAGAGGGAAGAGAACACACAGGGAACTATAGGCCAGTTAGCCTGACATCAGTAGTAGGGAAAATGCTAGAATCTATTATTAAGGACATGGTAACAGGGCACTTAGGAAAATCATATGATTAGGCAGAGTCAACATGGTTTTATGAAAGGGAAATAGTGTTTGACAAATCTATTAGAGTTTTTCCTGAAAGTGTAACTAGCAGGGTAGATAAGGGGGAACCAGTGGATGTAGTATATTTGGATTTTCAAAAGGCATTTGATAAGGTGACACACAAAAGGTTGGTACACAAGATTAGGGCTCATGGGATTGGGGGTAATATATTGGCATGGATTGACGATTGGTTAACACAGAAAACAGAGTTGGAATAAACGGGTCATTTTCGGGTTGGCAGGTTATAACTAGTGGGATGCCGCAAGGATCAGTGCTTGGGCCTTAGCTGTTTACAATATATATCAATGACTTAGATGAGGTGTAATGTATTCAAGTTTGCTGACGATACAAAGAGGCTGCATAGGGATATAGACAGGTTAAGTGAATGGACGAGAAGATGGCAGATGGAGCACAATGTGGGGAAATATGAAATTATCCACTTTGGTAGGAAGAATAGAAAAGCAGAATATTTTTTAAAAGGTGAGACTAAGAAATGTTGGTATTCAGAGGGATTTGGGTGTCCTTGTACACAAATCACAGAAAGTTAACATGCAGGTATAGCAAGCAATTAGAAAGGCAAATGGTATGTTAGCCTTTATTGTAAGGGGGTTGGATTATGAGAGTAAGGAGGCCTCGCTGCTATTATATAGGGCTTTGACGAGACCACACCTGAAGTACTGTGTAGAGTTTTGGTCTCCTTACCTAAGGAAGGATATACTTGCCTTAGAGGGAGTGCAACGAAGATTCACTAAATTGATTCCTGGCATGAGAGGATTGTCCTATGAGGAGAGGTTGAGTAGAATGTGTCTTATATTCTCTGGAGTTTAGAAGAATGAGAGGTGATCTCATTGAAATGTATAAAATGCTTAAGAGGGCTTGACAGGGTAGATGCTGAGAGGCTGTTTCCCCTGGGAGGTGCTGAACTAGGGGTCATAGTCTCAAGATAACAGGTTGGCCATTTAGGACAGAGATGAGGAAAAATTTCTTCACTCAGAGGGTTGTGAATCTTTGGAATTCTCTACCACAGAGGGCAGTGGATGCTCAGTCGATGAGTATATTCAAGAATTAGATTGATAGATTTTTGGACTCTAAGGGAATCAAGGGATAGGGCGGTAGAAGATCAGCCATGATCTTACTGAATGGCGAAGCAGGCTCGAGGGGCCTTATGGCCTACTCCTGCTTCTATTTCTCATGTTCTTATGTTAAATATCACTGGGCTTTTAAGAAAATGCAGCTACCCTTGAACAGTGAGCGGGCTGAAATGTACAATTTTTGTATTTCATCCAAAAGTGATACAAGTGATACAAAATTTAGTATTTTTCTTTCAATCTTTTCCATTTTCCTCCCCCCAAAACAGCCCTGATAGACAGCCCAAGTGTCATTCTTCACAGATAACTTTAGTCAGTGATTGGCACCAGGGTACTGGACTGTGGCGGGGGCGCATCACAACCAAGCTCAACTTTTCCTTATCTGATGTTTATACACACAGTTTCTAGCAAGGCTCATTGGAGAGCAGTCAGGATCAGGAATGGTCTTTTTCCCCTCCTGTCCCTAGCTCAGAGATGTTGGGCCAATTGCAGGCTTCCCCACCCTTCTCCTTGGCAAAGATCAGCTAATTCAGCTCAGACCAGTTTGAACCTGGGATCTTCCTGGTCTGTATGGCTCAAAAACCACACCACCCAGTATATTTATCCACTGAATACAAAAAAAAACTATCACTACAACCGCTTAAAATATTAAGCTTTTAAAAGCATACAGGAAAAACTATGGATCACTGAATGTAAAGAATCAAAATAATACCTACATTCTTGTGTTCCCTGCTTGAAGCTGTCATTTATTTGTTGGAACATTGACTGGCATGCTTTTTCAAATACAGGTACAACTATACTCTGGAATGACTCTCTGTAAGTACATTGTATCGGTCCTTGTAAAGCATCTGCTGCAGCTCTTCCAATACTCTCTGCAGTGTTCTGCAACCACAATGCCAAAAAGAAAAGTGTGTTAATCAAACAGGTTTGACACACTCAAATAGCAAAAAAGTGTTAGTCAACCTCCTTCCCACCGTGGTTCTGGCAACACGCTTCAAGCACGAGACAGTTGAGTGTATTGAAGAGACTTTATTCATGCAGCACAGATCAATCTATACATTATGAGAGAAGCCATTCGGATTCCTCTCACTCCTGCTACCTGACTTAGCCTTGCAACCTCACCCTCTTTTATACACTGGTTGTTTACTAGAAAAGCAACATACGTTATATTTCATAGATAGACAGGCCTTCATATAAACTCCTTTTACCCCACCTTATGATCAGTTGTCTCCACTGCCTTATCAAGAACACAGTGTTTATTCCAAAGCATTCTATATCCTTGCTATACTATGGCTAATTAGTAAGTATTATAGTTTTAAATTAATCCCTCACGGTCGACGTCCGTTCTTGCCAGCACTCTCTTTGATAAGCAAACATCTGGAGCAGAACAGAACTGATTTTGTCCCTCGCCCACAGGCCTCCTACAGCTCCATTTCTCCTTGTGTTCCATCGACCAATTATGGTTAATAGTTCAGTTTAATTATTAACTCTCCATTCTACATCATGTCCAACAACAAGCAACCACATAAAATTTTAAATAAGCAAAATGTTCTCAAGTATTCAATTCTACTAGCTTTCCAAGGCAGCGTGATGGGGCTCCAACAGGCTGTTTCAGGACATAGAGATGTGGGTGTTAGTACATTCTATGCAAAGTTTGCAGTATAGGCAATTCCTCCTCCTTTCTCTTTCCCCCCTCCCAAGAGGGGACATCAACTTTGGCCAGCCACCCTTGGCACCTCCAAAGAAGTTAGAAACACCAGCAGCAGCCTGAGAGCCACTCCTCACACAAGGAATGGTGCAAAATATCAGGAACTTAATAGAAAAGAAATAAGAATAGATGCAACATGAACTCCATAAAGATTGATTGAAACTGAACAGCCATTAGACTCTTAGCTCACTACTTGTACCAAGTTTTTGCATTGGTGACAAACATTACTGTCAACAGGAAAATTAATTTATAGTTTTGCGGCTTCAATGCTGAAATAAAAAATCCAAACGTTCAGATAATAAATGGGGGAAGTCACTTTAAAGAAAGGCTTGCACTTATATAGCATCTTACCAAGTCTCATAGAACCATCTCAATTCATAATAAAATCGTCAAGCTCCATAGATTAATGTGATTTGAATTTTGTAATTCTATTCAGTTTTAAAGACCAACTTCAAAAAGGACATCAATTTATTGTGCCATCCTCATCTAAAATGGCGCTGCAACTAGTACAGCTGGGCAACATAAAACCAGAAATATTCATGATAAATATGAACTCAAATGTTATGTACGATACAAACTTAGTATGAACTAAGCTTGGAGAAGCAGGGGAAATCTAGCAGCTCTTGTAGTAGAACACAGGACTGTAGCACCTGAAGAGTGATCATTCAAATCCTATGCCTAACTGAGCTTTGAACTTACCTGTTTTCATTGAAGAGCTTTGGACACTGAGGCAGACCAGCTGCTCCAGTTGGAGGACTTGCTGTAGTGAAGATGAATCACTGCACAGCAAGTGATTTCCAGGAGGAAAAACAATACAATTGGTGCCAGTATTATAAGAACAAATCCCTAATTCAGGGTGGCATTGACAACAGCCTTGGAAAAGTCAATGTCCTAGATAGCCCATATGGGAGGAGGCAATTGGTAGTAGGAACTGAAACCCCCGAGAATAAATGAGGAAAGCAAATGTAATGTGGGGCCAACATAGGAAACATGATGGCGACGTAAAATATATAAACGTGCAGAAATCGATTATTTGAACACAAGAAACACTCAACATATCAATTTAATTGTTTTAATCCATGCCATATTATATATAGGGTTGTTATAAATCGAGAATATTTTGAAGTTTCAATTTTTAAAAACTTTACCTTCGATTTTACCATTTTTGTTATGTTCTCTTTTAATGTCCCTTCAATGGCTGCAAGCTTGGTTGCAATGTGGTTATTCAGCTGACCAGATACTGGCTCCAAACTTTTTGAAATACCTATTTGAATAAAGATGGAAGAATCTTATTAATGATTCTTCAACATGCGTTCATGAATCCCCTTCAATACAGAAACGTGGATTTCCACCAACACCATTTCATGATAAATCAGAACACAAGTGTTATGGTCCACAGTTCAATGTTCCCATTAGAGTAAACCCGCAGTTAAACTTGAACTGGCTTGTAAACCAAGGGTGTGTAATTCTTCAAAGCTTAAGGTTGTTAACCTGCCTTGAAATGGGTACCGTGCTGCACAAATAAAAATTGCAAAACCAAGAGGGAGCTCTGTAACATAACCAAAGTAGCACATGTGCCTTCAGAGGCAAAAAGACCCACATCAACAAGTGGGTTTCCAAAAAGCCTCCACAGGCAAAGTACCACAAGAGGCAAACAAGTGGTATTGGTAGCACTGGGGCCATCATTTGTTCTGGCTGAGCTCTCATGCATTTTTTTTAAATATTGCCGACCCATACAGACCTCTTTCGCCCTAACCTCACCCAGCATTGGGTTGCAGCCAGGGACATAAAATTATGAACGTATCTTTGCTTCATTGTTGCCAGTGGTGCTCCAAATCCACCCTGCAACATTAAATGGCAAAAGTCATAAAACAAGGAGCATTTGTATATTGGAAAACTGCTCCTGCAATATACACCGAATCACAAGTGCATTGTAACTGGATGTGTAATTTTCTAGCAAATTGAGAAATGCACCACCGTTACTGGATGAACAATGGACAGTCAAAACGTTTCACAATTAGTGGCTAATTTCACTCTGCCAGGAAGTCTTCCCATTCACTAGGCTGATAAGTGATTTGGGATCACTGGCATTTTGTCACGATAACATACAGTTTCAGATTCGGTTTTGGTTAGAAGTACATAATGTGCTTAAATGTCTGCTGTTCACAAATGTATTTATCTGCAACCAACAGGGTGCCCCATTGGACAAGGGACCAAAAAACCTCAAATAAGTCACATGGATTTTAAATAAAAAAGAACTTGCATTTAGGTCCAAAATGACCAAACGCTGGGTTTACAAAGCATCAGTAAAAAAATAATAGGCTTCAAGTTGTTGCCCAATTGCATATCTTCACACAATTATACTTCCCCCATATTTTCAAGTATTCTGTATCAGTGTGCGCTAACAACAACTTCTGGCAGAAACAGACTCCCACTAAAATATATTTCACAAATTGCTGACTGAGCACGATTAGCCCCTGCTTAAACTAGAGGATTAAACAGCCCAGAAGAAATTAATTGCTGAAATAGCTTGCTCATCTGATCGTGCAGAGCAAAGGTAGTTTCAGAAAACATCAAACAATGTTGCCATTCAATTCTGTAAATTATTCCGTAAAGGATAAATGTTAAAAACTTGTCCATGAAATAGGTCAAAAAGCTTTCATCACTATCAATCCCATCCAAGATTTCAAAAACTGGTGTTGCTGCTATAACAGTATAAATTGGCCTGTAATCACAAACGTTCTTACTGAATTTGTTTCAACATCTGATGAACATTTGGTCAGAAGTGTCAGCATACTTCTGAAAACTAGTGACATATCTATGGAAAAATACTGTCCAGTGCAAGTAACACTAACATAAAAATCAAAAAGAAAGCTATCACACAAGATCTCCTTCTCCTTCCCAACTTGCATGTTGTGTCTCCGTGTGACTTAAATGTTAAACCTGCAAACTAAGAATGCCCATATATTTTTTCAAGCCTTGCCTTTATTACTTCAAAATATATTCCAAATTTTAAATAATGGATTGGTAAGATACCAATCTATTTTTCCATACCCACGTTCCCACCCACACATCTGCTGGAAAGCCACCCAAGGAGTGATACGCTAGGTTCCAGGGAGAGATCCATTAAAGTTAACATTATACCCTCTGAGTGCAGCACAATGTGAACGGAAAAAATCAAAGGAAATGAAATGGCTGAAGACTTTTAAACCCTTCAACCAGATTCCTTACAGTAAGTTTAGAACTCAACTGAAAGCACACAAGCCGAGCAGCTTATTTGCTGGCATTGTCAAACAGCCAAATTAAACTAATTGCCAATAGTGAATCAAAATGTGGACTTGCTTTATTACCTCCAGATAAGATCAACTCAGGAACCTGGAGTCCCACAGATCAGACTTGTATTACGTGACAAGACTGCAAAGACATCCAGACACATAGGGATTTCTACACCAGCAATGAAAAAAATGATTGTATAAACTACTCCACATGTAGGTCACATCTACAGCGAGCACCACTATGCTCATCTTGCTTGAAATAGTCTTGCTCAAAATAGACATCAGATGAAATGTCAATGCTTTGCAATAATTTCCCTCCCAGCTGGAGAAATGGTGGCATGGTGCACAATATCATCCAATTGGTACTATTTCAAGCAAGGAGATTTACTCCTAGTACCAACCATCAGGGGTCAATAAAGGACCCATCTTACAAGGTAATTTAAATGGAGGCTTTAAGCGGCAATAAACTTCACATATTTGCCAGTTTAGTCGCCTCTGCTGCAATGTTTAGTTTATGAATATCCAACTAGAAGTAGATATACACCTTGAATTTTTCTGAACTTAAATTGCAGAATTGGAACACAAGTTGAAATTGTGACAGAATTATTTTTTGGTGAATTTTGTGGATCATGTTTCAGCATTTAGCCAAGCTGTTTTCAGTCCGTACTCACACTGTGGTAAAGTTTTCTTCATCTCATCCCGAACGGTCTTCTCTATACGATTACTGATTGAATTCGCCAAAGTCTGAGAGAGCTGATGAGACAGCTGTTCCTGAAACTGCCCACTTCTTTCATGTCCTTCTGCCAAGATCTTATCTGTTCGCCTCTCTAAAAAGGTTAAGTTAAGGCAAAACATTTCAAATTACATAGCTTATCGTTAGTGAGGAAAACCAATGAGGTAGCATCTTTGAATTGTCACACCAGCTAGGCAGCCAGACAGGTAACTGACATTCAACGAGCTTTTTTAAAAAAAAGGAAGAGCAGTAATGGGGAAACAAATTTGCTGCAGGTAAAGGGTCAAAGCCCATAGTACAGGACCCCATCAAAATTCAAAAGAGCAGAAAGCAAGAAAGGTAAAGCAAAAAACATTATCTAGGTGACACATCGGGTTTTAAAAGCTACAAATTGAGAAGAGGAGGAAGGCTGATGAAGGTAAGGCGTTTGAGAAAAGGAAAATGAAAAAACAAACACCACAAAGATTTCAAAACACATGAGAAATAATGAACTCAGAAGATCAAAGACATCAAACACTTGTGTTCATAGGGTTCAGGATAAGGCTACACCTAGAGAAGAAATCAAAAGCTGCACCCAGTTGTGCTGCTTGAAAAACAGATATTAAAACAATCCACATTATGATCAAGATGGACCCCACTGGTCTGACAGGAAAGCTTCTTATATGAATAGACTCCCTCAGCAGCAGTGCAATATCACTGTCACAGGACCATTCTGAACCATTACAATTTACATCATGCACATCAATAATGAAATCAGCAAATAAGCTTAAGCGTGTGAAAATATTAACACTAAAATATTACAAAAATGTAAATCACCAGTGCCACAAATCTGTATAAATTGCAAGTGGTTACACTTAAAGAACCAGAAAAGCCTGAGATCATTGCCGGGGAGGGGGGAGGGGGAGGGGAAGAAGATGGGAGGAGGAGAACTCCTTGTGCAAAGAACCCCGATATCCCCAAATAAAGTTATGAAGATGATTACGGTTCAGAATTATATCTAAGTTTCTAACAGCAGGAAAATCAAGTTTCAACCTCCCTCCTCAGCCACTCTGGTGGTGTTATTTACATGTGCTCCAGAAGACCCATTTATTTCAATAGGGACTGACATTTTAGACTGCCAGAGGACTTTTTCAGATCCACTCAAATCCAGAAAAACAGAATACAGATTGTATTCACATTCAGGAGGCCGACTTCCAGGTCGTGCAGTTTCAGATTGGGCCCTGGACTGGTGTGAAATGATTCGTTGCTAGGGTGCTTTGGACTCATTTAGTATTTGGAAAATGTTCTTCCTTCATCTCAAATTGCTCATGAAATGCAAATGAGCATCTCTGACTTGAACGCAAATAAATCACCTTACTGAAATATTAGTAATGGACCCAACAAAAATCTTCGGTTTTAGAGTTATAGAAAGTTATGGCAAAGGAGGAGACAATTCGGCCCATCGTATCCGTGCCGGCCAAAAAACAGCTATCCAGCTTAATCCCACTTTCCAGCACGTGGTTGATGGCCCTGTACGTTCCGGCACTTCAAGTGCACATCCAAGTACTTTTTAAATAAGCTGAGGGTTTCTGCCTCTTCCACCCTTTCAGGCAGCGAGTTCCAGACCCCACCACCCTCTGGGTGATAAAAATTCTCCTCAGCTCCCCTCTAATCCTTCTACCACATACTTTAAATCCATGCCCCCTGGTCACTGACCCCTCTGATAAAGGAAATAGGTCCTCCCTATCCACTCTATCTAGCCCAGTCATAATTTTATATACACCAATTAAATCTCCCCTCAACCACCTTTGTTCCAAAGAAGACAACCCCAGCCTATCCAATCTTTTCTCATAGCTAAAATTCTACAGCCCTGGCAACATCTTCATAAATCTCCTCTGTACGCTCTCTAGTGCAATTCCTGTAACGTGGTGACCAGAACTGTGCGCAGTACTCAAGCTGTGGCCCAACCAATGTTTTATATAGTTCTAGCATAACCTCCCTGCTCTTGTATTTATGCCTCAGCTAATAAAGGAAAGTATCCAGTATGCCTTTTTAACCACCTTATCTAGCTGTCCTGCTACCATCAGGGATCAGTGGACATGCACTCCAAGGTCCCTCACTTCCTCTACACCTCTCAGTATCATCCCATTTATTGTGTATTCCCTTGCCTTGTTTGCCCTCCCCAAATGAATCACCTCACACTTCTCCAGATTGAATTCCATTTGCCACTTTTCTGACCACCTGACTAGTAACATTGATATCTTCCTGCAGTCTACAGCTTTCCTCCTCACTATCAACCACATGGCCAATTTTTGCATCACCTGCAAACTTCTTGATCAAGCCCCCCACATTCAAGTCCAAATCATTAATACATACCACAAAAAGCAAGGGACCTAGTACTGAGCCTTGCAGGACCCCACTGGAAACAGCCTTCCAGTCGCAAGAACACCCATCAACCATTACCCTTTGCTTCCTGCCACTGAGCCAAATTTGGATCCAACTAGCCACTTTCCTTTGGATCCCATGGACTTTTACTTTTTTGACCAGTTTGCTATGTGGGACCTTGTCAAAAGCCTTGCTAAAATCCATGTACACTACATCAAATGCATTACCCTCATCAACCCTCCTTGTTACTTACTCAAAAAATTCAATCAAGTTAGTCAGACATGACCTTCCCTTAACAAATCCATGCTGACTGTCCTTGATTAACCTATGCCTTTCTAAATGACGATTTTGTTGTCCCTCAGAACTGATTCCAATAATTTGCCCACATCCGAGGTTAGATCGACTGGCCTATAATTACTCAATCTATCTCTTTCTCCCTTTTTAAACAACAATACAACATTAGCAGTCCTCCAATCCTCCAGCACCACGCCTGTAGCCAGGGAGGATCGGAAAACGATGGTCAGAGTCTCCGCTATTTCCTCCCTTGCTTCTCTTAGCAGCCTGGTATACATTTCATCCAGGCTTGGCAATTTATCTACTTTCAAAAATGCTAAACCCCTTAATACTTCCTCTCTCACTATGTTTATCCCATCCAATATTTCACACTCCTCCTCAACTACAATTTCTGCATTGTCCCAGACGACAATAGGTATTAAGAATCATACCCACAAATTCCGCCTCCACACATAGGTTACCTTTTTGGTCTCTAATAGGCCCTACTCTTTCCTTCGTTATCCTCTTGCTCTATGTATTTATAGAACATTTTTGGGTTTTCCTTAATTTTACTTGCCAGTATTTTTTCATGCCCTCTCTTTGCTTTACTAATTTCCTTTTTAATTTCACACCTGCACTTTCTATACTCCTCTAGGCTTTCGGCAATATTGACCTCTGTGTCTGGCATAAGCTTCCCTTTTTTGCCTTATCGTACCCTTTATGCTCCTTGTCATCCAGGGGGCTCCAGATTTGGCAGTCCCACCCTTTTTCATAGAAACATAGAAATTAGGAGCAGGTGTAGGCCATTTGGCCCTTCCAGCCTGCTCCGCCATTCAACATGATCTTGGTTGATCCTCTATCTCAATACCATATTCCCACTCTCTCCCCATACCCCTTGATGCCTTGTGTCTAGAAATCTATCTATCTCCTCAAATATATTCAGCAACTTGGCCTCCACAGCCTTCTGTGGTAGAGAACTCCACAGGTTCACCACCCTCAGTGAAGAAATTTCTCCTCATCTCAATCCTAAATGTACTACCCCGTATCCTGAGAGTGTGACCCCTCGCTCTGGAACCTCCAGCCAGGGGAAACATCCTCCCTGCATCCAGTCTGTCTAGCCCGGTCAGAATTTTATAGGTTTCAATGAGATCCCCTCTCAGGCAGAGTCAACCCAATCTCTCCTCATATGACAGTCCTGCCATCCTGGGAATCAGTCTGGTGAACCTTCGCTGCACTCCCTCTATGGCAAGTATATCCTTTCTTAGGTAAGGAGACCAAAACTGCACACAATACTCCAGGTGTGGTCTCACCAAGGCCCTGTATAACTGCAGTCCTGTACTCAAATCCTTTTGCAATGAGAGCCAACCTACCATTTGCCTTCCTAACTGCTTGCTGCAACTGCATGTTTGCTTTCAGTGACTGGTGTACAAGGACACCCAGGTCCCTTTGTGCTTCAACATTTCCCAATCTATCACCATTTAAATACTCTGTCTTTGTTTTTTCTTCCAAAGTGGATAACTTCACATTTATCCACATTATACTGCATCTGCCATGTATTTGCCCACTCACTCAACTTGTCTAAATCGCCTTGAAGCCTCTTTGCATCCTCCTCACAACTCACGATCCCACCTAGTTTTGTGTCGTCAGCAAACTTGGAAATATTACATTTGGTTCCCTCATCCAAATCATTGATATATATTGCGAATAGCTGGGGCCCAAGCACTAATCCCTGCGATACCCCACTAGTCACTGCCTGCCACCCCGAAAAAGACCCATTTATTCCTACTCTGTTTCCTGTGTTAACCAATTTTCAATCTATGCCAGTATATTACCAGCAATCCCATGTGCTTTAATTTTACCCAATAACCTCTTATGTGGGACTTGCTTTGTGGGAACATATTTACTCTGAACCCCTTGAATGCCTCCCACTGCTCTGACACTGATCTACCTTCAAAGTAGCTGTTTCCAGTCCACTTTTGCTAAATCACTTCTTAGCTTTCCCCATTTGAGAACTTTTACTCCTGTTCTATCTCTGTCCTTTTCCATAACTAAGCTAAATCTAACTAAATTATGATCACGACCACCAAAATGCTCTCCCACTGATACCCCTTCCACCTGCCCAGCTTCATTCCCTAAAGCTAAATCCAGAACTGCCCCTCCTCTTGTTGGGCTTGCTACGTACTGGCTAAAAAAGTTCTCCTGAATGCAATTTAAGAATTCTGTGCCCTCTGTACCTTTTGCACTGATTCTATCCCAGTTAATATTAGGGTAGTTGAAATCCCCTATTACTGCCCTATTGTTTTTGCATTTCTCAGAAATTTGCCTACATTTTTGCTCTTCTCTCCCTCTGACTGTTTTGAGGGTCTATAGTACACTCCCAGCAGTACGACTGCCCCTTTTTTGTTCTTTAGCTCAACCCATATGGCCTCATTTGATTATCTTTCTAACATATCATCCCTCCTCACAGTTGTAATTGTTTCTTTAACCAATATTGCCACCCCCCCTCCTTTTTTATCCCCCTCTCTATCGCGTCTGAAAACCCTGTCAGCTATTTTGTCACTAGAAGAGAATTCAAAATCATTCCATCTGATTTTCCAGGAAAGGGAGATACTGAAAATAATCCATGACTCTATGGCAATTCTATAAAAAAAAATGAAACTAATGTGAAAATTACAGGAAAAAAATGAAAAAAATACCATCATAGTGGTCTGTAGTCCTCCTAAATCGGAGGCGTTCTTGTTACTTATATGAAGTCACATGGCTTCATAGCCTCATAAGACTTGGTGTCTCAACAGTGACATGCTTATTGCTAGCATGTAAGTGAACATTCTATTTGCATTACTCGATTTTTCTATTCCATTATAGGAATCACATGTTGAGCTTACAAAGCCACTACTGGGGAATCTTTTTCTGAACCACTACTGATCTGACAATCAAGGGTGTTTGGAGATCATAAATCTTACAGGCTATCTTTCAGACTATTAATTGTTCACATTCAAGCCAGTTGTTGCATTTTACAACATTTGTGTTGTGAGGATCAGATCTACTAATCTACTCTTGCCATTATGCTGCTTTCAGTGGACAGAATCACTTAATCGGAGAAGACTATATATTTTTTGCAGTGTGTTACCAGATGTTTACATATTGCAAACATGAATACCCGGAATATCATCAAATGCATTTACTTTGAGATCCATTGCTTGTAACAAGATAAACATCACTCGCTCTATTAAGCCAAACACTGCAGTGCTTTTACCACTATGTAGAACAAAAAGATACGCTCTTGTTCTTGCTGTGTGACCATAATTCGTTCCACGTGACCCATGATGGAGCCCTGCACCGCATCCATGTGATCGGTAAGCCTCTGCATAAGTTCCAACTGGCTCTGTCTCAATTCACAGAGCTCCCTCTGTTGGCTGCGTAACAGAGACAGTAATTCTTCCTGTTGGTCCGCGTTGAACTGCTGCTGGAAGAATGAAATAAATCTTAGAGGAGAATAATTTTTTTTAAATAAAGATGAAATTGGACATACATTAGATTACATGCCTTCAAGGAAGTCCCGAGATACATTTCATGTTAGAAGAAAAGTAATTATTTTGTATTAAGGGGGTAAATTTTTTTTTGGAAACAAAAGTACACAAAGAACAAGGATTAAGCTGCCTCAATGGCTCTAGTTTGTAGCCAAACCATGCAGACCAGGAAGTGAGTAATCAGCTGGTCTCAGCCAGAGAAGCGGTAAGGGCACTACAGAAAATTAGCCAGGATCCTTGCTCCTCATGGGAGAAGGATATGAATTTCTTTTTAAAAAAAGATCAAGAATGATGTCAAAACTAATCCAATTTACATTAAATTGACAGCATTTCATTTATTGAAAGTGTGAAATGGGGTGAAGTAAGGCACTTAATGGTCTTGTTCCATGGTGGCACAACTTTAGTCTGCTTTTCACAAGAAATCTCAGAGGGCATTCCACCCCCCCCCCCCCCAACTACCCTGTACAACTTTGGAAAGTTCCTTACAAAAAGACAGAACAGTGACACCGCCATTAATAGATGGTAGATTTCCGACTATCATGTAACCTTATTGGCCAAAATATAAAATTACGTCTCCCGATTCTCCAACAGAGAAAGTGAAAAGCAAGCTCTTTCCAACTTGAGATCCACATTTTATAATCCAGTACAAATAGGATGGAAATTTATCAGATTTAACATTATATATTTCTGCTTCTTCAAATTCTTGTAAATAAGTATTTAGAAATATGATTAACTTCCTTCTGGTGGTAGTTGCATATTTGGAGTTCCCCTTTAAGACTGAATTGCAGTGTCTCACTATTGTAACTCGAAGAATTTAAGAACCTAATTTATAAATGGGGTGAAAACCATGTAGAAAAGACAATATTAATGACCACATCAACACAAGTCACGGATGTGTTAAAAGGAAAATCATGTTTGACTAACTTTGATTGAGTTCTTTGATGAAGTAACGGAGAGGGTTGATGAGGGTAGTGCGGTTGATGTGTATATGGACGTTCAAAAGGCATTTGATAAAGTAACACATAATAGACTTGTTAGCAAAATTAAAGCCCATAGAATTAAAGGGACAGTGGCAGCATAGATACAAAATTGGCTTGGGGACAGAAAGCAGAGAGTAGTGGTGAACGGTTGTTTTTCAGACTGGAGGGAAGAATACAGTGGTATTCCCCAGGGGTCAGTATTAGGACCACTGCTCTTTTTGATATATATTAATGACCTGGACTTGGGTATAGAGGGTTTCATTTCTAAGTTTTCAGATACACAAAACTCGGAAATGTAGTAAACAATGTGGAAAATAGTAACAGACTCCAAGAGGACATACAGACTGGTGCAATGGGCAGATACATGGCAGATGAAATTTAACGCAGATAAGTGTGACATGATGCATTTTGGTAGGAAGAATGAGGAGAGGCACTGTAAACTAAATGGTACAAGTTTAAAGGAGGTGCAGGAACAGAGACCTGGAGTGCACACACACAAATCTTTGAAGGTGGCAGGACACGTGAAGGCAGTTAAAAAGGCATATGGGATTCTGGTCTTTATTAATAGAGGCATAGAGTACAAAAGCAAGGAAGTTATGCTAAACCTTTATAAAACACTGGTTAGTCCTCAGCTGGAGTATTGTGTTCAATTCTGGGCACCACACTTTAGGAAGGATGTCAAGGCCTTAGAGAGGGTGCTGAAGAGATTTATTAGAATGGTGCCAGTAATGTGGGACTTCAGTTATGTGGAGAGACTGGAGAAGCTCGGGTTGTTCTCCTTAGAACAGACAAGGTTGAGGAGATTTGACAGTGGTGTTCAAAATCATGAACTGTTTTGATAGAGCAAATAAGGAGAAACTGTTTCCAGCAGCAGCAGCCAGGTCAGTAACCAGAGGACACAGATTTAAGGCAATCGGCAAAAGAGCCAGAGGCGACATGAGGAACTTTTTTTTAAAACGCAGCGAGTTGTAATGCTCTGGAATGCACTGCCTGAAAGGCAGATTCAATAGTAACTTTCAAAAGGGAACTGGATAAATACTTGGAGAAAAAATTTAGAGGGCTATGGGGAAAGAGCAGGGGAATGGGAGTAGTCGGATAGCTCGGTCAAGGAGCCAGCAGAGGCATGATGGGCTGAATGGCCTCCTACTCTGCTGTGCCTACTATGATACTATGATCAAGTCATCTCTTCAAAAGGTCTCTAAATTTCAATTCTTTACTCCATGGAGGCAACTTTGCAGAAGTCCACTCACCCTGGAACCATACAACAGAATGTTCTAAAACACCTCTGCATGAATGAAAAAATAAAACCTAAGAAAAATTATAGTGGTAGGATGTTTCATTCAGCATCTCAAATTTTGACTTGACGTATCTTTAAGGTGTCAAGTGTGAATTGCTCATCTTAGAGGCCAAACAGCATGAACTTGGATTAAGCCAAGTGAACTTCAGCAATTCACAAGATGCGCATGACAAAAACAGATTTTAAAATTCCTAAAGTTTTACCAAATACAGACTACTCCTCTTAATTCAAAGTTGCTTAATCCAAATTTTTAGCACTAAATGCCCACTTTGTGCTATTTACATTGCTTAATTCAAATTATTGGATAATTCATTTTTTTTAAAGTGCAAAAAAACAACTATGATCAGGAGTAGACTGTACATGTTTGGAAATATTTTGCATGTACCAACCTGCTGCTCTGACCTTGGGGATTGTGTGGTCTCCCTGAACAAAAAAAAGAAAATGACTTTACCACATTTAAAATTAGTTTGAAAAACAAAACTCATTAGTGTAAACCTTTACATTTGGCAATGAACCCACAACCTGCCAACATAAATTAGCAGCTAACTTAGGCTTGGACAAAAACAACTAACAAGATCAGGAACAAATACATAGCGATTTTTCTTTTAATTTTTTTTAAAACCAATTTTCTCTGTCCTTCCTCTCAGTAAGCAGTCAACTCCTGCTAGGGCTCAGCTCCACAGGTGCCAGTTACCCTCTGTGCCTGGCCCAAGTGACCATTCATGTGCAACTCTCAACAGTAAGTGACAAGCAGCACAGCCAACCCGATCTTATTCTCAACCAACATCCACACACATGCATTTTTCAACAGGGGGTCAGGGGGTTCAGTGGCTTGTGATCAGGAAAGGGAACACTGGCTGATTTTCCTGTCTCTAATTCATGCGACCAACTCAGTACCTTACCTGCACCCCAGCTGAGGTTAGCTCTCTGAACGTACGAACGATCTGGTCTGTATGGCTCAGCTACCTGTTGTCTTTACCAATTGAGTCACCAGGGGAACCACAAATTTTCTCTTTTTTCAAAAAAGGGCAGTTTCAACAAATTAGGTCATTTGTAAATTTTGCTACTTTTTCCCCTTAGAAAAAGTGAGGTAAAATGCATCAAAATGTTCAATTGAGGTGCATTTTGGATCAGATTTTATTTTAAAAAACAGGCAAGTTGTATTTGTATTATTTAGCTTAGCAACAGTACACTCTATACCTCAAAATTTCACACAGAAATCTGAGCAAATGAACTACAATAACTTGCATTTAATGCCTTTAACTGGCATTTAGTGCCCATAACATAGTAAAACATCCCAGTGTCTCACAGGAGCGTTATCAGACAGAATTTGACACCGAGCCATATTTCAGTGTAGTACTGAATAAGTGCCGGACTGTCAGAGCACCTCAATTCAACGTCTTTCCTCTCAGGTGGATGTAAAAGATCCCATGGCACTATTCAAAAAGGACAAAGGGACCACTCCTGGTCTCATGGCCAATATTTATCCCTCAACCAAAGCCACTAAAACAGACCTGATTATTTATCTTATTGCTGTTTGTGGGACCTTGATGTACACAAACTGGCTGCTGCATTTCCTTACATTACAATAGTAGCTATGCTTCAAAGTATTTCACTGGTTGTGAAGCATTTTAGGATATCCTAAAGATGTGAAAAGCAGCATATAATCACAAGTTCTTTCTTTGTTACATTTTGACTTTATCTGCAGCAATACTTTAAGTTTAGTCTTCAAAATGTTATTTTTATTTCTTCCTGGTATTTTAGAAATCTTGGTCATATACAGGCAGAGAAAGTGCCTTTTAACTCAACACCACTGCGCACCGTCTTGCTTGGAATGAAATTATTTTGTAGAAAAGGAAAAAATAAAGCAGTGTAAAAAACTAAAAAGAACAGCAATAAAAGTGATCATATTAAGAATATTAAAAATAGACTACACCCAATTCATGTTAAAACAGAAAGCAATTGCCACACCTTTCAGGCCATCTAGGATGGATCTGAACTGGGGCAACTTAAGACATTTTTGATGCTGAATTATCCCATGGTGGCACCATTGTGATTTGAATATTTTCTTTCTTCCACCAGCTCATGCGGTGTTCGTTATCCCCAACTCCTGTGATTTTAGAAGGCTCCTCAGTAAGACTGGATGGGGATGATGGCGGGGGGTGGGGGGGGGTGAGGAACAGGAGCAAGTTTACTCTGGTTATTCAAAGTCATTTTTTGCACTAAAAAATTTGAATAGTCCAATAACTGAATTATGTAAATTACGCAACGTGGAAATTTAGTGCTTGAAAAACTTGATCAGATCATTTGAATTAAGCAACTTTGAATTAAGAGTACTGTACATAGAGGGTAAACTTCTACCAACTATCCTGTAATCTGGCCGGCCAAAATGTAAAACGCATTCATTCCCAATGACCTACTCTCTAACCTCCAACTGCGAAAGCCAGAAATCGCAATTTACAGTTTAACAAGGAACATTAAGTGGGTGTAATATGCTTACAACTAGACTACGAGAGATTCCAGTCATTTATAGTCAGAAACATGTTGACACTGCACAAACAAATGGGCATTACAACAATGTGTGTATCATTTCAACCACGAAACAAATGCCAAGTAACACTTCAGATAGTTTATTCAAAAGGCTCATTTTCACTTCAGGCAATGGCACCTGTCATTCCTACAAAAAAAGGACATCTTCCTTAACAGAAAAAATTAAAAAGTTATGAAGTTAGAAACCTCAATAAATGCTTAAAGTATCAGTCTAAATGTAAACAGTCAACCCTGGCTTATATAAAAGAGAAAAACCTGCCAAAACATTTAATCCAACTTATAAACTTGCTGTCAAAAAGGACATCCCATCTAAGTAACACTTCATAGTCTTAGTAACATTTTAATAGTTTTTACATATGAGAAGAGTTTCTATCTGCTGGACAGTCAGTTTACATTTGGACTTGGAGAGATTTACTTCAGGCGTCCTTCACTGCTCAAAAACATTTAAAGTCACATTAATTAGGTACTATGGAATAACTGTGAAAAGCATAGAATTTTACAGCACAAAAACAGGCTATTCGGCCCAACAGATCTACATTGGTGTTTTATGCTCCACACGAGCCTCCTCCACCTACTCCTCCCACCAGTATTTCAGTTGCATTTTTTTTGTTGCATTTCATTTTCCCCAAGCTTGAAGCACACCTAAACTTTCTTTAATGATTCATTTTCAGATTCTAACATGTATTAAAATAATCACATGGTCAAAGCATTAAAATACGTAACTAAACTCTGACTACATTAAATTTTATCTTTGGAATTGGTTATCAATAGCAAGTAATATTAACACAAGAAAGATCAACAATCAAAGTTAAGCTATTTGAAAATAATAGATAATTATTTTAATTGCATTAACTAGCTGCATCTTATGTTGGTCACAGTGGCATTTTAATTGGATAAATAGAAAAATTCTTACCCATCTTCCTTTTTGCTCTTTCTCTTCAATTTAGGAGAGGACCGGGGAGATATTTTTGATTTCCAGTCTTTAACTGGAAGCCGATGAGATGCAGATTTTGAACCAAAGTTACACGACGTGGAAGCAAGACTTGCTACTTCATCATCATGATCACTGCATTAACAAAAAAAAGGAACATAAATACACCATGTTTTATTAACATCCCCTTCCCTCACCATCATAATCTTTTTTAACCAGAAGGGCAGTCACTCCTTTCAATAGCTTCTCCATTTCCGCTAACACTGTTCTGTAATGAGAAAACTTGAGGCAAGTTGGCACACACCATTTCCATGAGGCACCTCACCATGGAGTTAATGAAATTTCCCACCATGAGCTTCCATACTCAGTCAGGCCATTAGAGTATACACTAGGATGCAAGTCACTTCACTACCACTCCCATACACTAATCCACTTGCTTTCCCAGTCAGGCAATGATCAGTACTCCATTGTCCCAAACCCTACCCAATACTATATATTAAAACTGACAAATTTGACCAACAAGCAGGACCAGGACTTAAACCAGTTGCTTTCGGATTATTAAGTAAGGATTTTACTCACTAAGTTAGTGGGCCACATAATACTTGCACTAATTCTCAGCTGCATGTAGCTCTGCATTACCTCTGTTCAGCACTGGCATCCTGGCTGTCATGCTGATGTAGCTGGTACGGATGCCTGCGGAAGGTGGAGTTCTTATGCTTCTCCTGCATATCCTCTCTGAGGCTTAAAAACAAAGCAACAACTACTTGAAACTTTTGGAAGGACAGATATTTCTGCAATTAAAAGCCAACTGTCATCCAGGGGCATTAGTTCAGATCTATTCGAAGAAATTATGGAATTTCGCCCTGCCAAAATCTTAAACAGCATATAATGAAGTTTGAATTGGCTTGTTTCATTTAAAGATCAGTCTGTATCCTTTGATCACAAGATCAAATAGGCTTATTTTCTTGACTGAATTGGCAACAGTATTCTTGCAACGTAAAAGATCTGTTTCAATTTATTATTCATAGTCATATGAACTGGAGTTTGAAACTGCACTTCTGCTGAATTCTTATGAATGAATGAATAAATAAAAAAATGCTATTTCACTTCCTACTTGAGAAATATATGCTGATACAAAAAGTTTTACAAAAAAGTCAAAACCACTGAATTCATCATGGCAGAAGCCAAGCCTTCATAAAGAATTTAAAGACTTTTACATCCAGTCCATACATTGTCAAATTATAATCAACACACTGATCTTTTAAATTATACCGTACTTTTAGTATAGCCAAATTTTTGTGCTCCAGTATCATATTGCATTTATCTAGTGCCTTTGATGTAGAAAACTATCCAACAGCACTTTATGAAGGAAAACAGATGCCAAGCCAAATAGGGACCAAAAGCTTGATCAAAGAGGTCGGTTTTAAGGAGGGTCTAAAAGCAGGAGGGAGGTGGAATTTAGGGAAGGAATTCTAGAGTGGAACCTAGAGGGTTCACGGTACAGATACCAACGGTGGGGCAAAGAGAGGGGGGAGGCTCAGTCAGAGGAAGAGAAAATATTGGTGGGGTGGGGGTGGGGGGAATTGTACACAGTTGGAAGAGGTTACAGAGATAGGGAGGGTCAAAGCCATGGAGGGGTTTAAACACAAGGATAAGAATTTAAAATTAGAGGTGTTGGGAGACAGGGACATAGCAAGAACAGCTGTGATGGGCAAGCAGGACTTAGTTCTGTGGAACTGTGCAGCAGAGTTTTCGGTGAGCTGAAGCTCATGAAGGATGGGAGATCGATCAGGAGAGCACTGAAGTAATCAAATCTGGAGGTGACAACAGCATGAATGAGGGATTCAGTAGCAGATAGACTGAGTTAGGGGTGGAGGCAGGTGATGTTATGGAAGTGGAAGTAGACAGTCTTTGTGATGGAAAGTATATGAAGATGGAAGCTCAGTTTAGGGTCACAGGATGCCCAAGCTGTGAATACTCTGATTCAGCTGGAGACAATGGCCAAGGAGGGAGATCGAGTTGGTGGGGAGCGTAGAGAGTTTGTGATAGGGGTTGAAGACTATGACTTTGGTCATCCCAAGTTAGCTGAAGGAAGTTGCAGCTCATCCAAAGCTGAATACTGGATAAGGACTCTGATAGCACAGAGGCAGCGGGGGAAGGGGGAGAACAAGAGTGGTGAAGGAGAGGTAGAGCTGGGGGTCTTCAGTATTCCTGCTGAAACTGATCACGTCTGATGTCACTAAGGGGCAGCATGTAGATGAGGAACAGGCGGAAGCCTAGGGTGGATCCTTGGGGAACTGCTGAGGTAATGGTGCAGGGATGGGAAAAGAAGCCATTGCTAGAGATGCTCTGGCTACAAGTGGATAGGTGTGGGTGGAACTAAGGGCAGTCCAAACAGAGCTAGATAACAGAAGAAAGATTTGAGAGGTGACATCATGTTCAAGCACCTTGAAGAAAGATATTTAGCAACGACTGTGGGGTTGAGGGTAGGTTTCTTGAAGAGGGTTCATCAAAGGCATTCAGGGCTAGGGTAGGACAGGGAGCAGGTTTGACTAAGAGAAGCAACTGAACAGGTGGTCTCTATCTTGAAGATGAAGAAACCCACAAGCTCCTCGCACTTGTGGAGGGGCACAGAAGGTTTAAGGAGAGGTGGTGGTAGAAAAATGGAGCCTGTGGTAATCGTTGCCCTCCAAGAACAGAGCTTCATATACTATTTAATTGTAAATAAATATTAGTTGCTTACTGTGTAAACCTAAGGTCTATCTGGTATACTCTGTCATTTTGAAGAATTTGGTAGTATTGCACAAGAATGGCTTGTGCCCGATAGCTCAAATGACCTTCTCCCAATCCAGGCAAGGTTGCAAGAAATACAATCCAAGGAGAAAGGGAAGATGATCCAACAATTTGGATGCAATATATTAGATTTTTTTTATAATCAAATAGCCAACACATTAATTGGCCCACTGTCATAACATATTTGATTATACCTTTCATTGATGCTGTTACGAGTTTCTCGGGTAATGTCAGGTGCTGCTGGCCAAGGTTGGCTGGCAATGTTGTCTCCTGCTGTATTCTCCTGTGACAAGACAGTTTCCAATAGCGATGGAGTACTCAGCCGCTCCACCTCCACCTGAGGCATGTCTAGAGAGTGATGGCTATGTTCTGAGTTAGGTCTACTTCTTGGAGATAATAGATGGAGGGCTGAGGCAGCAGAGGCCATGCTATCCATATGATGGGTGGGCTCCAGGACTTCAGTGGGTAACACAGAGCCTACAAACGCACGCTGAAGGGTCTCTGAGGCAATTTCAGGAATGTCCTGCAGCATTGCTGTGGAGGCTGAGGAGATCACGTCAGGAGAACGCTCCCGCGTTGGTGAACTCTGAGGCACACAGAGGGGGTCCACAGACTGAAGCTCCAAAGGAAGCGATGAGTTAGCACCAGTAACCTGAAAGAAAAAATTACTCAGTTCAGATGTATTCCACTTAAATATCAACTAAAAATCAAATCTTAATTCAAGATTATCCCGCCTCTAATTGAACAGACTTACTAATTTGCATTGTGAAATCCCGTTTGCACCCAAGCTGTGGGTTCAAGCCCCATAACAAGACTTCAGTGCATAACCTAAACTTATAATCCAGTGCAGTACCAAGAAAGTGCTGCATTATTGGAGGTGCCATCCTTCAGATGAGATATTAAGTTGAGGTAGCATCTGCCCATTCAAATGAACGTCAATCTGTTCCAGTACAGCTACAACACTGGCATCTACCCAACAAAGTGGAAAATTGCCCAGGTACGTCCTGTCCACAAATAGCAGGACAAATCCAATCCGGCCAACTACTGTCCCAGTCTACTCTCAATCATCAAAGTGACGGATGGCGTCGTCGACAGTGTTATCAATTGGACTCACCAATAACCTGATCATCGATGCTCAGTTTATCGAAGTCAATAGGAATCGTGGGGAAAACTCTCCAGTGGCTGGAGTCATACCTAGCATATAGGAAGATGGTAGTGGATGTTGGAGGCCAATCATCTCAGCCCCAGGACATTGCTGCAGGAGTTCCTCAGGGCAGTGTCCTAGGCCCAACCATCTTCAGCTGCTTCATCAATGACCTTCCCTCCACCATAAGGTCAGAAATGGTAACATTTGCCGACGATTGCAGTGTTCAGTTCTATTTGCAACCCCTCAGATAATGAAGCAGTCCGCGCCCGCATGCAGCAAGACCTGGACAACATCCAGGCTTGGGCTGATAAGTGGCAAGTAATATTTGCACCAGACAAGTGCCAGGCAATGATCAACTCCAACAAGATAGAGTCTAACCACCTCCCCATGACCTTTGTGGAAAACTATAAAGACCACATTAATGTAGAAATACGTGAACAGTTACTTGACCATAAAAAGAGAAAAGCATGATGGGTATTTGACCAATGTTAACTCCTTGACTCCCATACATAGGGTAGTTACAATTTCATACACACACAAAGACACAATTGTCTTTGGTACGTTGATAATTAAGTTGGCTGTCCAGGTGCTTGGTACTGTCTGGCCTCCCCCCCCACTCCCCCTTTACAGATAAGAGTATTGCTGGCTTATAATATAATGAGAATACAGTTTCTTGAGAGGCCATGTAGCCTTGATTCTGACTTCAGCCGTGATTAACCAGCTTTGGAATTTAGGGAGGTAATGTTCTGTAATGTTCTCGAGCCTGCAAAGCCTGCTACGTGCCAAAGCAGGAATGAGCTATGGAGTCCAGAGGAGGCAGGCTCCCTGCTTGATTGACTAACCACTTGAACCAATGAGAGTGTACATATACGCCCATATTCAATGACAGACAGACATTACTGAATTAAGTGTATAAAAGATAACCGCTTTCTTTGTCTGAGGAAGACGTAGCCTCAACCGTTGTTTGAGGTACACTTCCAACTTGTACAAGTTTCTTAATAAATTCTTACTTGTCTGAAAATAAGCGTTTGGAGTTAATGCATTGTGTATAATAGGTAATTAAGTTTTCGACACCTTCAACGGCATTACCATCGCCGAATCCCCCACCATCAACATCCTAGGGGTCACCATTGACCAGAAACTTAACTGGACCAGCCACAAATACTGTGGCTACTAGAGCAGGTCAGAGGCTGGGTATTCAGCGGCGAGTGACTCATCTCCTCTTTTAGCTCAACAGCGGGCAGTGTGATTTCAGTGCATTGAGTAGGAATGTTTCACATTTGCTTCTGTAAGCATAAACTACCCTGACACTAAGTTAATTGCTGTCACTCAGGAACCTGCTTGGTCGTTTAAATAAAATAATTTTTAATGTGAATTTAAAAAAATTATATAGAAAGGTAATAATTTTGCACATTTTTGTAGGGAAGTACTCCTTTTCTATACTTTCCTTCCCTTTTAACCTTTGCACTAGTATAAGTATCTTACATCAGTTTATTTGTGCCCCAACTTGTCATTCACAAACATTCTGCGCATCATCCAAACTGTACATGTTACTTCTATGAAGAAGATCAATACAACACACACCCAATTTTTAGACCCCCTTCTTTTGTAATGGGCATACCTGAAGAGGTTTTGTAGGCAGCTGGTCAGAGAGCCCTGGGATAAGCTGTACAGAGTTGTTTCTGGGACTAGCTTGGACACTGTTGCTTGTGCTGCTACTGAGAGTGACACTCTCTAATGTCATCTTTGGGCTTAGACACAGGTCTTCAGCAGGTCTAAGAGAAATTGCACAAGGAGATAAATCATTATTACAGATTCTGATGAGTGACAATGCAACTGCCAAAGCAGATTTTAGAAACCTTGTCAGCAATGTTTATACCACAAAGCTCTAATTTAAAAAAGTGCACAACTACAAAAGTCCTTGTGAGCTCAAACATGGCATTGATATGTAAAATAGGTATCATACTTTCACCTGATTTGCTCAAGTTTCATATTCATAAACCATCAATAATTGACAACTAAAGTAGGATGTGTATGAATCAAATTTGAGGGAAATAGGTAGATAAATTGTTACTGAGGAGCTACTACGGACATATGAAAACATCAAAAACTATGAGCAGTCAGCAAAATCTACCCATAAAAGATGAAGGGGAAAGAATCAAACCACTCCAAATACTTTTTTGACAATCCCTTTAGCCACCTTCTTGGTTTCCCCAAAAAGCTGGACACATTACGAGAGATAAGGTTTATAACATAATAGACATTAAAAAAAAGACAACATTTACAAGAAAATTAAACTTGCCGATATAATAACATTTTCTGTGTTTGAAATGCTTCTAGCAAGGCTTTGCATCAGAGGCCTGTGCTGATGTGAACTGGAGTCTCTAGCTCGCAAGCTTCCAAACTATCACCATCAGCTGAAGAGACAACAGGCTGCAGTTCTCAGCATGGACCAATGCCTTCAACATCTTGGCAGCAAGAATAGTCATTCACAGAATGCGCCAAGACTTTGCAAGCCCAGTCCCAATAGAAAATTGTTAAGAATTAAAACCTCCAGTGAAACCATTGAAAGTAACTAGTTCTTTTTAAAAACTATAAATCAAATAAGGTAAGTGCATAAAATCTTAATTCCCCCCACCCCGAAATAACAAAGCAAATATATGCATACAACGTGCTACCTGATCTCCCACAACATCAAAAAAGGCAAACAGTAGGAGAGCCGAGCACAGAGAGGAGAAAAGCAGTGAGTAAGAAGAGACTCCGGTGGGAGCAACTCAGTGGTTTTGATATTTTGCAATGTATTCAGAACAGTTAAGCGAGTTGCATTTTTTGTTTATACTCAGTTTACAAACCATTGTTCATCTAAACAATAACAACTTCTTGAAAGATTGTACCATTATTCAAGTTTGGAGGGTGGGTCTGAATACAAATTCTGAATTTAATTTTTGTATAACATTAAGCATTGTTGTAGGGATATTTGATAAAAAAGGAAAGATGCAAACAACTTAATCATTTCTGAAGTTTTATATATTAAGTATAAAAAGACATGCTCTAAACCGATGGAAACTAAGATAAAGAATTGCTCCACTAAATTTATCTACATTAGAAAGAGATTTATTTATACAAGTCAAGTTTGCAAGGGAACAAATTTATTTATACAATCTATCTGCAGTGGACACGATACTATTTTTTCCTCCTGGAAGCATTCGAAAAACACTTCCATCACTGTCTCTGGGGGGATCTCTTGCAAACTAGTTTCCAAATTCTTTCAGTGAAGATTTTCACCCTTCCCCTTCGAGGCAAATCCCTTTACAACGTCATAACCGTTGACGACTGTGAGCCACTGGAGATCTGAAAGCACTGTTATAAAGTGATGGCCCCAAATAAACGGTTTACTTCCAAGAATTGTGGCTTGCATATTCTTGCATTCTTGGATGTAATATATTTCGATTAGATGTAATATATTTGGATTTTCAAAAGGCATTTGATTAGGTACCTCATAGTAGACTCATGACTACGGTCAGAGCATGTAGAATCAGGAGACAAGCAGCAGAATTAAAAGCAAGTTGGCTACAGAACAGAAAACAGAAAGTACGGGTTAAGGGTAGCGACTCAGACTGGCAAAAGGTGGGAAATGATGTTCCACAAGGATCGGTGCTGGGACCACTGTTGTTCACTTACATAAACGATTTGGATTCGGGAATTGGAAGTACAATTTCAAATTTGCGGATGACACCAAATTGGGGGTATAGTAAATACTAAGGAGGACTGCGACAAAATACAAGACGACATTCATAAACTTGCAGAATTGGCAAATGAATTTCAATGCAGATATGGGCGAGGTGTAACATCTTGGTAGGAAGAATAAGGAGGCCACATACTGCTTGATTAGTAAGAGTCTAAATGGGGTAGAGGAGCAAAGGGATCGAGGGGTAGATACAGAAATCACAAAGTAGCCATTAAAAAAAAGGCAAACCAAGCACTACGGATCATTTTTAGAGGGATAGCATTGAAAAGCAGAGAAGTTATGTTAAACTTGTATAGGACCTTGGTTAGACCACACTTGGAGTCGTGTGAACAGTCCTGGTCTCTATATTTTAAAAAGGATATACAGGCACTGGAAAAGGTGCAAAAAAGATTCACAAGTTTGGCATCATCCTGATCAGGAAAGATTGAACAGGCTGGGGCTCTTTTCTCCAAAAAAAGATAAGGCTGAGGGGTGACCAGAGAGAGATCTTTAAGATTATGAAATGGTTTGATAGGGTAGATGTAGAGAAGATGTTTCCAATTATAGGGGGGGGATCCAAAACTAGGGGCCATAAACATAAGATTGTCATCAATAAATCCAATAGGGAATTCAGGATAAACTTCTTTACCAAAAAAGTAGTAAGAATGTGGAACTCACTACCACAAGGGGTAGTTGAGGCAAATAGCATAGATGATTTTAAGGAGAACCCAGATCAGCACAAGGGAGAAAGGAATAGAAGGATATGCTGATAGGGTTAGATGAAGAGTGGTAGGAGGCAGCTCGTGCGGAGCATAAACACCGGTGTAGACCAATTGGGCCGAATGGTCTGTTTCTGCGCTGTGGACTCTCTGCAACTATGTCTTTCTGTTCCTCACATGAAAATGGTACAATTTAGAAATGCAATAAAGTTAAGTTCAGTCATTTAGAATTTCACAAATAAATGTGCAGCACTGCAAGTAGCAAAATGGGTCGAGCAATCTAATTTCTATGAATAATTTCAGTAACTGTGCACGTCAAAGGATCCTGCCACCTACTGGTCAGCAAGCAGCAAGTCAAGCTTAACATACAGTATGCAGTGCTAGCTTATATACAAGTTCAAATAACTGATGCTTATATATTCAATTGCATCAGCCTTATATACCAATCAATGGTATGCCAATTTATAAAAAATTGGAGGAAAAATTTACCAACAGGAAAAAAGACACCTTTTCCAATATGTCTACCTCTTCTTTGTTAATCACAAGCCCAAGTCACTAACCCTGTATCCCCTCCTTATCCGGAAACACATACAGTTGCCTCTTAGACACACTGGTATTATTTACTTCAATAGTAACAAAATACCACGCACTACCATGCACTCATTAGTTAGCTCAAATGGCTTCCTTACTCCTAAGTTTTAAAATTATACTTCTAGTTTTTGAACCCCTCAGTCTGGAAATATCTGGATCAGTTTTATCAATCCCATTCATAATTTTGAAAACGCCTATTAAGTCACCTCAAAGTGCCATCCAGTTGTAATCGCGACGAAGTACGATAAGGAAATCAGATGGACTAATTGGCAACAACCCAGGTATCGTATAAAGTTTAGATAAAGGCAATCTCAGCCCAGTTGATCCTGCAACGTCCTCCTACCAACATCTGAAGACTGATGCCCAAGCTTCCCAGACTAATCATGTAACAGTCTGACATCGTTGCACTTTCATAGAAACATGGAAAAATAGGAGCAGCATTAGGCCATTCGGTCCTTCAAGCCTGCTTCGCCATTCAATATGATCATGGCTGATCCTCTATCTCAATACCATTTTCCCGCTCTCTCCCCATACCCCTTGATGCCTTTTGTGTCTAGAAATCTGTCGAGCTCCTTCTTAAATATATTCAGCAACTTGGCCTCCACAGCCTTCTGTGGTAGAGAATTCCACAGGTTCACCACCCTCTGAAGAAATATTTCCTCATCTCAGTCCTAAATATCCTACCTCATATCCTGAGACTATGACCTCTCGTTCTAGACTCCCCAGCCAGGGGAAACATCCTCCCTGCATCCAGTTTGTCTAGCCCTATCAGAATTGTATATATTTCAATGAGATCCCCTCTCATTCTTCTAAACTTGAATGAATACAGACCTGGTCAACCCAATCTCTCCCCATATGACAGTCCTGCCATCCCAGGAATCAGTCCGGTGAACCTTCACTGCACTCCCTCTATGGCAAGTATATCCTTTCTTAGGTAAGGAGACCAAAACTGCACACAATACTCCAGGTGTGGTCTCACCTGTACAACTGCAGAAAGACATTCTTGCTCCTGTATTCAAATCCTCTTGCAACGAAGGCCAACTTACCACTTGCTTTCCTAACTGCTTGCTTTCAGTGACTGGTGCACAAGGACACCCAGGTCCCTTTGTACATCAAAATTTCCCAATCACCATTTAAATAATACTCTGCCTTTCTGTTTCTCCTTCCGAAGTGGATAACTTCACATTTACCCATGTTATACTGCATCTGCCATGTATTTTCCCCACTCACTCAACTTGTCCAAATCTCCTTGAAGCCTCTTTGCATCCTCCTCACAACTCTCAATCCCACCTACTTTTGTGTCGTCAGCAAACTTGGAAATATTACATTTGGTGCCTTCATCCAAATTATTAATATAAATTTTAAAAGCTGGGGCCCAAGCACGGATCCCTGCGGTACCCCCACTAGTCACCACCTGCCACCCTGAAAAAGACCTATTTATTCCTACTCTCTGTTTCCTGTCTTATCAATTTTCAATCCATGCCAGTATATTGCCGCCAATCCCATGTGCTCTAATTTTGCACACTAACCTCTTATGTGGGACTTTATCAAAGGCCTTCTGAAAATCCAAATAAACCACATCCACTGGTTCTCCCTTATCTATTCTACCAGTTACAACCTCAAAAAAATCCAGTAGGTTTGTCAAACACTATTTCCCTTTCATAAATCCATGCTGACTTTGTCTAATCCCGTTGATTTTTTTTTAAGTATCCTGTTATCACATCCTTTGTAATAGACTCCAGCATTTTCCCTACTACTGATAGGCTAACCGGTCTGTAGTTCCCTGTGGGATTTATTGGCTTTCAGTCCTATTAATTTCTCCAGCGCTTTTTTTTTTACTAATACTAATTTCCTTTAATTCCTCCTTCTCACTAGACCCTTGGTTCCCTGGCATTTCTGGGAAGTTATTTGTGTCCTCTTCGGTGAAGACAGAACCAAAGTATTTGTTTAATTGCTCTGTCATTTCCTTGTTCCCCATTATAAATTCTCCCATTTCTGACTGAAAGGGACCTATATTTGTCTTCACTAATCTTTTTCTTTTTACATACTTGTAGAAGCTTTTACAGTCCGCTTTTATGTTCCTTGCAAGTTTACTCTCATACTCTATTTTTCCCCTCTTAATCAATCTTTTTTTTTGCTGAATTCTAAACTGCTCCCAATCCTCAGGCTTGCTACTTTTTCTGGCAACTTTATATGACTCCTCTTTGGTTCTAATACTATCCTTAATTTCTTTTGTTAGCCATAGTTGAGCCGCTTTTCCTTTTGTGTTTTTACGCCAGAAAGGAATGTATAACTGTTGCAATTCATGCATTCATTCCTTAAATGTTAATGATTTCAATCATAATTATCAGCTAATGCCCTAAACCCCTCCATCACTATCCCTGGGTATCTCCTGTCCCAGCAAAGGTGGGTGCACAGTTGGTTGGGAGTGGCCCTGGGAGTCCTTATTGTCAACCCCAAACCCCTTGAAGTCTTGTGGCTTCAGGTCAAAAAGTCAAGGTAACCTGCTGCTGATCATTACCTATTGTGCTGCCTCAATTAACGAATCAGTGCTCCTCCATGTTGAATATCACTTGGAGGAAGCAAGGGCACAAATGCACTCTAGGTAGGGAACTTCAACGTACATTTGTTCTCTTGTTCTCCCAATCAGGAGGCAAATTCAGAATTAGCGTGTCATCCATTTGTCTTTGCAAGGGAACTGATTACTTTTTATATACAGCAGAAATAGGAGTGTGGTTGGGTGGTGGTTATGTTATTGGATTAGGAATCCAGAGATCGTGAGTTCAAATCCTACCATTGCAAGTTGTGGAAATAAAATAGCAATTTGTGGCTAGCATCAGAAGAATGAACGCTGCCTCTTTGCTGTAATAACCCAAATGGCTCACTAATATCCACAGGGAAAACTAGAATCACAGGGCCAGACTGGGTAAGCTGCCACCCTTATCTAGTCTGACCATGTGATTCCAGTCATAAAATAAATGGTTGACTCCTAATGCCCTCTGCAGTGGCCCAACCAAGTGATTCAATCACAAAACAATTACTACAATAAAACTTCCACCACCATCTCAGGACAACTAAGGGTGGACAATAAACGTGGCCTTGCCAGTGTCACTTATATCTGGAGAACACTTTTATTTAAAATTACAGGACTGCTATAGTGCACCTCCAGTAATAAACAACCTACTTTGTTGTTTAGGAAAACACCTCAATTCAGAAGGCCTAACAAACTATGGTCAGGTCTTAGACTGTAGCAATGGGTTATCTCCCAAAGTGGAGGTCTAAAATAGTGGTCAATTGGCTGCTTACAATTTGAGTGCGTTCTTGTTAGATACCAACTGTACTTCCCAGCTAGGTGTAGTGCCGCTACATGTTTACTCATGTATCTTCTTTATAATAACAACTTGAAACATTGCCTTTGATGATGGTACTATTCAGTTTCCTCCTACAATTGGGTTGTAATCAATAAGCCCCATTGAAACTCCTCCCCCACCCAAAAAAGCCAGGGCAATAAGCATTTTTGTTAATTTTTTTCCCATATTTTAAGTGAAACACACTAAAGCTTGGGAATGAAACATTTATCTATTTTTGGCATAATGCAGAGCAAAACTCTATTTTGTCCAACATGACTACACAGAGAGCAACAGAGTAAAGGTGGGGAAGGGACCAGGGAGGGAGAGAAATGAGAGGGATAGAGACCAGTTCAATCCTCCTCAGCACTCAACACTGAAATGAAATCCAGAATTAAAATTGTTGAAATTAAGCAGAATTACTTATACTCAACTGATCTTCAAAATGGTCTGTGATACTTTTGCCTAGGTAATGCAAGTTGCCTACCTTGATGCTCCAGTCTCAATAGCAGAGCTGTTACTCAAACCAGTCACTGCAGTCAAAGTGCTTACACTGCTCCCTGGCGACACAGAGATCTGTCAGCAATAAAACGTTTAGTTACACCAGCACAACACATGTAATGGACAAGTACAAACAGTCACCTAAAACCTAATAAATGCTGTAAATGAAAACATTTTTTTTAATTGACTGGTACACTTCTCTGCCACTATGGTAATTATTTTACATTCAGCGTATTAGAACATAAGGCATTTAACATACTGCAGAGGGCGAAAATCTGACAGGCTACAGTTAGAAGCATGCTAGAAGGTCTGACTGGCAGTAGCATACACCGGAAGATGTATTTTAAATGCAAAACCTTTCAGCACAAAGGAGTTCTAACTCAAAGACTTTACCGGCAGTAGCTTACTCAGCAATAGGGAGACTGGGTTAGCACACCATTCTTCCAGCTCTAGGACCCAGTCAGAAGCCATCCCAGAGAGTGTTAAAATCTCCTTTCTGGTGACAGTGAAGATCCAACGTGAAATTACTTTGGTAGCTCAACTCATGGATGCAGGCCCACAGCACAGAACTGTCGATATTTTCCAAATTCTTGAGTCTCACTCAGAGAAACTATTTGGAATAACTGGTACAATGGTGTAAATATTCTCCTGGAGTTGAGGTCAAGATGCATTACTCTTGCAGATTAAGAACATAAAGAAATAGGAGGCGGCTATATGGCCCCTCGAGCCTGCTCCGCCATTCAATAAGATCATGATTGATCTTCGACTTTCCCGCCCGATCCCCATATCCCTTGATTCCCTTAGAGTCCAAAAATCTATCTATCCTCAGGCCTTGAATATACTCAACGACTCAGCATCCACAGCTCTCTCGGGTAGAGAATTCCAAAGATTCACAACCCTCTGAGTGAAGAAATTCCTCCTCATCTCAGTCTTAAATGGCCGACCCCTTATCCTGAGACTATGCCACAAAGTTCTAGACTCTCCAGCCAGGGGAAACAGCCTCTCAGCATCTACCCTGTCAAGTCCTCTAAGAATCTTATGTTTCAGTGAGATCACCTCTCATTCTTCTAAACTCCAGAGTATAGGCCCATTCTACCCAACCCCTCCTCACAGGACAACCCTCTCATCCCAGGAATCAATCCAATGAACCTTCATTGCACCCCCTCTAAGACAAGTATATCCTTCCTTAGATAAGGAGACCAAAACTGTACAGTACTCCAGGTGAGGTCTCACCAAAGCCCTGTACAATTGCAGCAAGACTTCCTTACTCTTGTACGCCACCCCTTGCAATAAAGGCCAACATGCCATTTACCTTCCTAATTGCTTGCTGTACCGGCCTGCTAACTTGTGTTTCTTGTACGAGGACACCCAAGTCTCTCTGAACACCAACATTTAATAGTTTCTCACCATTTAAAAAATATTCTGTTTTTCTATTCTTCCTAAAAGTGAATAACCCCACATTTCCCCACACTATACTCCATCTGCCACCCTCTTGCCCACTCACTAACCTGTCTATATCCCTTTGCAGACTCTGTGTCCTCCTCACAGCTTACTTTCCCACCTAGCCTAGTATAGTCAGCAGACTTGTATACATTAAACTCGGTCTCTTCATCTACATCATTAATAGATTGTAAATAGCTGAGGTCCAAGCACTGATCCTTGCCGCACCCCACCAGTTACAGCCTGCCAACCTGAAAATGACCCATTTATCCCTACTCTCTTTTCTGACCTTTACCCAATCCTCTATCCATGCTGTTATATTACCCACAATCTCATGAGGCCTTATCTTGTGTAACAACCTTTTATGTGGCAACTTATCGAATGCCTTTTGAAAATCCAGATATACCACATCCACTGGTTCCCCTTTATCTAACCTGCTAGTTACATCCTCAAAAATCTCAAACAAAATTTGTTAAACACAATTTCCCTTTCATAAAACCATGTTGGCTCTGCCTAATCATATTATGATTTAAGTGCCCTATTTCCTCTTCCTTAATAATGAATTCCAGCATTTTCCCAACGACTGATTTCAGGCTAACTGGCCTGTAGTACCTTGTTTCCTTTCTTGAATAGCAGGGTTACATTTGCTATCTTCCAATCCGCTGGGACCGTTCTAGAATCTAGGAAGATCGTAACCACATCCACTATCTCTGTGGTCACCTCTTCTGGAACCCTAGGATGTAGGCCATCAGGTCCAGGGAATTTATCGGCTTTTGTCCCATTAGTTTCTCCAGTACGTTTTCCTCTAGTGATATTAATTTCTTTAAGTTCCTCACTCTCATTAGCCCCTTGGTTCCACACTATTTCTGGAATGTTTTTTGTGTCTTCTACTGTGAAGACAGATACAAAATATTTCTTTAACATCTCTGCTATTTCCTTATTCCCCATTATAATTTCTCCTGTCTCAGCCTCTAAGGGACCAACGTTTACTTTTGCTACTTTCTTCCTTTTTACATACTTGTAGAAGCTCTTACAATCTGTTTTTATATCACTTGCTAGTTTATTTTCATATTCTATTTGCTCCCTTTTTAATCAATTTTTTTGGTCATGCTTTGCTGGTTTCTAAAACTCTCCCAATCCTCAGGCTTGAAATATTTCTTTAAATGTTTGCCATTGGTTATCTACCATCATACCCTTTAATCTAATTTCCCAATCAGAAAGGGAGCTTTGAGGCAGTAACAAAATGGTGGTGGTGGGGGGGGGGGGGGGAGCAGGAGGAAAGGAGTGTCACATTCCTCAGCAGTTATCCATCAGTAACAAAAAGCAAAAATTCAGTGGAAAATACAAAGTTTAGAATCTACCTTCAGATACAAGCTTTAACCACACTCACTTGTTGAAGTGAAGCACTAGGAGTCATGAAAGCATCTGGAGTCATTAACTTTGGTTTCACATCATTAGAGACAGAAAGAAAGTCTGCAGGAGCTGGAAGATCCACTATACGCCGCAGATCATGCTGAGAACCTCTGCCAGAGCCTTTATCGGATGCTGGCCCGTCAATGCTAACATCCGTTAGGTGATCTGCAAATGCTTCAAAAGACACAAATAAAAAAGTTATTGAAAAATACAATTTACTTTGAAAGCTACAGGGCTGTAACAGAAGCTTGAATCATTCCATTGGGTTGTGAAGCAAAGATTCAGTGCTGGGTCTTGGATCCACAACTTCTGACCTCAACTATAGGATACTATTTCATCACTGATTATGACTAACAGTCACACAAGCCTCTCCAGGTAAAATAAATCTACAAATATATGCCAAGTCTGAGCATAATTGTGTTCACTTTTTAGTACTGTATACAAACGATATCAGACTGTGCAGCAGAGAACTGCAGATTATCTAACGTAACAAAAGCAAATGGATATTTTAGAGTGCAACACATGGTTAATATGAAAATGACAATTTTAATTTGATAGCAAAAAAGTCAGCCTGAAAATCTACAACAAAATGTAAATACTATTGCATCACAAGACGCACATGTATAAGTACCTTCCAAATTCATTAGAATTTAACTTGCTTATATCTCAGCAAACATCAACTTAATAAATAGATAAGTAATAGGCTGTCCATTTCTATAGCACATCTAATACAACTTGCATTTATATAGCACCTTTAGCATAGTACAAACATCCCAAGACACTTCACAGGAGCTTCACAATATCAGACAAAATTTGATACCGAGCCAGAGACATTAGGACAGATGACCAAACGCTTGATCAAAGAGGTAGGATTTAAGAAGTGACTTAAAGGAGCACTTTATCTTTTATATCATAAATGGATATGCTAGATTTCCATCAATTCATACTCAAAAAAAAAATTGCATTACAAAAATAGGTAGGTTTGATATTGAGAACAGGACAAATTATGTAGTCTATAATTCAATTGCTTTAAACAGAACAATGTCACAGTCATTTTGGACAACAGTGACGAGACAGTTGGACAATATTTGCAGTCCATTTTAATATTTGAAGATCTCCTTAACCTGAACTCAGTTATTTTAACACCCATTTGGTTTTGCAGTGTCAAATCACAAATCGAGATATTTCATGTTATAACAAAACGAAAATTCTTAAATACTAGATTCAGAAAAGGTAAAAGGACAAAATAAAAGCATAAACTGAAAACCAGTGTGAAAAAATAGTTTTTGTAAGCTGTTATAGTGTCCTGATAAAATGTTGCGTGACAGGTCAGAGTGTGCAACTTACTGAAGTCTTCATGAGAGACAGCAGACGGCATTAAAATAGGTTCTTCTGTATTCTTGTGAGGTTGGAAATAAATCTGCACATCCTGAAGTGTTCTGAAACAAGAAAAAATGTTCAGAACACGTTTTGAAGATAGAAGCAATCTGCAACCTAACATCTCCCAAGGATTCTGACAACAGAGAAAACTCAATATTTGAAGTGGTCCTCTGGTCACACTTCATCGCTCGTGCAAGAGCAGAAGGAAAATTGTCCATTCCATTCACTGATGCATCCAAATGAAATGGAATTGACAATTCCTCTGTAGCAAAGTGCTACACCCTGTCTGACTCCTTGACAGAAGAGAAAGGAAAAAGACAACTTTCCAACGTGAAGTAGTCTGAAGGGTGGATGCTGAAGCTATTAACACGGCTATTCTGAAGCAATGAAAGATACGCCGGTTTTATGCAATGCAAATTTCTGAACAGATTGCATACTATTAACATGTACAGGTTTCAGAAAAAATGGTACTTGACAGGGTGCATAATAGCCCTGTTTCACCAGCTATGGGAATCTCTCATGGTCCAGGGTTGCTAGAGGGAAGTAACTGCACTTCCTCTGATTGTCTTAAGGATATCTATCCAAACCTACCCTATTATGACAAGTGACCCCTGAAAGGCAACTACAAACACTGTTAATGTTGACACTGGTTTTGAAGAATCAAATGGTTAAATACTAGCAGCACAAGGTTAGTGAGAACAAAATGCATGTTCTTGCAACCTACTTTTAACATTCTCCAAATAACCAGAATGAAGGGGTATCTGTTACCCAACAGGCTATTTAAATGCTTGTAAAGCAATAATATGGAACATACATCCTTAATTTCAACAGAGATGGACCCTCATCCCCAATCAATTGAGCTTCTTAGCTCTAGATTATTTCATTCAATGCGATTCATAGCAGAAATAAAATGTAAGGTATGTGAACACTGACGCTTAAGCTGGAAGAAAACTTTAAATTTAGAAACTGTTAAGGGAAGTGGGACCTTAAGAAGTGATTAGAAAAGCACTTATTTCATCAAGTAATTAGCATTCTAGCGACTACATGGCCTATCTGTGGAATTGCATTGCAACATGATCAATAATGAAATATCATTCATTCTCCCCATACTTGAACAACTGATCTATGGCTTTAGATCATAAGGTCAGAAATGGGGATGTTCACTGGTGATTGCAGTGTTCAGTTCCATTCACAACCCCTCAGATAATGAAGCAGTCCGTGCCAGCATGCAGTAAGACCTGGACAACATCCTCACTTCCTGACTCCCCAAAGACTTTCCACCATCTACAAAGCACAAGTCAGGTGTGTGATGGAATACTCTCCATTTTCCTGGATGACTGCAGCTCCAACACCACCATCCAGGACAAAGCAGCCCGTCCACCACCCTACACATTCACTCCCTTCACCACCGGCGCACCGTGGCTGCAGTGTGTACCATCCACAAGATGCATTGCAGCAACTCGCCAAGGCTTCTTCGACAGCACCTCCCAAACCCGCGACCTCTACCACCTAAAAGGACAAGGGCAGCGGGCACATTGGAACACCACCACCTGCACGTTCCCCTCCAAGTCTCACCATCCCAACTTGGAAATATATCGCCGTTCCTTAGTCATCGCTGGGTCAAAATCTTGGGACTTCCTATCTAACAGCACTGTGCAAGAACCTTCACCACACGGACTGCAGCGGTTCAAGGCGGCGGCTCACCACCACCTTCTCTAGGACAATTAGGGATGGGCAATAAATGCTGGCCTTGCCAGCGATGCCCACATCCCACGTACGAATAATACAAAAAATTAAAACTGTCAGTGGTACCACAGATATCAGCTGCTATTTATAATTAGAAACGCTGAATAAAAATTATGAAATTAAAATGGAAAGAAAATATGGAAAACCTACAAACTGATGTTTGAATGTGTTCATTGCATCATATTCAAAATAAAACATGTCTTGATCTCAGAAAATGGATTCTGCATTCAACCAAATCCAGATATGGAGATAAATTGCAACTCTGAAATAGCACCCAGCAACTAAGATGCTCATCCCTATCCTTAGTATGGAAGGACTAAACATCTAAACTATATCCCTGTACAGATCCTTGTCCTTCAAACAGAGGAAAACTCACTCTATGATGACTCATCAATTCACTTGAAAAATTGGGGTTATTTTCATTAGGAGATTAAGGAGTGATTTGATAGATGTTTGAAATTATGAAGAGAGTAGATAGAAACAGACAGTTTCTAGTGATTGAGGCATCTGGAGTGAAGGGACACAGATGCATGATTAAATGTAAGAGATTTAGGACATAGAGCAGGAGAAACCTTTTTTTTTTAAAAAGAGAGCACGAGTGGCTGTGGAATGCAATATCACAGTCAGTGATTGAAACAGAGACAATGTCAACATTTAAGAATTGGTTAGATAGGTAGTTTAAAGAAAGGGGATTAAAGGGATACTGGAACAGAGCAGGTATATGGGATTCTGACTACTGCTCATATGGAGAACACCAACACAGACCGGTTGGACTGAATGGCCTGTTTCCATGTTGTAATTTCTATGTAACTTTATGTAAGTAAGTGAGTAGCTGAATCCAGACCAGGAAAGTCCCATGTCTCAGGGGGGAGGGATCTGGTAGCAGTAACAAAAGTTTAAAGATAAAAGAAGCAGATGAGTGTAAAGGTCAGATCAGGGTAAGGAATAAACGGTCAAGGAACAAATACAGTTATAAAACAGAAGTATAAAAGGACTGTTAATAATAAAGTAAAAGGAACAACTATTAAAGATGAATTAAACTGCTTGTACAAGCGATGTACACAGCGTCAAAAATAAAATGGGGGAAACATGAGGCAACAACCCATAGCGAGGAATCAGATGTAGTTGGAATAACTGAAACATGACTACATAAAGAACAGGACTGGCAACTAAAAATTACAGGCTATAACACAATCACAAAGGAGGGGGGTGGAACAGCTGCACTAACAGAATTAACAAAACGGCAGTAGAAAAAAGGGACGCAACTAACAGAAGGATAAAAACAATCTACATGCATTGAAATAAAAGATAAGGGGTCGATCACACTGATAGGGGTATACTACAGACCACCTAATGGTGGAAAAGAGGTGGAGGAAGAAATATATAAGCAAATGTGAGAAATGAGTAAAGGACATAGAATAATAATCATGGGAGATTTTAACAATTCCCAAATAAGCTGGCAAGAGGTAGGTAAAGAGGTACAGAGAATGGAGTTTTCACAATGTGTGCCGGACTCCTTTCTTGCCCAGTATGTAAAAAGCCCAAGAAAGGAAGCATTGCTGGATCTTGTAATGGGAAATGAACCAGAACAGATAAGAGCAGTAAGCGTAGGGGACCATCTAGGCAATAGCAATCACAGCATAAGGTTTAAGCTGAAGATTGAGAAAGACATAAGTATGACAAAGACCAAAGCAATAAAGGGGAAAAGCTGATTTTCAGGGGATGAGAATGGAACTAGGGAAAATAAACTTGAAAAATTTACTGAAACAAAGAAATAGAACAGTGGAAAACATTTAAAACAGTGATCGAGAGTCCAGGAGAAGTATATCCCACTAAAAAGCAAGAACAAACCAGCCAGTAATTATACACCATGGATGAATAAAGAAAAAGGCATACACTAAGTACATAGATAACAAAGTAGAGGATGACAAAAGGGAATACGAAAAGGTTAGGAAAGAAGTTTTTAAAAAATTAGGACGGAAAAGAGAAACTACAAAATTAAATTATCATGGAATATAAAAAGAATGTGAAATATTCTACAGACACAAATCAGGATAGGGATAGGGCCACTAAGGAAAACAAACAATAAACTCACAGGTAATGACAGCGAAATAGCAGAAACGTTAAATTACTTTGCCTCAGTATTTACCAGGGTGACTAACAGTGGACATAACATTAGAAGAGATCAAAAAGATACAAAGGAGGGAGATAATTGATAAACTAATCAAATTTAGCAGGTAAAACCCCTGGTCCGGATGGATGGCATCCGCGCACATTAAAAGTTAGGGAAGAGATAGCAGAGGCACTATTACATAAATATAAAACATTCATTAGAAAAGAGAATAGTGCCAGAAGACTGGCGGACAGCTAATGCAATTCCTATATTTAAAAACAGAGTCAGAACCAGCTCAGGAAACTATACACTAATAAGCTTAACATCGGTGGTAGAAAAGAATGGAATGGAGAGGGTTGGTGAAGGTAGTGCAGTTGATGATGTGTATATGGACTTCAAAAGGCAGTTGATAAAGTACCACATAATAGATTTGTTAGCAAAGTTATAGCCCATAAGATTAAAGGGAAAGTGGCAGCATGGGTACAATATTGGCTAGGGGACAGAAAGCAGAGATTAGTGGTGAACTGTTGTTTTTCAGACTGGAGGAAATTATACAGTGGTGTTCCCCAGGGGTCAGTATTAGGACCACTGCTCTTTTTGATATATATTCATGACCTGGACTTGGGTATAATGTCAAAGTTTGCAGATGACACGAAACTCAAATGTAGTAAACAACATGGAAGATAGTAATAGACTTCAGGAGGACATAGACAAACTGGTGAAATGGGCAGACACATGGCAGATGAAATTTAACACAGATAGGTGTGAAGTGATACATTTTGGTAAGAAGAATGAGGAGAGGCAATATAAACTATATGGTACAATTTTAAAGGGGGTGCAGATACACAAATCTTAGAAGGTGGCAGGCAAGTCGAGAAGGCTGTTAAAAAAGCACATCGGACCCTAGGCTTTATTAATAGAGACAGAGTACAAAAGCAAGGAAGTTATGTTAAATCTTCATAAAACACTGGATAGGTCTCAGCTGGAGTATTGTGTTCAATTCTGGGCACCACACTTTAGGAAGGATGTCAAGGCCTTAGAGAGGGTGCTGAAGAGATTTATTAGAATGGTGCCAGGAATGAGGGACTTCAGTTATGTGGAGAGACTGGCGAAGCTGGGGTTGTTCTCCTTAGAACAGACAAGGTTAAGGGGAGATTTGATAGAGGTGTTCAAGATCATGAACGGTTTTGACAGAGTAAACAAGGAGAAACTGTTTCCAGTGGCAGACAGATCTGTAATTAAAGGACAGAGATTTACGCTGATCGGCAAAAAAGCCAGAGGCGACATGAGGAAACGTTTTTTTACGCAGCGAGTTGTAATGGTCTGGAATGCATTGCCTGAAAGGGTGGCGGAAACAGATTTAATAGTAACTTTCAAAAGGGAATTGGATAAAATACTTGAAGGGAAAATATTTACAGGGCTATGGGGAAAGAGCAGGAGAATGGGACTAATTGGATAGCTGTCAAACAGCCGGCACAGGCACGATGGGCCGCACAGACCTCCTCCTGTGCTGTACCTACTATGATTTCATTTTCAAGCATTTCAATTCAGTTGCATAGATTAACATTGATTAAAATTGCCCATCCAGACATCAATACCACTGGTTTGTGTTTTTTGTTCCATTCCTGCTTTGAGCCAGACTCTGAATCAGGAACAGAGGGACAGATACGAGCAGTGACCAACCAATGGTGAGGAGGACCAGTTGTACTTAAGTATTAATGTACTTCTCAGAGATGGTTTTAAAAAAAAAAATCTATTGTTTGACAGGAAGGGGAGTACCGGATCCAATTAGGTTTCTCTTTAACATGTAAAATGCCAAACAAGAAACTATCCAAGACTGCAGCTCCAGCAGATGAAACGTAGTTATATACACACAGGCCTCACATCTAAACCCCTTCAAGTAATACAACTTCCTTTACACAATATTTTTAATGGGCACTTTTTGAGCTTTCTCAGGCTTTAAGTTTTATCATTACTCGTAATAATCGCAGACATAAATATATCTGCCTAAAATGCAAGAAAACATAAATATGTACATAAAATAGTTCTAATTATGTGAACTGTTTCAACTGCTTTGGTTTTAAAACCAGGTTTGAAGATATTGTCGGGTTTAGATAAGATGTACTCCAGGCAGCATTTCCATTTGCATCTCTGAAAGCCTCCAATAAAGTTAGAGAAATCTTAATTCTGCCACTTACTTGGTGTGCACACAGTACAATTTTATCTGTACTACTGAAGATTCAACAGGGCCAGGAGTTCCTTCTGCCAAGAAAAAGTTGAATACATCAGAAATTATGCATGATAGGAAGAACACCTTTACATCACTGCACAGAGGACATGTAGGCAAAGATACTAGAATCAGAGTAGCCCAAGGCCTGCGCCAGTGTTTTTCTCCACGTGAACCACCTAGTCTAATCTCACTCTCCTGCTTGCTCCCCGTATCCTTTGATATTTCTTGTTCAAGCAAGTGTTTAACACCCTTTTAAAGAGCTTATAGAACATATAGATAATAAACACTTCTCTAATTCTACAATGTAGTCCAGCCGCCACGAACAACTGAGAACGACACCTGAATGAAGCAAATCCCTAGAACTTGTCCCTTTAATAAATTTTCTCTCATTAGAACTGTGAACTATGAACTCTGATTCAACTGCTTCAGTTTTAAAAACCAGGTTTTAAGGTATTTTCAGGTTTAGACAAGCTGTACTCCAGGCAGCATTTCCATTTGCACTCGTATTTTCTTTATTGTTTAGACAACTGTCAAGAAACAATGGGTTGTGAAAATAGACACAACTCAACTGTTGCTAAAGAAGCTGGATCAGTTGTGTGACGAGATCTGTAAATTATCAAGGTTAAAGAACTTAAAACATTGAGGTACAAACAGTAACATTTCAGATTTGAAATGAACAGAAGAGACTTTTTTTTATTAAAAATCAGTCGTCATAGGTAACAACAAGCAGAGACGAGTAACATTGTTCTGAGAACATATGCACACTCAGAACTGGCTGAGGAATGAGATTTTACCGAAGATCATGTTTTGAAACATACATCTGTTCCTATGTATGAATGAGTTTATTTCTCATAATATAGATTTTAGTGACTTCACAACTTCAGTGATCCATTAACCAACAAGGAGTGTTAAAATGTTTTGATGAAGGTTTACAGTGCAATTCTCCCCATGATGAAATCCCTAATCACAACCACCCATCCAGGTGAGGAACTTCCCCTAGGGAGGACAACGTATATATATTTTTTATATTTAACAGCTAGTCTTGCACAACAGTTGACTGAAGAGCAGCACTGATAGCATCCTAGGACCAGGATATCTGCCTGCCTTTACAGTCTGAGAATTGTACGCAGTGAAAAGGGAAAAATCTAGACAGATCTCAAACTCCATGCTGAAACATACGCCCGACCACAGGCATGCATCTTGTCATCTGTTGCTTTTGCCTTAACTAGATAGCACTATGCTGTGGTATATGCAATTGTTCTACAAAAAGAACCATACACACACAACATCCTGGAATACACCATTAATAGTTTTTCTGACCTGCATTTAAAGTGTCACTCTCTTCCTCAGCCAGCAGAACCTCTGTGTGTCTCGGGCGACACCTGCTGACATCCTGGATGCCAAAGCTGAGCACTGGGTGAGTAAGCAAAAACTCAGATATGGAGACAAAATGGGCCTTGCCGTCATCCTGGTTCTGATGCAGCTCCATTACGTACAACACCTGTAACAGTTAAATTGCTATTTAAGTGCATAGGTCCATTTTGATTTGAACAATGTGGCATACTGAACACTATGAAGAATTATACAAAAAGAGAACCTGCATCTATATAGCACCTTTAACACAATAAAACATCCCAAGCCGTTTCAGAGGCAAAGAAATGGAGGTCAAGTAGTAGAAGGGGAGCAAAGGATGATGACAAACTGCACAGCTGAAGAGAGATTTTAAAGGAGGCTGGTAGCAAAATAGAGGATTTTATGGAGAGTTCCAGAATGAGAGACTATGAAAAGGGGGTGGAGAGGATGCAAAGGAGACCAGTGCTGGAAGGAGGGGGATCGTGCTGGTGTAATGGCTGAAAAAGTTGTAGAAGTAGTGAGGGCCAAAGCCATGGAAGGATTTGTAAGTAAGGATGACGATTTTGAATACGTGGTGTTGTACGACAAAGGAGCCAATGAAGATCAGAAAGGACATTGGTAATAGTGGAGCAGGATTTAGCAGGACAATATACTGGTGGTGGAGGTTTGGACAAGTTGGAGATATGTAGGGTACAGCTTAGGAGGCCAACAAGGAAAGCATTGGAGAGGTTGAGCCTAGAGGTGACAAAAACATAGATGTGTGTTTCAACAGCAGTGGGTGAGATGTGGGTCAGAGACGGGCAATAATGCAGAGGTAGAAATAGGATGTTTTGGTAATAGAAAAGGTATGCAGTTTGTAGCTCAGTTCAGGGTTGAGTCGGATATGAAGAATGTGTACTGCCAGATTCAGCCTGGACGAGCAGCCGAGGGAGATGGAATGAAGGGCCAGAGTGTGGTGTTCCTGGTAGGGGCCAAACAGGATTGCTTCAGTCTTGCCAATACTCGACTTCTTTGCTGGACAGCTTGTGGCCAGGGGCCTCTACTCATAAATTGGGCTTCATATAAGCAATCGACATTTAGTCATCAGCCAGTAACCCAAAGAAACTTCTGAAGTTCCAAACAGAACCACCAAGCTTGTTTTCAGAAGTAGCTGGCTCCACAGCGTAAGAACGGAGTCTATGCTTAGAGAGAAAACTAGCGGTATCTTTACTATTTTATACTTCAAGGCGGGTAGAGAAATACCGTTTACTATTCATTCACTTGTCTTATGAAATTAAACCATTTGTTGGCTCAGAGGCTGAGTCTCCGGTCAGAACGAGTGCATATTCAGTCCACTGATAGACAGGAATCACAAGGCGGCGCAATACATTCCAGTAGCTGGTGTACAGAGTATGGGTTCTTAGTTATAATCCCCGGGTCACACAATCATTTACCAAGCTTTTGGGCAGGAAAAGATATGCTCCAGATTGTAGGGGATGCAAGGGCTAGCCAGTTGCACCAAACAGACTAAAAACATTTAGTGTAAAAAAATGTACGGGGTCATGGCAGCAGTTTTAAAAGCCAGAGGAACAGATTCTGTTAGGGACTACATCAGTGAGCACTGAAACAAGGTGTAGTTGTGTGGTCAGCAAGGAACAGAGGAAGCAGGAGGTGGGGCTCACAGAGAAGACAACCGGGGGATAGGGAGGGGAAGATAGGAAGAAGCCAGAAAGTGATCTGAGGTCAAGACGAGGTGGGTGGCAGCGAGGAAGGACATAGGTTAGGCAGCCAAGCGCAGAGTCTCAATCTTCGAGGTAAAAATGTCAGTGAGTTCCTCATGCCCAACTTTGATAGCAGAATAATAAAAAAAAATTGAAGCCATAGTGCTCAACATAAAAAGACATATCTCAAACACATTGCTTGGATATAATTTGATGTCCAACCTGTGGAAAAAAAAGTTGCAAAGGAATGACTTCTCAAAGCAGCATTTTAGATGAAATCATAAACTGTGCAAATGAAGCCCAAATAGTTTCTCTTCATTTGAAATCCAAAATGAGATTCCAGTCCTGAAATCATCACCTATCACTTTTAAAATATATATATACACTTCAAAGAGGCAGTTTTGTTCTGCTTTGGATCTTGATTGGTCAGACCACCAATACACAATACATTATTCATGCTGATTAAACTTTGATGCAATTACATCAATTAACGAGCAGTAACAAGAGTGCTTGCTCACTACATACTACCATTATGCTATCACTTTTTACAGCCTTTATCCAGTATATGTTCAATTCCATGAACACTGCCATCTTCTATTTATGTGGAACAAGTGGGAACATTGCCAAATGAGATTTAACCATGAATAAGTGAAGATCTATTAGTTTGACTAATCTCTGTTTAAATTTATGTGTGAACCATTGTAATTCAAATTCATAGCACTGTTAATGAAAAAGATTGCAGAGATGCACTGCAAGGGATTTGAAGAAACTTACTTTTCTCTGTACATCACTGAGGATTAGGTATTCTGCAGATAGATCCAAGCTAGCTTTCAGACTTGGGTGCACACTGGTATTAAAAGAGTCAGGCATAAACCTAAAGTATTAAAAAAAAGACATAACTATGGCACAACAATCTAAAGTGATTCCATTCTCCTTCTAGCATCAGCAAACTGGAGCTGATCTCAAATTACCAAGAAAAACACGAGTCAGGGAAAGGGAGAAAAATTGATGGAAAAGTACTTAAGCCTAAACTTTAAACAAGATAGATATGGTAAAATTCATTGCATTGCAGACCTCTAACAGCTAAAAGAAAAAAAGCTAAAGCCCATCAGTGCCAAAAAGTGAGTATTTCCGGTTATCTGCTAGGAGCTGCTCACAGAAAAGGGGGAGAAAGTGTGGCTTATTCACTGTTATAAACAATTGCTTTGGATTATTAAAGAGCATTCAAACAAATGAACAAGATGCACACATAGCCAGGGTTTGTTTGTCTAATAAGCATGCAGCAAAACAGTGTTACACCAAGCCACTCTTAGTTAACCAATCCTGCCCCTAGATCTGCCCATGGCTTCCCATTTGATTACTAAGCTTCATCATATTGGGACAGCCAAGATTTAAAACAAGGAATGACAGTCATAGCAGCAGGGGCAAAAGGTGTATTGAGAAAACAATCCTGAGCACACATTCTGAGTCTGTCCACCAAGGTTTTATAACTCTGGCAACCAATTACAGCATTCAAGTGTTTTAACTGCCCACTATTCGAGAGTGAATGGTAGTTACAGCAGGTTAAGAAATCTGTTAAGAGGACAAAAATCTACGGAAACAAAATCTAAGGAAACGTTTTAATAAAATCAACATCCCAAGGTATTTAAGTCATGATGTAAAACAAACTGTCCAATTTAGCAAATGGGTGAAGTCAACATTAACGCAGCTTAAAAAACAGGACAGTGAAGTTTAAAACCAATAAATGTGCACTGTATCTCAGCTGTTCTATTTTAATTTTGTATTTTGCACCTGATAGTCTGTAAACAAGTCCATGACACAGTACACCACATCTTCAGCTCCCTGTTCTGATCTGCTCCAGTAATCAAGAAACGCCAGAAAGGGACACTATGGAACAGAGAAAAAGTGAAGCATTAGCAGTGGACAAAAACTAGAGCTAGCATGCGTCAATATCAATAAAAAAGAAAAAACTAATGGACTTGCATTTATATAGCGCCTTTCACAGCCTCAGGACAGCCCAAAATGCTTTAGAGCCAATGAAGCACTTTTTGAAATAAAGCTGTACATTAGTAATGACTTTTTTTTTAAAAAAATAGTTTTAATCCAGAGGTTAAGTTGTTGAATTTTGTTTTGTTCTTCTGATTCAGCTTTACTTAAAAGCCAACTACCACACAAAGCACAACTTCTTCATCTTAGCAGGAAAGTAGAAACACCAGAAGCCGTGCAAAGTCTGCAGCCCACTGTCCTTTTGCTTGGAGGAAGCAAGGCAACAAAACAAACTTAAAACTTCAGGAAGGGGAAAAGAATACTAGCAAAAACTGCTCATGGCACCACCTCAACAGAACACTTTCCTCATAGCTGCAGGGGCTCTTTTTACAGATGCTCCACAGGGATTTCACTTTTGCACCATCATTGTCCGCTGTGGTGGTTGTGTGTTCTCTAACCTGGCAGTCACTCTGCACATTTTACATTGCTATGAAGCAGTTCTGGCATCACAGTGACACAAAATGAAATTTGACCTTTCACCAACGGTAAGGTGCCAGCAAGCAGAGTTCAGATTTTAAACAAACATGAGCATTGCTGTAGTTAGGACAATAATGTTCAAATATAGCTTTTTAGGGACAGAATTGAATTCATCATATAAAGCATTTAAGACCACAAGGCCTACTTGAAAGTATATTATAAAAACAATGATGCTTTTTGCCCTAAAAACCGTCTATACAACCACGTACTGTGAGGAACAGATTTCACGAAAAGACAGAACTTATGTGTGGCAACCTCAGCTAAATAGCACTTAATTTAGTAGTCAGTAACATGTGGTATAGAATGTACAGCACAGAAACAGGCCATTCGGCCCAAAAGGTCCATGCCGGTGTTTATGCTCCACACAAGCCTCCTCCCTCCCTACTTTATCTAACCCTATCAGTATTTCCTTCTAGTCCTTTCTCCCTCATGTTTTTATCTAGCTTCTCCTTAAATGCACATATGCTGGATGCCTCAACTACTCCTTATGGTAGCAAGTTCCACATTCTAACCATTCTGGGTAAAGAAGTTTGTCCTGAATTCCCTATTGGATTTATCAGTGACTATCTTATGTATGGCCCCTAGTTCTGGCCTCCCCTGCAGATGGAAACATCTCTACATCTACCCTATCAAACCCTTTCATAATCTTAATGACCTCTATCAGGTCACCAATCAGTCTTTTCCTTTCTAGAGAAAAAAGAGCCCCAGCCTGCTCAATCTTTCCAGATAGGTATAGCCTCTCAGTTCTGGTATCATTCCAGTAAATCTTTTTTGCACCTTCTCCAGTGCCTCTATCTTTTTTTATAATGTGGAGACCAGAACTGTTCACAGTACTCCAAGTGTGGTTTAACCAAGGTTCCATACAAGTTTAACATAACTGCTTAAACATAACTGAGGGGTAACCGACATAACATGTTGTCTTGTAACTTTAGTGGTCTGTTAGTTATTTTGTTTATATTATGCAGCAATTCTCCACTTTTAAAAACTGCGATATGACTAATATTAATCCATCTTGTCTGCATGCCATGGGCAAAAATCCAAGCAGCTTGGACATAAGTCTAGTTAGTACAAGTCCTTTCAGTATGACCTCAAGTAAATACTCAAACTTTTCTACAGTAAATTTGGACTTGCTTTATGAGAACATTATTCCTTCAGCATACCGAAAATACACTCAAATTTTGCAGATCTTTCCTTCATGATACAATACCTGGATAAATAATCTTGTAAATATTTAATAAGGGAGTGTTATAAAGTAGAACATTTCTTTAATGGTCCACTTCCATAGTTTTTGTTGAAATCAAACTTTTAAAAAAAAGTTTTCTATAAAGGAACTGAAGCTGGTTCAATATTAATTTTAATAAAGTTGCCAAGCAAGGCAGCTCAATGGAGCTCCAACACTGAATGAAAGAACCTGGGTGCATACCCTTGATTCCCCACATAGCAGTTCCCAATCTCAGCCACGTTGTCACAGAAGAGAGTGGAGCAAAAGCCACACCCTTCTCCAGTGGAGGGTTGCGGAGAAAGAGGAAGAAATCGCTTCAACCTGCTTTCAGGCACTTCCCAGTGGGTAGTTTCAAAGTGGCACATGGTCCAGAGACCTAGAAAGGGGAAACGGGGAGAGACAAAAAAAAAACAAAATAATTTCTCCAAAACTCAAGTTCCTCCACAGTCACTTAGCCTATTATAAAGTCACAAAATAAAGCTCCATTACTAGCCTGCAAACAGTAGGTTTTTATTTTGTGTTTTTTTAAACTCAAGGTCAGGACAGTTTCAACCCTCTCCCCCCAGTTCAATGACACGATAGTCAGGTTTGAGTGCAAGCAACACAAACAAAAAGAATTACTTCAAATTCAGCATATTTCACCTCAAAAAAATGGGTTTAAAATATTTATTTTTCTTACAGCTATCTTGTGAACTGACAATTTCAATAAGAAATTGTAGAATCATGCAGCACTACATTTCTATACACTTGCACATAGTATAGAAATGTTGCTCTGCCTGTCAAATGGAGTATAAACATTTACACAAAGTTGCAGTACAAACTTACTCTGGATCCTGCTTTTTGTGGTTGTCACAAAAAAGTAGGCAAGATAATGGTCTACCATCATGGGGCTTCCATTCATGAAGACACCTGACAAAAGGTCCAAGGAACAAATGATTAGGAAATGAATGAAACAGAGGAGATTCATTTCAAAAATATTTGATATAACAATGCTGTATCAGTACGGCAAATGGACAATTCTGAGTGCCAAGAGTGATTAAATGATAATTCTTATATACCTACCAGGTTTCCATTTCAAATACATACTGGAATTGCATGTGTAAAACTCATCTCGACTACAAGAAAAAATGAATCCCAACCCCTAATCAGCATTCAGGAATGAAGGTTACCACATCTCCATGACACTTGGCTAATAAGCTCACTGAAGAAACCAAATGAGACTTCACCTCAGCAGATCAATGCTTGCAAAATGTCTGCTCAGAGCTCAGCAGTAGCCTTCTACAAATAGGTTTCATTAGTGAAAAACAACTGAGAGGACAGAAAGAAGTATCTTCCATTGAAGGAATTTCCTCAAGACACTTGCTCCTTCAATGTCAATATTTATAGCGGGCGTAAAACTGGAACAAAACCCACATCATTATGTTGTATTCTTGGGCAGAGAAAGAGACATGTTTGCACTAGCCAGTTCCCATATTAATTGCATAAGTGATTCTAGCCAACAGGAATTACTCCACGCATTTTATAAACAAACATCTGGGAACAGGTTAACTACCCAGAAGGCAGGGAATCTTGCAAAGTGCAATGGGACCTAAACTAGAGAAAAAAATATGTGCAAAGGGCAAGGAGAGTGCATCGTGCACAGGTTACAGCCAAGAGAAAAAAAATCTCTCAAAAAGTATCCAATTGATTCTTAAAGGGTCAAAGTTAAAATCAGGTTACAATAAGAATTCTGAAGATGCAAAATTCAATGTGATTCAATATTTATACAAGAGTTGTTGAAATCGCAGCAATTTTTTTCCCATCACCAGAATTCTGCACCGTCCCCAACATCTGCAACAAGCAAGCAACCAATCTCATTGTAGAGAAAAAGTGATGCTTATGCCTCACCTTCATCTGGGAAGCAGGGTGAATTAGGTATCAACTTTTAAGTTTGTGAATAAGCACAAAAGGCAAGGTAAAATGATTACTGGCAAGAACTTAACAAAACTCTTGCTCCAGTCTCAAACCAACGGTAAGCCAGCTCCAGAAACACAAGACCACACCACATGACGTCACAGTTGATTAACAGCCTAGCTACACGTCCCTTTAAGTTCGGCAGAAAATGGCTACAAACAGGGGGAAAAAAAAGCTGAAGATGTTACTATATACACTAAATTGCAAGCTACAAATTTCATGAACACAATACACTATGGACTGATTAAACCATGTGATTTTATGTATAAATAAGCACTCGTATTATGCAATTGGCGCCACTAGGTTTTGTTTTGCAGAAACCACTGTTCTTAACTCGTGCCCACTGTGTATTCAGATCCAAACTAAAGTTACTAATAAATATCAGCAAGATACAACACAGCCATCACAGTAAATGAAGGCACATGAGAACTGAGCATCCCTCAAAAATTCACATAACCTGATTTTTAATATCAGGGACTCTGAACATTGCCCTGTCCCTTGATGTACCTCAGCAACTGAGACACCCTTCATGTAACATGATAATTGTTAATGGTTTTTACATTTCATAATCAAGCTGGCACTTCTGTTAAAATTAGACTGGAATTTCATGTTCCATCATTCATAAATAAGTAAAATATGATTTGCTTGTTTTTAACCCAAAGAACACTATTTACCACTATTAAACCAAAAAGGGTTTAAATCAGTTAAATATCCACAACATGCATTTGTTCAAATTGAGATTTTTCTTGTGTAGTATGGCCGTTATTTATTTCTTTACAACTTTTGTTTGCCTGGGTGTTATATTTTATTTTTAATACAAATTCACACTTGTTGAATCTGCTAAATCAAACAAACACTGATCAGTTAGCTTTAACCAAAATTATATACCTTGGTTGATCTTGACCCTCTATGTAGATCTGCCAGAATTTTACGTATCCATCATGGCTCGCAGTTGCAAGGACTGTTCCATCTGGGGATAAGGCACCTTCACTGATGCGCTGGAAAGGAAGAGGCTATTTAGAAATTCTAACCAATATTTGCTACAGGAGTATTTCAAATGCATATACAATTCTAAAGCTTTGACAGCTTGTGAACTATTGTTAACACCCCAGACAACGCTAAGGCTGGACAATGAGACACTTCATTTGATTCTGTTACCGCTAAGTAATCATTCAATAAGATGTGTGCGCCTGCAAACAATTCTGCTTCAGAAATGGGCAAGACTTTTAAAAAAAATAAATTTAACAGCAGCCCAGCAAGAATGCAGAGCCCACTACTACTGAATGTTAGCAAGGTGATAGGAAAAGGTACTGGGAGGATCATCAGGATGATACTGGCTACAAAACTGGACTTACACACCACTTGTAATTCTTGTGTTCACCAAGAAAGACAGGCTCGACCCTCTACTATATTAATTAAAGCACTGCACTTCCAATGGCGCAATCCACCATTAATGCACACACCTCAGTACCATGTTACTAATGAAATCAGGTCCCCCAAAAAGGAGCCTACACTCAATTTAAAAGATAACTAGAACCATCAGCACATTTGATTAAAAAAAGAGAATGTTTGGGAGCATAGCAAGAGGCATAACATATAAATCCAGAAAGGTCATTTTAAAACTGTATTTGGCCCAGGTGAGACCACATCTGGACTACTGTGTGCCATTTTTGTCTCCCTATTTCAAAAATGATATTCAATTATTGGAGGGGGTAGAGAGAAGGGCTGCAGGTTTGATCCCAGAAATTAAGGGAATGACATATAAGGAAAGATTCTCTACACTGGGTCTTTCCTCTCTGAAAAAATGACTGAGGCGGGAGTGCGATAGAAGTGTTTAAATATATTAAACATTTGGACAAATTGGAACCAAGCAAGCTTTACTGGCATGTACAGAATTTAAAAACAAGAAGTCACATTTACAAATTAACGGAAAAAAAACAGGAAATGCAGGCGGAACCTTTTTTTTTTACTTAAACGGTGGAACACATTACTGGCATGGGTGCTGGAACAAGAAACCTGAATGGGTTTCAAGAACAATCTTTCAATTATATAGCACCTTTCATGACCTCAGGATGTCCCAAAGCGCTTTACAGCTAATGAAGTACTTTGAAGTGTAGTCACTGTTGTAGTGCAGGAAACGCGGCAGCCAATTTGCGCACAGCAAGGTCCCACAAACAGCAACATGATAATAACCAGATTTTTTTTTTTTTTTTTTTTTTATAAACGGTGTTGGTTGAGGGATAAATATTGACCAGGACATCTTTGAAATAGTACCATAAGATCTTTTGCGTCCACCTGAGAGGACAGACGGAGCCTCCATTTAACGTTTCATCCGAAAGACAGCACACCTCTGACAGTGCAGCACTCCCACAGCATTGTACTGGAGTGTCAGCCGAGATTATGTGCTCTGGAGTGCAACTTGAACCCACAACCTTCCGATTCAGAGGCGAGAATGTTGTTACCAACTGAGCCACGGCTGACACTAAAGAACTAGACAGGTTCTGGTCAACAAATGGAATTCAGTGTAATTAGAAATGCACCAAGGGAAAACTGTGCATAGGTGGGATAGATGGAACAAAAGTCTTCTCCTGCCTAAAACCATTACTATGTTACTTAAAAAAAAATCAACTTACTCAAAACACCGAGAAAATTGTCACAAGTGCAAGAAGCCTGAGCTTTGTTTTATCGTAACTGCTTCATTTAAGTGAGATCTGTAAACAACACCCAGGAAATGCCTCAACGAAGCTTTGCTAAACAGGGTTTGTCATCTTTCAAAAATAAAATTAGTGATGATATATAGTCAGTCATTAAAAAGGACTCCATTCAAATGTAATAGCTTTTTTTGCTTTTGTAATCGGATTTGTCACTAAGCATATAACCAACGCATGATTAGCACTGAGCAGTCAAAGTTAGCAGAAACCCTAAACCATTCATTTTGACAACCGTACACAGGTTCAATTTCTTTTGACGATTTTTTCATTTAAGACCATACTTACTGCTGTGTGCCCTTTCACAATGATAAAGCCTTCTTTTATATCTGTTGCTTCAACAGGCCAGGCACTATTGCTGCTTCTTAGTATATCCAGATCCCAAACCTCAGCCTGTATAAAGTGACAAGTATAAAACATTTATAAATATAAATATAACCACAAACATAATAAAATAAAAATTTATCCATCCATCAATTCACCAAACCGAAATATTAATTTGGTTCCACTAATGACTGTGGATAAATGCACCACATGGTGAGATGCTGAAAGATGAAAATCAGGACCATCCCAAATCTTAGTTCTTATTTGTTCAAACTTCAGTAAACCTTTTTGATTCCTTAATAAACAGGTAACAGATAACCTAAGTTATTAAAGTTACCACAAATCTGGGTAGCATTGTCAATGAAGTGTAACAGTTCTTTTCCTTCATCTTGATTAGCACAAAAATTTGCGCTCCAGAAACTGAACGATCCATAGGCAGCAGCAAGGAGGTCAGCTGGTTTAAAAAAATTTTTAAAGTTACTGTAAAGTCCCAATGTTACTGATTTTGAAGTGTTCCCATCCATCTTACCCTATCTTCATGTAAAACAGCAAGTGTTTGACTTCCATCTTCATTTTCGTCATTCTCCTCTGGAATAAAGGGGCACCAGATGATCCTCCGATTTGTATTTAAAGGTGTTCCATCTGGTCTCTTGATGTGCACTACAATTTTTTCCCTGAACACTCAGTTTAGGAAACACTTTATTTACAAAAGTGACAATTTATTGACCAGTAACTTAACTGGATTAAGCTCATATCCCAGACAGTGCAAATGTGTGTCTGAATTTCACATTTAAAAATAGGTCTGTTGAACTATCTTGATTGCTCAAGTAGGTAAATTCACCACCCGATGTGGTAGACATACAAAAATCAGGAAAGAAACCAGTTTGATCCCCATGCTGTGCTAAATTAGCTGCCCCAAGCCAAGGTAGCAATGATGGCACTACAATCAGTTTCAGGGACGAAAGAATAGCACAGCTTCCTACCCCTAATTGGTATCCAGTGAACACTGCAAAGTGAGTATATGTGGATATCAGGTGATAATTAGATCACGCTCAGCTAGGATGTCCTTCGGGGTCATATAACCTGCCGACCCTGTCAAGGGTCCAATATGGCAATCGGGCAAGCTCCTGGAGAGTTGTTAGTGCCTGCGGAGCCACACGCAAACTTCGGTCACCACCTTGGGTGGCATAGAGCGAAAGAACAGAATAGGAAGTTGAAATCAAAAGCATGAGAATCAAATCTGGAAACAAAATTAAAGAAAGTATTATTGAAAGCAACCTTCTGAAAACCAGTAAAAAGCAAAATACTGCAGATGCTGGAAATGAAAAAGAAACAGAAAAGGCTGGAGACAGCAGATCAAACAGCAACTGGCTTCAGTTCTAAAGAAAGGTATACACCTGAAATAGACTATATGTTCTCTCCACAGATATTCTGTGTTTCCAACCTTTTTTTGTTTCTGAAATCGAATACTTCACTCAATTGTAGTTTACATTGTTTGAGACAATCTCAGGTCTCTTCTCAATTTACTTATGTCATCACACAAATTAGAACAGGTCACTAGTTTTCCCACATTCAGTATTCAATAACCGAACTTCCTAGCTGTCACACAATGCCTCTACGAACCCATCTACTTTCAGCATTAACACTTGACTAACTTTACACAGTAACGACAGCAATCAACTTTATAAGAACGCATTGCAGATGAATATTTTAACCAAGCAACAGAGGTTCATTGCCTCTACAAGGATACTGTATTTTTCCATTTTCTTCATTCAGTTGCCAGACGAACAGGTTGCCTGCCTCATCAACACATGCCAGCTGATTAGAGTTGAGGTGCGCAAAGCCCAAATCAGCAACTCCCCCAGTAAATCCTTTGAGTAAAGTCCGTTCAGCCATGCCTACACTCAATACCCGTACCATGCCAACACCATTAGCCCCTGTGCAGAGGAAAATAAAACCGTTACTAGGTTCCATGTAAATGCATGAATAAAATCTGTTCAACCATATAACATCCATAAATTAATGCTGAACGCCTTTAAAAGTTGTACTTTGATATAAACACTTTGTCTGTATAAGTCAATAATTCAGTACACAGAACAATATGCTTCAAATACAACTGTAACTAAATGTACGCATGGATTCTAACACAATAACAGGCAGGCTCTTTCACACATTTTGGGCAAATCCTAACATTCCTCCGATTCTTAATTATTCAACAACTATCAAAATATATAATCAAATATATACTTTGCATATTACACAATCTTAGAGATTCATTTATAAAATGAACAAGTGGTTGTCTACTTACAAGAGTTCTTCCCCACATCTTTTGTGTGAAAGGCCTAAAAGGTCCTAGGTGCCACATCCACACATAACTTACAACAGTTTATCAAGTAGAATGAACCTCGATAACAATGGTTAACAGGTTGTGACAGTGACAATACAACACTTATCTAATGGGTTTCTAAAATAAAAAATGTCAAATATAAATTCATGAGGTATCTGTCCTATTCTATTTGTTCCAACAGCAAAGGGATTTTAGTTCATATAATTCTAAATGGTTCCACGAAAATAGAGTGAGTGTGACCTGCAGTTCCATTAAATCCTGCAAGGTTCCTTTTTTAAAAAAAGTCTTATTTATCTGCTAGAAATGAAGAATGCTCACCTCTAATGGCATATGCCAGATACTGATTGGACACGGCTATGAGGTTGCCATAGTAGTATTTCTGCTCCCATTCATATTTTGCTACAGGTTGTATTTTTACCTAAAAATAATACTCGTTAGTTTGTCTGTTACAATAAAAAAACTCCCAAACTCATTATTCAATCTCATCTTTCCAGCCCTCCAATATTTTTAGTCTTGTCTTTTTCATCACCAGAGCCATACTGCACTCTAGCACAAACTTAGAGCTGAAAAACTTGCAGATTTGCACATCTTAATCTTATCATAGCAAAGGATGTTTCATTTGAGGAACTGCCGTATAAAATAATTTGACTGAATTCTTGTTTTTTGTCCACAATTTAAGGGCATGAATTTTTACATTTTAAAATGGTAGAATTCAAGTGTTAGTTTACACACAATTGTACCATTTATACACCAAGCACTTTTCCTAAAATTCAGATCAGATATAAAGAGATTAGTTAAAATGCATTTTGCATCAAGTAAAAAAATTGAAGAGACCTGGATAAATACCAATCTCCACAGCCACCTCCCATAATTTTTTCCAAGTGCATTATATTCATATAAATAAAACATTTTCTGATAGTAGACTCTCCAGGGTGAGCTGCAGTGTAAGCAGGACAATCCACGTTCAATAGCTGGTCACAGTGGAACTGGAATCAACACCAGCATGCACTACAAGCAAAGTATTACATATCTACTCTTCATTCACTGTAAATGCTTCACTTGACACAAACAAGTTGAGATCAGTCATTAAGATAAGCTTTATAATGTCTGACCTCAATTTGTTTTTGTCAACACAAATTGTTACTATTTAGCTGCCAGGCTGTATAGAGTAATCAAAAAGACTCTATTATACAAAGAATGCATTGTTTTGATGTAAACATCTGATGAAGCAATCTCAATTTTGCATTGAAGATACAAATCTATATACAGTATACAAGTCCAATATCATTGTTTGAGAGACTGATATTGATCAAGCAAGCAACATTAACATGAAAAAATCATTTTATTCCACCAATCCATCCTCAATTAATGCCTATGTACAATGTTTCATGAGAAAGTTTAAGTACATTACAGCACTACTTAATTTGGCAACAGACATAAAGGCTGCATTTAACATGTTCAACATTTAGTGCCCATTATCTACAGTCCGTCTTACCTTGTTGCTACCCCTGGCCTTATTACTGATGCTAGAATCATTGCTTGCCACAATTTCCACTTCTTTGGCAAATATAACACAGTTTGAACTGTCATCACCAGAGAGATATCTAGGGAAAGACATAACCAAATCATCAGTGCAGCCCTATATCCTTAAAACAAAACTCATATGCTGCCCAGTGCTGCAGTACATTGATTGATGTATTAAGAAAATTCTCCACATAATGGCAAAATTTTCATTTGTGCTTGTGACTCCTCATTCGACATGGATGATCACAAGTAGAATCTGGGCAGGGACAATATCTTCCCCCGACAGGAGGTAGTAAAACATTGGAACCCAAATCTGCACAAAGTGCTTGTGCGTACCTCAGAGAAGTCACAAGCAAAAGCCTAATAACAGGTCTTTAGTGCATCCTCTCTATTGGAGATTTAGATATAGTCCCTCATTTTTCTGAGGGAGGGCAGGGGAAGTAGTGGGATAAATTACAGTTCATTATATACTTTCTCCAACAGAAAATTGCACATTTCTTGACATTAAATACAAAATATATAGCTAGTACAGCATATCTTACATCTCTTGATTTTCCTGTAGGTTCAGCTTGTCCACATTTGTATGGTTTGACTCTCGGAGAATGGGCCCATCTCCAGCTGCAATGGGATCTGGTACCAGCAATCCATTCAGTTCTCCATTGTAGGATGCAGATTTCTTTTGGCTGTCAACTGTTGACTCTAACAAACAGAAGGAATTACATTAAATTACAACTCACTGTGCACCTCAAGGTTTTTTAAAAAAATGCCATTTTGTCTTGAATCAAGAGGTTTACAGTTACAACATGGAATTTGAATATGGATGTAACAGTTTTGGAAATTCACTTGGAATATTATTGCAAACTGCAATAGCACAACCATGGCAACATAATGTACATTTTGTCATGTACAACTTAGGATTTTAAGAGGAGCTAAGGAGAGGAAAATTAGCCACGGTTCCCACTCCTGGGGGCTTTCCTGTGACCCCTACTGTAAAATGCACGTGTACACACACTGGATGAAAACGAGAGCTCGGCTGTGAATCCCCCATATTTGAATAGCTTCAACCACTCAATGTTTAAGCTCATATATGAAGCGTCACCACTTAGATAAGGTACTGAAGAACACCAAATGCCCAATGAACTGTACCCATATAAGCCAACACCTTCCAGAGAGAAAAGTAGCAAGAAAAACTTAAGATGTGACCTTAATTTGTCCTGAAAAACTAACCTCTATTGAAGTTTAACCCCCACCTTCTCATTTTCTAATGACGCATATGGCAAAGATTAGAATTCTTGAAAGAGGGTAAAGCGCAATCATAAACATAACAGCACATCCTCTCTCCAGCAGCAGATTGTTCTGAAAATGACGAGATCAATTGTGTGCCAGAACTCAGTCATGTAGAACATCATTTACGCCTCACATAGGTGAAATTAGAACCAAAATTTGAATGCCTACATTCACCCAAACGCGATTCCACATCAGGGCAAAGATAGCCACCAATACATGGCATGGATGGGTAGGCCTAAACTAGGTTTGTTGAATACATTAGCCACATGTGGCTAATTGCATTTCTGATTAGTAAATAAAAAAATGAGTAATAGACCTAGTCATTGGGCAGGTGATCTCAATACTCATTTGCATAGCGGATGCAAGTATACTTTAACCTTTTTGTGCGTTTGTTGCTAACATGGTAAGATGAAAAGCAAAGTATGTAATTGCTATTTGATCATTGCGTGTGCTTTACTTCCTTGGTTACTGCTTATTGGTTATCTGTTAAAATTATGTGTAATGTGGGCGACAATGCTGGACTTCGGCACCATGGAAACACCAGCAACATTGCTTGGAGAGAGGGAGCTGTCATCATGGTCAGCTCAGCTAATCAGAATAACCATTCCAGGCCAGAAGGCAAGTCCAGGCAATAACGAGCAGCTCCAACAGAGCATGTCATGGCAAAGGGCAAAAAGCATCCAACAGCGTTCTGGATCGAGCACGGGGCAGGTCTGGCGCATCTCGTGTATGTCAATATTCTTGGCAACCTCACTGGAAGTCAAAGTACCGCACGGACTACCGGACAAAATCCCAGAAGCCGCACTAAGATGTACTGTGTCTGAGAAACTGATGCCAGAATTCCAAATTTTAGTGGAAGAGAAAGACTGCAAAGTTTTGCAATGAATGGTGGTAGATCTTTGTTAAGTAAATATACATGTGAAGTACATTTACCTGCATTGTGTGTAAGGCATTTTCTACTAAAATGAGTGCATGTGGCTAAAGTGGCGTTTCCACTCTTGTGGCTAGTCAGCAATTTCTATTGGACAACACTGGCGTAAACTTATGACTAATAACTCCTTCAACTTACCCTGCAACATAAATGACTTAGCACCAATGCCACTTGAAGCACTGTAACCTTCCAGCAGGTAGTTTCACTCAGTGTTTCCTGCCACAGAGGTAAATACCTTCAAAGACAGCACTTTCATAGGAGCTGCCATTTTGATTCTGACCATAGGTGGGCTGTTCGCTCTACATTTCTGGCCTGTACTGACCTTCCCCGAAAATTGGAGAAAGTCCGCAGCTAGAATCAGAGAGGCATGGATGCAACTTTATATTAACTGTTCTAAATTTATGTTTGAGTAAGTGAGTGTTACCAAGCTATATTAACCGTGGGAGAAAGAGCATCACAATCTATCCCAGCGGTTTGTCACCATAGGTCACTGGATAATGATCTGATTTTGTTCCCTTACATTTCCCCAGGGCAATTATCTCTACTTGTTAGCCTTGCAGAGGAACTGCACACATAACTGTACTAGAGGATGTCAATTGATCGCAATTAATTTTTTAACTCACGTTAATTGCGGAAGTTATGCAGAGAATGCATAGGAAGGAATTTTAAGTTACGGCCCATCATACTCGGCCCGACTTGCTGAGCTTCTCCAGCATTTTCTGTTTTTATTCCATCGTACTTGGAGTCATCTGCAGCCTTCAGTACACCTCAATTTCTCACCATACGCTTCTGCACATGTGCGAGATTAACTTTTTAAAATCACTTGACAGCCCTAAATTGTACACAATTCTATAGTGTCTAATTCTTACACTGCCAATTCTTGAATTTCGAGGCATTGAAGCTCCTTTCACAATCCAATCACAGTTAATGCTTTCTAACCCCACCCATTAACCGGTGCTACCAAACTGCGGTTGCATTCTATATTTTTATACATTTAAAAGTACTCACAACCGCACAGCATCACAATATTTCTTCCTTCCAAATTGTTATAAAGAGCTTCTCTACAGACTGACTGCTTTAACTAAATATTGTGACAATTCACCTATTCTGCTCAGCGAGCACCAAACCTCTGCACCTTGACATTGGCTTTCCCACATAAAAACATAAGAAATAGGAGCAGGAATAGGCTATATGGCCCCTCGAGCCTGCTAGGCCATTCATTAAGATCGTGGCTGATTTTCAACCTCAACTCCACTTTCCTGCCCGATCCCCATACCCCTTGATTCCCATAGAGTCCAAAAATCTATCTATCTCAGCCTTGAATATACTCAATGACTCCGCATCACAGCCCTCTGGGGTAGAGAACTCCAAAGATTCACAACCCTCAGTGAAGAAATTCCTCCTCATTTCAGTCTTAAATGGCCGACCCCTTATCCTGAGACTATGCCCTCTAGTTCTAGACTCTCCAGTCATGGGAAACAACCTCTCAGCATCTACCCTGTCAAGCCCCCTCAGAATCTTATGTTTCAATGAGATCACCTCTCATTCTTCTAAATTTCAGAGAGTATAGGCCCATTCTACTCAACCTCTGCTCATGGGACAACCCTCTCATCCCAGGAATTAATCTAGTGAACCTTCCTTGCACCGCCTCGAAGGCGAGTGTATCCTTCCTTAGATAAGGAGACCAAAACTGTACGCAGTACTCCAGGTAAGGTCTCACCAAAGCCTTGTACAATTGTAGTATGGCTTCCTTACTCTTATACTCCAACCCCCTTGCAATAAAAGGCCAAAATGCCATTTGCCTTCCTAATTGCTTGCTGTACTCGCATGCTAACTTCTCTCTTCAGGTTTTTACAATAGTCTGTTTCAAAAGGGTCATCATCTTCCCCAGGACCATCACAAAGTGCTCCTCGGTCTCTTTCTGTATCATTCAGACATCCCTGTGTATGTAACACAATTTATTCAATTTTCAAGCATTTAAAATGCCCAGCTTTTTAAAGAATGTGTACATTATAACTTTATTAATTACAGGGTTACTTGTTATCCTTTCATTTCCAGAACCTTAAAATCTTGAAATATCTGGATCCTCATATTCTACAAGAACTTAGCAAGGACAGTTAAAAAATATGGTTTGCTTCTGACCTAACAAGAAACAAGCTAAATTTATAATGGGCAGCATACACACGCAAAGATCTCCCAATAAACACCACCATTTCTGCCTAAATGCCTCAGTGATGGCTGACTAAATAAATTACCTTTCCAATACTGATTGTTCGAGAAATAAAAGAACAAATTAAGGAGAATTTAATACTATTACCATACAGTGAAGTCATTTTTGTGCTATTCCAATTATCAGAAGCACCGATCACCGTGACAGCACATTGTATCTTTAATGCATTGTGCCACAGAGTGAATGGAGGTAGAGTAGAATCACTGCAGGCAGTAGACTTAACAAGGATAAGTGGTATGATTACTAATTCAAATACAAGGAAGCAAGGGCTATGTTTGTAAAGTGGTGGGACACTGATGTAGACACTTTTTAAACACTCAATTTGAGTTGAGAAGAAGTGGCTTAATATAGATCTTAGAGGCAAATAATCTGGTATTGTACATTTATTCTACAGTGATTCTGTATAGAATCCCCTGCAAGGTCAGCTGAAGGAGGTGGATACAGAATCAAGAGCGCCAGTAAACTGCCATATCAGAAAAAAAACTACAGAAATTTTAGTACAAACATTTGAGGACACTACAGTAGAAACAAAGAGGGAGAAAATGGAAGCTGTAAATTTGAGAAAGCATTCATATTGGATGCCATACAAATTTATTTTCGTTAAACCCTTAGCAATTCACGTAGCTGGGAGGGGTCAGGCAGTCAGGAGCAAGAATTTTGACGGATGAGGTCGCTTCGGTTTCCCCAATGTTCAACTGGAACAAATCCTGGTTTACCTATGACTTGATGGCAACAGAGAGCAATACCCTGAGATGTTAGGAGAATGTAGTAATCAACTATGTTGAACCATACAGAGAAGTCAGATAAGTTAAAGGGGGATAATACACCAAAGTAGGAGTCACAGTGGTTTTGATGTTGTCTTGGTGCCATGAGCAAGACAGAAACCAAATTATAGGGATTCAGAGAAGTAATTTTGGGAGATGTGGGCATGGAGTTGGGCTAGCTTGGAGAAGAAGGGAAGGTTAGATACGGGTTGGTGGTGGAAAGCTCAAAGGGCCAAGGATGGAATTTATTTTGAGGAAGGCAGTGATGACAGCAATTTTGAAAGAGAAGGTTTGGTGTCTAAGCAAAGGCAGCCCATTTATATTGCAAGCATGGGGGCGAGGAGAGAGAACAGCTTGCATTTATATATCGCATTTAATGTAGAAAGAACACAAGGCACTTCACAGTGGCATAAGGAAAAAATGAACACCAAGCCAAAGACGGTATTAGGAGGGGTGACCAAAAGACCAGGAGAGCATTGGAATAGCCAAGTCTGGAGGTGACAAAAGCACGGATGAGGGTTTAAGTGGCAGATGGGCTGAGGCAGGGCCAGAGATGGGCAATGTTACCAATGTAGAAGTTGGTGGTCTTTGTAATGGAGAGGATAAGGGATCGGAAGCTCATCTCGGGGTCGAATACCATACCAAGGCTGAACAATCTGGTTCAGCCTGAGACAGTGGTCGGGGAAGGAAATGGAATTGGTCAAGATGGTATGGAGTTTGTGGTGCGGGCTGAAGACGACGGCTTCAGTCTTACCAATGTGCAGCTGGAGAAAATTGTGGCTCATCCGAGACTAGAAGTCGAACAAGCAGTCCAACAACACAGTGGAGGGGTCAAGAGGGTTGGAGGAGAGGTACATTTGAGTGAAATCAGCAAACACATCGAAGTTGACACCACGTCTGCAATGATCTCAGAGGTGCAACATGTAGATTAGGAAGAGGAAACAGGCAAGGATGGATCCGAGGAGGATTCCAGGTTAACAGTGCAGGGGTGGTTCCGCCAGGACCACTCAGCTCCAGACCTCACTACAGGCTTGATCCAAACATGGACAAAAGAGTTGAATTCCAGAGGTGAGGTGAGAGTGACTGCCATTGACATCAAGGCAGCATTTGACCGAGTGTGGCACCAAGGAGCCAGAGTAAAATTGAAGTCAATGGGAATCAGGGGGAAAACTCTCCAGTGGCTGGAGTCATAACGAGCACAAAGGAAGATGGTAGTGGTTGTTGGAGGCCAATCATCTCAGCCCTAGGACATTGCTGCAGGAGTTCCTCAGGGCAGTGTCCTAGGCCCAACCATCTTCAGCTGCTTCATCAATGACCTTCCCTCCATCATAAGGTCAGAAATGGGGATGTTCGCTGATGATTGCAGTGTTCAATTCGCAACCCCTCAGATAATGAAGCAGTCCATGCCCGCATGCAGCAAGACCTGGACAACATCCAGGCTTGGGCTCATAAGTGGCAAGTAACATTTGCGCCAGACAAGTGCCAGGCAATGACTATCTCCAACAAGAGAGTGTCGAACCACCTCCCCTTGACATTCAACGGCATTACCATCGCCAAATCCCCCCACCAACAACATCCTGGGGGTCACCATTGACCAGAAACTTAACTGGACCAGCCATATAAATACTGTGGCTACAAGAGCAGGTCAGAGGCTGGGTATTCTGCGGCAAGTAACTCAACTCCTGACTCCCAAAGCCTTTCCACCATCTACAAGGCACAAGTCTGGAGTGTGATGGAATACTCTCCACTTGCCTGGATGAGTGCAGCCCCAACAACACTCAAGAAGCTCAACACCATCCAGGACAAAGCTGATTGGCACCCCATCCACAACCCTAAACATTCACTCCCTTCACCACCAGCGCACAGTGGCTGCACTGTGTACCATCCACAAGATGCACTGCAGCAACTCGCCAAGGCTTCTTCGACAGCACCTCCCAAACCTGCGACCTCTACCACCTGGAAGGACAAGGGCAGCAGGCATATGGGAACAACACCACCTGCACATTCCCCTCCAAGTCACACACCATCCCGACTTGGAAATATATCATCGTTCCTTCATCGTCACTGGGTCAAAATCCTGGAACTCCCTACCTAACAGCACTGTGGGAGAACCTTCACCACACGGACTGCAGCGATTCAAGGCGGTGGCTCACCACCACCTTCTCAAGGGCAATTAGGGATGGGCAATAAATGCTGGCCTTGCCAGTAACGCCCACATCCCATGAACGAATGAAAAAGATGCCTGTGATGGAGGTACGCTGTTGATGATCAAATAGATAAGACTGGAATCAAGCAAGGTTAGTCCCACTGAACTGGAAAACGGAGAAGTATTGGAAGAGAACGGTGTGGTCAGCCAAGTGAAAGGCTGCAGACAAGTCGAAGACTAGGAGAGATAACGCACCACAGTCACAGAGGATGTAATTTGTAACTTTGCTTAGGGCTGCTTCAATGCAGTGGCTGGAAACCTGAATGGAGAAATTCAAACAAGGCGTTGCGAGAAAGATGGGCAGATACTTAGGTGGCAACAACACGTTCAAGACTGGAGAGGAAAGGGAGATTAGAGATAGGGTGGTAGTTTGAAAGGGGTTCAAGGGTGGTTTTTTTGAAAGGGAGGAGGACAGTATATGAGGAAGGAGAACCATTTACATCAGCTAGCAAGGGGGCAGGAAGGCAAGTTGGAGAGTCGACGGTTTAGTGGGAATAACTGAGTATTCAGGACATAGGTGAGAAGGGGGTTGAGGGAGCAGGTGAGAGCTGGGGAAAAATGGAGAAGAAATTGTAGAATGATATGGAGTTAGGACTGGGGGCTGGCAGGGGGGGGGGGGGGGGGGGGGAGGGGGAGGGAGGGAGAAAAGGCTACGGTAGCCATACAGATAGTCTCAATCATAGAGACAAAGAGTTCCATAAGCTCCTTGGGTTGGCATTAAAAGGGGAAGGTGGGAGCAGGGGTATAGATCTAAAGAGGCAGTTTGTTTTTGAGGAGAACCAGACATTTTCCTTGTGGTAGATCCTGGAGCAGGAGAAGGATTTGGATGTGATGGTAACTCTTTACCTCTTGTGAAAGCACCTCCACTGGCTACGTGCACCATCCATCATTGGTAAGTCCACCTGTGTCTGGTAACTTCTCCTTATTTGAGCACACCACCCTCTTCCATTCCCTCCTACCTCTTCTTCAAAGTCCATGTTGCTACTATCCTCTGAAACCAGACACTGATTTCTTTAGGTGGTCAAAACAGATCTGGTGTTTGGCAACAAGGACATTCATAGGCCAGATACGCTGAAGTCTGCAGGCTTTTAATTTGAAGGTGCAGAGATGGGAGATATACCAGGGGAGCAGCAGTAGAGAAAACCTTGAAGTTCTTGGAGGATAAGCATGTCAGGCAGAGCTAAGAGAGCTGTTGAGAAGGTCAACAATATACTGTGAGGAAGCAGGGAGGAAGTCCTTTCCAGGGAATGATGAGGGTAGTGAGCAAAATGGACAGAGAGGAAGACGAAGCAGTGATCAGAAACAGCCATATCAATGATCAAGACTCGGCAGTGGTGGGACCTCATACGATAGAAAGATTAAGTGAGTAAGCACAGGAGGGCAGAAAAGTTAAGAGGGGACTAGGGGAGTTGGCATGAAGGTTGAAGTCACTAAGGATGAGAAGTCACATTGCAGTGGCAAAACAGAGCAGATCTCAGTCAAGAAATCAACGTTAGGCTTGCAAGGATGGTAGACAATAAGGATTTGAAGGAGAGATGTGGAAGAGGATGGTGTGCTCAAATAAGACAAAAGTGTTGAAACAGCAGAGGGAACGGAGCAGATGAAACTTACCAATGATGGGTAGAGTATGTAGGCAGGTGAGGTAGCTTCCATAAGAAGGAAGGAGTCATCATCTCTGAGCCAGTTTCCATCATACCCAGGATGTCAGTGGTCTTGTACAGGATAGGGCAGACCACTGAGTAGAATGGGCCTACACTCTCTGGAGTTTAGAAGAATGAGAGATGATCATTGAAACAGATAAGATTCAGAGGGTGCTTGACAGGGTAGATGCTGAGGGGTTGTTTCCCCTGGCTGGAGAATCTAGAACTAAGGGGGGGCATAGTCACAGAATAAAGGGTCGGAAATTTAGGACTGAGATAAGGAGGAGTTTCTTCACTCAGAGGGTTGTGAATCTTTGGAATTCTCTACCCCAGAGGGCTGTGAACGCTGAGTTGTTGAGTATATTCATGGCTGAGAGATAGATTTTTGGATTCCAGGGGAAATCGAGGGATATGGGGATCAGGCAGGAAAGTGGAGTTGAGGTCGAAGATCAGCCATGATCTTAGTGAATGGCGGAGCAGGCTCGAGGGGCCGTACAGCCGAATCCTGCTCCTATTTCTTATGTTCTTATATTAATTCGCAACATTGTGGAGGGTAATGCTGCAGCACTGGGACCCACAGTGTGGCCAGGGAATAAAGAGGAGACTCGTGAAATTTACCCCTTGTTAATGGAATGTTTGCCAGCAAAGAAGCATGAGCTAGTTTAGGTTGTTGCTCTGGGAGAGATGGTGGCTTGTGCCATAAGTGGGCACAGCAGAGGATACTAGGGCAGAATAGGAGAGCTGTGGGCACACCCAGGAGGGACTTGAGCCTTGAGTGCTGGCAGAAGAGGTTATCTGTGAACGAGTCAGAGACCTCCAAATCACCATTTTTACTAAGAGTACAGTCACAGAGTTTTATTTTACTAAGATACAGTGGTGGGACTGGAAGCTTTTAAAAAGTTTATTAAAAATTAAACTGAGTGATGAGTGGATTAGTAAAAAGGAACTGGGAAGGCACACAAATGATTGTGAATTTAACATTCCATGTCTCCTACACCAGAGACACCATTTTACAGAGCAGAACAAGCCACTGAAGCAGCATATTTCCACCCACCGGCAGCCCTGTTTCACTTTGCATCAGTACGTGGTACAATGACACACAACAGCCTATCACATCTCTCATTCCATCTTATTAGGAAGGGGACACGGACTAGCTGGATTAGGAACCGATGTCCTGATTTTTACTAAAAATAAATCTGAGACTATACTCATGGGGGCCATTAACTTAAAACACACGCACTACTTCATACAGGAGCGTGAGAAATGATGTTCCATAGCTCTGCATCTTCTCAACAAATCTCAAACAGTGCTCAGGAATAGGTATAAACATTGTAAGTGATATTGATGACTAATTTCTTTTTTAAAAATATAGTATTTGACTTATCCATAACATAACATATGTAATGTATCAAGTAACATTCATTCACTTCTACTTTACATATATCATAGTAAAACAAAAAGATATACACACACACACCTATCCAAAATAAGTGAAAACTCTCGGTTACAGATATTCATTACAGTTGGCACTCCCATCAATACCACACTGACTTGCATATAAGATGCACTTTTTTAAAAAATCGTCAACTGCAAGTTTATTCTCCTCCCTCCAGAGCGCTCAAGTTGGGGTGCAGTCTATATGCACACCAATAAGGTGTCATGCCTAATGTTCAGTGGTATTGAAACTTCTAATAGTTTCCTTTACTGCAATATAACATTTTGTGTCCTACCAGAAACGGCATCCATCTCATGGACTGCAATGCAAATCGACTGCTTTGGCTTATAGTGGGAGTTACATTTTGATATGCAAAATTATTCAGCATGTAACATGACATGTTAAAACAAGATTGCAAGCTTTCAAACAATAAGTAAACCAATACTTAACCATTATCAGCAAGGCTCAAGATTAAACCTGAACAACCAAGGGAATAAATGGCAAAAGAATGATCTATCAATATAATTCTGTACTATTTCTATTATTTGTTAATCTACTAGCACATTATTTGTGTTAGCATATGCTAAAACATTTTATGCAATAGCAGCACCATCTTTCAGAAGTTAGAACAGGAAGGATGACGTTTCAGAAGTGTGAGTGTTTGCAGAAAAGTTTACAGCACTGATTCAGATGGTACCTTAAAAGTTCATTTTATGATGATCTGTTCCAAGTAAGGTAACTGAGACTAAGCTGAACCGATAGTAATTAGTTTGTTAGCTCTTTTCTTTAAGAGTAAAGCTACCTAGTAACACAATAATCAAGATTGCCAACACGTTGAATGTTAGTGCACATACATTTTTAACGTAATACCAAAAATATTAATTCAATGAATATATTATGAAATTTTTGGCCATATCTACCGGTATAATGACGCAGAACACAATTATTCTCAAGGAAACGAAACTAAAAGTGAACTGTCGGACGGTTAAATGTATTCACTCATTACCCAACATAAGTCAAAAAACCTGCCGGTGTAGTCGGTCTGTTTTTTAGTAAACAGAGTGTGTGGGTGGGGGTTAGTGGTGCGAGGAGATAATTACTTTAAACCAGAAACCGAGTCTCAAATTTCAATTCCCAATATAAAAACGTAAATGAGAACAGCGAGAAACCCGCCGTCTATCGGGAGTCAAGAGTGCCTCCCTGCTCCCACCGACCCGGAGCCTTTCCTGGTCCGATCCCACAACCGCAACCAGTTCGCGCCGCGAGTCCCGCCGCCGCCACACGGCCGCTCTTCAGCAAACTGCCGGCGGCCGACAAGGGGCTGGGAGTAGGTCCCCGATACGGGAGGGAGCAGCTCCCTGTCCCGAGGGAACAATCCCGAGCTCCCTGTCCCGAGGGAACGCGATAACTAATCTCCGGGCATGGCCGACCCGAGGGTGAAGCGCCGGATGAGGCTGCTATAAGTACCGGTAACTGAAGCCTGGGCCCCGGTATAAAGCGAAACTACCCCCGCCCCCGGTTCCCTCTCCCCCTCCTCCTCTCCCCGAGGGACCCAGTGTAACCTCCGCTTCTCCTCCCTCCCGGGGCCTTCAGTTTAACTGTCTCAGCTCCCGGCTCCATCCTTACCGGAGACCCGGTCTAGCTTCAGCATGTCCCGCAGGTGCTGCGTGGCGTTCTGAATGTCCATCTTGGAAGTGGAGTTTGGCGGTGGCGACGCCATGGCGGCGGCCCGAAAACGAGAGTGTGCGCGCGCAACCGCCCCCTAGAAACTGCCAGGAGCGCCACCGGTAATAGTGTCCCTTCCGGTGTAACCAGAACTCTCCCTCCCTCACCAAACCCCAGCGCAACGTGACCGCCCGCAGGATCACAACGCTGCTTATCCCAAAATCATAAACTATTACAAATATTAAGTTTGGACGAAAGGGAAAATTAAAGGAAGGCATTTCAAGCCCATTCAATTTTTTTTTTACAGAAAAAAGGTTACACTGGTATTTGTTTAAAGACGTTCTGGGCAACCCTATTTTTTTCTTGAAGGTGAGAGGATTAATGATCATTTCTGTTATCATTGTAAGTTCTTTTTAATCTTTCCTTTTTCAGTGATCTTAACTCCATCTCCCCGCATTGATTCCATATCCCTTAATACCCTTGGCCCAACAAAAATCTTATTAATCTCAGTTTTGAAACCTTCAATTGACCCCTAGCCTGAACAGCTTTTTGGGGAAGATAGTTTCAGATTTCAGTTACTCTTTGTGTGAAGAAGTACTTTCTGACATCACCCCTGAATGGCCTAGCTCTAACTGTAAGGTTACGCCCCCTTTATTCTGGATTCTCCCAATGGAGGAAATAGTTTCTCTCTATCTACCCTGTCAGCTTGGTGCAAACGGTGCTTCAATGAGCTTGGGGCCAGAGTACACTTTGGGGACACGGTACAGAGAGTTTTTTTAACGTGCATCTGACCTTGAAGTTCACAAAGCACTCCAATAGTGGAAACATATCGCTTGAATTTGTTTAAAACTTGTGCCACAGTAATGGCGTATCTGCGGTGTACACCATTGTTATGGTGCAGAAATTCTAGGAAATTATGGCCTGAGTGACTTATGCTGTTATGTACACCACATCATAATTTGGTGGTACTTTTGTGTTGCTCCATAGAGACCCTCGCCAGAAAAAAATTATCAGCAAATTATCATAGCTCTGCCCTTTCCATTAAAATCAATGGTGAGATCGAGTTTGCTGAATAAATTAAGACCACTGCTCTTTTTGATGTGTATTAATGACCTGGACTTGGGTATAGAGGGTATAATTTCAAAGTTTGCAAATGACACGAAACTCGGAAATGTAGTAAACAATGTGAAGGATAGTAACAGACTTCAGGAGGACATAGACAGACGAGTGAAATGGGCAGACACATGGTAGATGAAATTTAACAGAGAAATGTGAAGTGATGCATTTTGGTAGGAAGAATGAGGAGAAGCAATATAAACTAAATCATACAATTTTAAAGGGGTTGCAAGAACAGAGAATCCTCGGGTTGCACATATACAAATCTTTGAAGTAGCAGAGCAAGTTAATAAGACTGTTAAAAAAAGCATATGGGATCCTGGGCTTTATTAATAGAGGCATAGAGTGCAAAACCAAGGAAATTATGCTAAACCTTTATAAAACACTGGTTATGCCTCAAATGGAGTATTGTGTTCAATCATGTGCACCACACCTTAGGAAGGATGGCAAGGCCTTAGAGAGGGTGCAGAAGAGATTTACTAGAATGGTACCAGGGATGAGGGACTTCAGTTATATGGAGAGACTGGAGAAGCTGGGGTTGTTCTCCTTAGAACAGAGAAGGTTAAGGGAAATTTGGTAGAGGCGTTCAAAATCATGAACGGTTTTGATAGAGTAAGTAAGGAGAAACAGTTTCAGTGCTAGAAGGGTCGGTAACCAGAGGACACAGATTTAAGGTGATCGGCAAAAGAGCCAGAAGCAATATGAAGAAACATTTTTTTACGCAGCAAGTTGTGATGATCTGGAATGTACTGCCTGAAAGGCTGGTGGAAACAGATTCAATAGAAATTTTCAAAAGAGAATTGGATAAATACTTGAAGGGCAAAAATTTATAGGACTATGGTGAAAGAGCAGGAGAATGGGACTAATTGGATAGCTCTTTTAAAGAGCTGGCATGGGCACGATGGGCTAAATGGCCTCCTCCTGTGCTGTACTTACTATAATAAATGCCACTGTGATCACCACAGCCACTAAGACCATTGCAGAATGGCGCTGGAGAGGTCAGAATCAGTTAAAGTATTCAGTCACTCATCCGGTTGCCTGACATTTTTACTGTCTTGTTCTAGGAACGCTGTTGAAATCTTAAAACTCAATTATCTTTCCTTAGGGGAGTGATGCAAATACCTTTCCTTTCTTCATATATAATTTATTTTTGGATTTGTTTGAGGGAGGATTGATTTTGTGCTTATAAAATGAAGAAAGCCAGAGCAGAATATTGGTCTGAAATTTGCTGCAATGGTGATATTGACAAAGAACACCATAAATCAGACCATTGTGCTCCCCGATCCTCCAGTGGTTAAATCGGGCCACAATTTGCTGAAAAAATAATTAGAATATGCCGCAGCGAGCATGGCAGGAGATTGGGAGCGGCGCCACCAATGTCTGATACACATCCAAGGGGCAAGATACAGAATGGAACAACATGCAGGGCAGGCTCCCAATGGGATCTCCATCATCAGGTGGGGGCCCACTGCTCTGACAATCCTGGCAGGAGCAGGGATACAGCAATAGGTAGGACTCCCCACCCTATTTCCTGCCATTATTCCATCTGATTTTAGACAGGTGTCCTGAAACTCCTACTTTTTTCTCACCTTTTGAAAATGGGCACTCCAGCCACACTTTGCCTCTTTTGCCCCCAAAGTACTATGAAAGCAGGCACTCCTGCCTTCTAGAGACTGATTGATAAGCATCAGATTTGGGTGTATCAGCATGAGATGATAACCTGCAACACACAAGCCCTCAGTCGGCCACTTGTTCACAGTGCTCAGGTGCAAATACTATGCTATATTCCATGAATTCGATGCAATTCACATCTCCTGACAATCTCATGTCTCATAGCATCACTTAGTCTCTTCCCCCATACTCGCTCTCTTAGACCTGGAATTGCTTGCTTTGTCTCCTGCTTTGTTGCATCTCTAATTGATATCCTTAAACTCGTCCCTCTGCGATCTGTTGAGGTGTTCAGTCTCCAGCTGACAGCCGATCACCTGGTTTGGTGAAACGCGTCCAGTTGACTTGTGCGACACATCCGTCTTCCCACCAACTCAGTGGCTTCCGGCACTCATGAGGCTACAAAATGAGTGGTGCCCATGGCCATGACTTAAGGTCCTGGTTTTGGTCAAGTAACCACACTGTTAAGTTATAATCTGCACTGTACATCGGATCTACATTGAAAAACACAACAAGCACTTTACAGCTAGTCACAGTAGCAACGTTTCTGTTCATATTTCTCTCCCCCTTCCACCTAAAATGGTTGGCTATCAATTCAAATACTCTTCATGAGTTGTCCCAGAGCATGGTACATTGGCGAGACCATGCAGACGCTGCGACAACGGATGAACGGACACCGCGCAACAATCGCCAAACAGGAAGGTTCCCTCCCAGTCGGGGAACACTTCAGCAGTCATGGACATTCATCCACCGACCTTCGGGTAAGCGTACTCCAAGGCGGCCTTCGAGACACACGACAACGCAAAATCGTCGAGCAGAAATTGATAGCCAAGTTCCGCACCCATGAGGACGGCCTCAACCGGGATCTTGGGTTCATGTCACGCTACACGTTACCCCACCAGCGAACAAATGTTATCTGTTTTTAATATAACGGGTCAGTTGCTGTCTTTTCTATGTTTCTACCTCTCTATCTCTGTTTTTTTTTGTTTGTTGTTTTTTTTGGTGATTTGTATATTCTGAGACCTGGCAGGTAACACCTGTCTGTCTGCACACTGATTGCCTTGGCAACGGGCAGTTGAAAAAACTGTCTGTAATCACCAAGCATTGTTCTGTGAATTATAAATGCGATTTCATTTAGAGGATTTCATTTTCACATCGTTCACCTGACGAAGGAGGAAGCCTCCGAAAGCTTGTGAATTTAAAATAAAATTGCTGGACTATAACTTGGTGTTGTAAAATTGTTTACAATTGTCAACCCCAGTCCATCACCGGCATCTCCACATCATTAAAATTTGGAATAAGGATAGATTTAATAAAGGTATTTTGTACAGAATTATGGGCTGTATGAAGTGGTCTCCCATTCACCAGTCTCATAGTCAGACGCCCCTTTTAACCAATTCAATAGCATCCCAGTGTCTAGGAACATAGGAACAGGAGTAGGCCATTCAGCCCCTCGTGTCTGCTCCGCCATTTGATAAGATCATGGCTGATCTGTGATCTAACTCCATATACATGCCTTTGGCCCATATCCCTTAATACCTTTGGTTACCAAAAAGCTATCTATCTCACATTTAAATTTAGCAATTGAGCTAGTATCAATTGCCGTTTGCGGAAGAGAGTTCCAAACTTCTACAACCCTTTGTGTGTAGAAATGTTTTCTAATCTCGCTCCTGAAAGGCCTGGCTCTAATTTTTAGACTGTGCCCCCTACTCCTAGAATTCCCACCCTATCTGTTCCCCTTAATATCTTATAAACTTCAATCAGATCACCCCTTAACCTTCGAAACTCCAGAGAATACAACCCCAATTTGTGTAATCTCTCCTCGTAACTTAACCCTTGAAGTCCGGGTATCATTCTAGTAAACCTATGCTGCACTCCCTCCAAGGCCAATATGTCCTTCCAAAGGTGCGGTGCCCAGAACTGCTCACAGTACTCCAGGTGCGGTCTAACCAGGGTTTTGTATAGCTGCAGCATAACTTCTGCCCCCTTGTACTCTAGTCCTCTAGATATAAAGGCCAGCATTCCATTTGCCTTCTAGATTATTTTCTGCACCTGTTCATGACACTTCAATGATCTATGTACCTGAAGCCCTAAGTCCTTTTGGACATCCACTGTTTTTAACTTTTTACCATTTAGAAAGTACCCTGTTCTATCCTTTTTTGGTCCAAAGTGAATGACCTCACATTTGTCTACATTGAACTCCATTTGCCACAGTTTTGCCCATTCACCTAATCTATCAATATCGCTTTGTAATTTTATGTTTTCATCTACACTGCTTACAATGCCACCAATCTTTGTGTCATCGGCAAACTTAGATATGATACTTTCTATGCCTTCATCTAAGTCGTTAATAAATATTGTGAATAATTGAGGCCCCAAGACAGATCCCTGCGGGACTCCACTAGTCACATCCTGCCAATGTGAGTACTTACCCATTATCCCTACTCTCTGTCGCCTTTCGCTCAGCCAACTTCCTAACCAAGTCCGTACTTTTCCCTCGATCCCATGGGCTTCTATCTTAGCTAACAGTCTCTTATGTGGGACCTTATCAAATGCCTTCTGGAAGTCCATATAAATAACATCCATTGACATTCCCCTGTCCACTACTTTAGTCACCTCTTCAAAAAATTCAATCAGGTTTGTCAGGCACGACCTACCTTTCACAAATCCATGCTGGCTCTCTCTGATTAACTGAAAATTCTCGAGGTGTTCAGTCACCCTATCCTTAATTATAGACTCCCGCATTTTCCCCACAACAGATGTTAGGCTAACTGGTCTATAATTCCCTGGTTTCCCTCTCCTTTCTTAAAAAACAGAGTGACATGTGCAATTTTCCAATCTAGAGGGACAGTTCCTGAATCTAGAGAACTTCGAAAGATTATAGTTAGGGCATCCGCAATGTGCTCACATACTTCCTTTAAAACCCTGGGATGGAAACCATCTGGTCCTGGGGATTTGTCACTCTTTAGTGCTATTATTTTCTTCATTACTGTTGCTTTACTTATGTTAATTTTATTGAGTCCCTGTCCCCGATTCAATATTAGTTTTCTTGGGATTTCCGGCATGCTATCCTCTTTTTCGACTGTAAATACTGACGCAAAGTAATTGTTCAACATGTCTGCCATTTGCCCATTGTCAATGACAATATCCACACTTTCAGTTTTTAAGGGGCCAACACTGCTCCTGACCACCCTCTTTTTCCTAATATAACTATAAAAGTTCTTCGTATTGGTTTTGATATCCCTTGCGAGTTTCTTTTCATACTCTTTTTTTGTAGCCCTTACTATCTGTTTTGTGACCCTTTGTTGAGGATCTGTGCCATTTTTTGCCTTTTTGTATGCCCTTTCCTTATGTCTTATACTGTCCCTTACCTCTTTAGTTGTCCATGGCTGTTTTTTTTGGCAAGTAGAGTTCTTGCCCCTCGGGTATAAACCGATTCTGTTCCTCCTTTTCCTTTGTCTCATCGTTGATGCTCCTTCTCTTCCTCCTCATGTTTGTGCCTGCTACCTTATAAATGTGCTAATCCCTTTCTTCCTCTAACACCAATCTACATATTTCAGCTTCATAATATTATTGGCTTACCTTTCCCTCTGCTGCCAGATGAGTTCATGTCTTTCTGAGACCTTGTGCTCATGGTAACTGTTGTTTACTTCTGATAACAGCCTGCTTAGTCTGTGAGTGATATTTATCTCACTTTAGCTGCCACCAATTGGTACAATTCATGATTTTTTCCAACACTTTTATCTTCTGTTCACAACAAATAGGCGGTTTCCATAATCAAGTGGCTCTCTTATGAGATTCGACCTGCGTCATTATATATTCCATGTCTGGGATAGTATATCCAGGATTAACAGTTATCCATAATTACAAGATCGACTACTGGAGTTGGATGTCCACCACTTTTTCCTGACTCTTTTGAAAAGCAGAAAACAACCGGCAGTCAGAGCAATGCATACAGACTAAAATAAACAGTCAGATTTATTTGTAGGTTGAACAATAAATAAAATCAGTAAGACGCAGCAATATTTTGAGGGTACAATACTTAAAAACAGTCAAAATAGAATAAGTTCACAAGGGGTTAAAATAATCTTATTGGAACATATCTCTTAAAACAGTTTGATAAGCAACAGGACTTTTGGATAAAGAAGTCTTTTAGGAACATAGGAACAGGAGTAGACCATTCAGCCCCTGAAGCCTGTTCCTCGATTCAATTAGATCATGGCTGATCTGTATTTCAACTCCATTTACCCACCTCGGTTCCGTAACCGTTAATACCATTGCCTAACAAAAATCTATCAATCTCAGTCTTACTTTTGTATACTGTTACAATTCAATGTTCTATTTGGATAATGCAAATTTTGGTTCAGTCATGGAGATCAGATCTCTAAATAGACTAAAGTCTATTGGAGGGGTCTACAGATTTAAAAGGGTAGATTTTCAACTTGCCACCCAAATGTAAAACTGGCATTGCGGAACCGCCACCTGTTATAGAAACTGTCCAATATGAAAATCGGGCAGTTTCTATAACAGAGTTAAAAAGCTAACCCAAGCAATCCAAAAGTCAGACCTGCCAATCATCCTTGATAAACAACACAATGCTCGAATGTATTACATATCCTGCTAATAACCAACTGCTCACACATTGTCCAGGTCTCATGTACCTTCTAATGTTTTGACCACATAGATAATTTAATTAGCGCCAAAAACAAAGCCCCTGTATTCTGGCTGATTTCAAGATCAATGAATCTTGCCTGATTCTGTTGACATTTCATTGTAGGGTTTCCTCTTCATCGTGCCCAGGAACGCTCTGTTTCCAGGCACACCAAAGGGAAAATGGGGGCGGGAACCCATTGTATCAGGTCTCTGCCCCCACAACACTACCCTGAGATTTCCAGGGGTTCCCCAAATCGGAATCATTGGGTCTGTGTTGGCGGATGCTGCAGGCCCAGCATTTGGATGCAGATGAGTCGGGAGCGGTTTTCCTAAGCCTTCTATCTCACTTCTCTCTGAGCTTGTCCATGGGGTTCCCAAATGGAGGGGCACCCCAAAAAAGCTAGCAATGGGGCTTTGACCTCTCAAAGGAGAGGTTCCACAAAGAATCCTAGGGCAGCCTAAAGACCCATGAAGGCAGGTAAAGTTAGTTCATTCTTTCCTGCCCCCAGCACTATCTTCGGCCCCCAGCAGCAGCCAGAAGGTGATGCCAGTGGCCGGGAGCACATCCACAGGCCCGCAGCAGTGCTGCTCTTTCTGTCCCCCATTTGCACCATCAGGGGACAAGTTGCACCCAGAGGCTGCCAGGCCATGGAAATCGCCCAGGTCAGGAAAATTGAGGCGACTCCTTGCCTCACATGTGTAATGCATCTCCATTTGTGCCTGCCTGGCTCTTAGCGGGGGTCCAAAAAGGAAAATTCGTCTCCAGACCTCCATTTAAAACTGGTTAAGGAAAGGCAACTTCCAGTTTAACTTAGCTGTTTCAGAACTGTATGCGATTAAAACAGAAATCTCCCTATTTTGTCACAATCATGCCTAGCTACAAAAGTAGTGATAAAATAGATCACATTAATTACCATGCCACAAGCTTACTGCCCAGATTCGCAAAATTGTAGGAACAGTCCTCGGTAATGAATGGCTATAAGTTTCTCCATATGTTAGATTTATCACACAGCCAAAGCCGTATAGTCACTGTGACCTTGCCTCTGGGATAAATGTAATGCATCGAGGAACTTTGAGGCCATAAGTCAACACCTCAGCCATTAACAGAAGAGAAAGTCTAAAGAATTATCCCTCGGGTGTTGAGTGAATGAAATACTACGAGCACAGACCAATAGAAATCACTCTGGCTTCCCTACTCACAATCTTAGTAAAGCATTCAAATGTATCAACCACTAGTTCTCCTTGCCAAATGTATGTGCTGTAGGTATGTTGCTATTAGCTGATTTCATGGATAATCTACTGGGCAGAAACGAAGTTGTAAAACAGTACAGATTATTGTCACAGCCTATGCCGAAGTTTACAGTTTACTCTAGGGATCTATCATTGGTTCACTGCTGTTCCTATCTTTGGTTAACTGTCAACTCAAATTTACAGGAAACAATGATTACAAGGGTTGAAAATTCACAGCCCTTTTGGTACATCCCTGCCATAGCTCCAGCAGGAGTGCGATCGATTTGCTGCAAATTAGGCCTGTATCCAGATCTCAGTTTTGCATGGGAGTTTCCTGGTGGCAGAGGGCAGAGCCTCTGCCCACCCCAAACCAGGCCATCACGTAGAAGGGGTGGAACCTTCCAAAGCTGTAAATTTCTACGTCCCAAACCTCACAGTTAGCTGGTGGTTAATCAGTAGATGGTACATTGGGTGAGACCTGGCATACCAAGTCACCAAATGGCAAGAATGGGGACTTAAAGAAAGAAAGACTTGCATTTATATCGCGCCTTTCGCAACCTCAGGACGTCACAAAGCGCTTTACAGCCAATTAAGTATTTTTGAGGTGTAGTCACTGTTGTAATGTAGGAAACACGGCAGCCAAATTGCGCACAGCAACGTCCCACAAACAGCAATGAGATAATGACCAGATAATCTGTTTCAGTGATGTTGGTTGAGGGATAAATATTGACCAGGACACCGGAGGTAACTCTCCTGTTCTTCTTCGAAATAGTGCCATGGGATCATTTAAGGCCACCTAAAAGGGCAGACGTTGGTTTAACGTCTCCTCAGTAAGACGGCACTTCCAACAGAGCAGCATTCCTCAGTACTGCACTGGAGAGTCAGCCTAGATTTTTGTGCTGAAGTCTCTGGAGTGGAACATGAACCCACAACCTTCTGACTCAGCGGTGAGAGTGATAACCACTGAGCCACAGCTGACATAGCTGGAGGTTCAAGTCTGGATCAAGGCCTGGACTGCAGAAGAGAAAAGTAATTTTTTTTGATTCAGTCCCTTTACAAAGAGTGGCTGCTTTCTGAGGGAGCCCCGACACCTCCCCCCCCGCCCAGTCATGCACACTTCAGTTGAAATATACAGTCTCCTTCAGCAGGCAGGCACCCCAGATGCATCCCTAATGGCGCACGTGCCAGCCCGAGGCACTTCAATGAAAGCATAGGCTCGATTTTCGGAGGGAGGCGGGTTGGCAGCGGGGGATCGACCGGGCGCATCGGTAACGCACCCAGTGAATTCGGGGTGCTCCGCACGCGATCGTAGCCTAATTGAAGGCACTTACCTTGGCTTCCGGGTTTCGCGCTGGAAAGCTGCGCTGCGGGCGGACTGCGCACCCGCATCATAGGCTGTCAGCTGGAGGAGCCCTATTTAAAGAGGCAGTCCTCCACTGACTGATGCTACAGAAAGGAGTCAGAATTACAGCATGGAGCAGCCCAGGGGGAAGGCTGCTCCCAGGTTTAATGATGCCTCACTCCAGGTCCTGCTGGATGGGGTGAGGAGGAGGGGAGGACAGAGATCTTCTCCCCGGCGGACGGGAGGAAGTGGCCTGCCTCTGCCACCACGAAGGCCTGGCTCGAGGTGGCAGAGGAGGTCACCTGCACCACAAACATATCATGCACCCGCATACAGTGCAGGAGGCGTTTCAATGACCTAAGTAGGTCAGCCAAAGTGAGTACACTTACTCATTCCCCTACACTCCGTCTGCCACATCACCGCCCCCACCCCACATCTCCTTCTGCACTGCCAACACTACTCTGTCACTTCACTCCTCACACCCACTCAAAGCTCATCCTCATCTTACCTGCACTTACTCACCTCGCCAGTACTCATCCCACCACTAACACTCAACCCAATCCTCATACAATCTCTTGGCTCTGTCTCATACTCACCCTCTCATGCATCTCTTTCATGGTCAGCCTCACTCAACCTGCCACTACCTGTGCTGCAGACACAGGGCATGCATCACATATGTGCAGTAGGCAGTGTAAGGCAAACGTGTCGTGAGCATGAAGGGGATGCACAAGGGTGTTTGAGGTTTTGTCATGGTTTTTACTTATATTTGATTTCTGATCAATTCACATTACATATTATATTGTCACCACTACTGCCACGTCTTTGCAAATCTTGTCTGGTTTATGCAATAATGCCCCTTCCTGAGGATCACCATGAAGACCCACACCTGATGCCATCCATTGTATCACTGCAGAGTGGGTGTAGGTGTATTTGTAGGGCTCTTTTGTGCAGACGACTGAGAGACGCCGGCCATGTCCCCGGTGGCACCCTGAAAGGATGCGGAGGAGAAGTTGTTGAGGGCATTGGTGACTTTGACAGCGACAGGTAAGAAGATGGTGCTCGGGCCAGCCGGGAGCAGCTCAGCATGAAGGAGGCTGCAGATGTCCACGACTACATGTCGAGTGACTCTGAGCCTCCGTGTGCACTGCTGCTCGAGAGGTCCAGGAAGCTGAACCTCAGTCTGTAGAACCTGTGGCGAGTCTCTCTGCGGTTGCCCTCCCTCCTGCTGTACAGGTGGATGTGTCACAGCACTCTGTTGTGGAGCTCCACGTGTCAGAGGTGGACGGCGTTGTCGGCGAGGCTGGTGATGCTGTTTGTCCTCCGAGGAGGTCATGACTGCAGCTATGGCGGCCCCCATCCGCAAGATGTACGTTTGAGGGGGTCCGCAAGGTAGGTAAATGTGTCTGCACATAGGGTTGAGGTTGCAAGTTTGTGAATTTTATTGTTAGGAGGAGGGTGGTGGAGGCCAAACTTTGTCCAAAGTGACAGAGTGGTCTCCTGCAATGAGTGAGGGTCTCCCCCCCACCCCCCCCTCAGCTGTCAAATGGACCTTTGCAGCTGCCACAGGCTGGTGGCTGCAACACGTCCATTTCAACTGGGAGTATTTCCCCCAGTACGGGAAACATGCTCAGTTGATATGAAAATCCCACCCCTCCTAAAATATCCTACAAATCAGGTCTGCAAACGACCTGAACTATCTAATTAATTGGTTTAAGTGGGATCCCGCCGGCTTTAATTGCCGTTGGGAGTCCCGCATGTGGGGGCTGCGGGCGCATCTAAGCGCATCACTGGGGAACCCGGAAGTGGGCGGGTTGGAGCCGGGCTCCGGACCCGCCCCGGGAATCCCCGATTTTCGGAGCCTCCTGCCACGAACCCGCCGTCTCGGATGTCCGAAAATCGAGCACCATGTCTCCAACCTTGGAGTCAATGCCAGTGGTCACGGACAGGCACATCCCAGCACTTACACCAAGATGCAGCTGCCATGGATTTTCAAGCTTTGTACTCTGTTTATTGATGACACCTGGCTATACATATCATACCAGTCACCGAGCCTGCTAGTCCTACTTCTCTGCTCTTTCCCTGTAGCCCTGCAAATTTTTCTCCTTCAGGTACCTATCTAATTCCTTTTTGAAAGCCACAATTGACCCTGCTTCCACCACCCTTTCAGGCAGTGCATTCCAGATCCTAACCACTCGCTGCGTAAAAAAGTTTTTCCTCATGTCGCCATTGGTTCTTTTGCCAATCACCTTAAACCTGTGTCCTCTGGTTCGCGACCCTTCCGCCATGGGAACAGTTTTTCTTTGTTTACTTTGTTTAGATCCTTCATGATTTTGAACACCTCTGTCAAATCTCCTCTCAATCTTCTCTGCTCTAAGGAGAACAATCTCAGCTTTTCCAGTCTATCCACGTAACTGAGGTGCCTCATCCCTGGAAGCATTCTAGTAAATCTTTTCTGCTGTATCTCTAAGGCCTTCACATCCTTCCTAAAGTGCGGTGCCCAGAATTGGACACAATACTCCAATTGTGGCCGAACCAGTGTTTTATAAAGGTTCATCATAACATCCTCGCTTTTGTACTCTATGCCTCTATTTATAAAGCCCAGGATCCCGTATGCTTTCTTAACCGTTTTCTCAATGTGTCCTGCCACCTTCAATGACCTGTACATATACCCCCAGGTCTCTATGTTCCTGCACCCCCTTTAGAGTTGTGCCCTTTAGTTTATACTGCCTCTCTTTGTTCTTCCTACCAAAATGTATCACCTCACACTTCTCAGCGTTAAATTTCATCTGCCATGTATCTGCCCATTCCACCAGCCTGTCCATGTCCTCTTGAAGTCTATCACTATCCTCCTCACTGTTTACTACACTTCCAAGTTTTGTATCATCTGCAAATTTTGAAATTGTGCCCAGTACACCCAAGTCCAAGTCATTAATATATATCAAGAGAAGCAGTGGTCCCAGTACCGACCCTTGGGGAACACCACTGTACACCTCCCTCCAGTCTGAAAAACAACCGTTCACCACTACCCTCTGTTTCCTATTACTTAGCCAATTTCGTATCCATGTTGCCACTGCCCCTTTTATTCGGTGGGCTTCAATTTTATTGACAAGCCTATTATGTAGCACTTTATCAAATGTCTTTTGGAAGTCCATATACACAACATGAACTGCATTGCCCTCATCAACCCTCTCTGCTACCTCATCAAAAAACTCAATTGAGTTAGTCAAAAATGATTTGCCTTTAACAAATCTGTGCCGGCTTTCCCTTATTGATCCACACTTGTCCAAGTGACTATTAATTTTGTCCCAGATTATTGTTTCTAAAAGCTTCCCCACCACTGAGGTTAAACTGACTGGCCTGTAGTTGCTGGGTTTATCTTCACCTCCGCTTTTGAACAAAGGTGTAACATTTTCAATTCTCCAGTCCTCCGGCACCACCGCTGTGTCTAAGGAGGATTGGAAAATTGTGGCCAGTACTTCTGCAATTTCGACCCTTACTTCCCTCAGCAACTTAGGATCGTATAGCCAGCCTTTCGAGTACCTCCTCTTTATTAATTTTTATCCCATACAGTATCTCAACTACCTCCTCTTTTACTGTGGCTTTGGCCGTATCTTCTTCCTTGGTAAAGACTGATACAAAATACTCATTTAGTACCCCAGCCATGCCCTCTGCCTGCATGCGTATATCCCCTTTTTGGTCCCTAATCGGCCCCACCCCTCCTCTTACTACCCGTTTGCTATTTATATGCGTATAGAAGACTTTTGGATTCCCTTTTATGTTTGCTGTCAGTCTATTCTCATATTCTTTGTCCCTCTTATTTCCTTTTTTACTTCCCCTCTGAACTTTCTATACTCAGCCTGGTTCTGACTTGTATTAACAACTTGACATCTGTCATACAACCCCTTTTTCTGCTTCATCTTGCTTTCTGTCTCGTTCAACATCCAAGGAGGTCTGGCTTTGGTTGTCCTACCTTTCTCCCTCATGGGAATGTATCTAGACTGTACCCGAATCATCTCTTCTTTAAAGGCCACCCGTGGATCAATTACAGTTTTGCCTGCGAATCTTTGAATCTAATTTACTCGGGCCAGATCCGTTCTCAATTGAGTATTTTTACTCTAGATTGCTCTGTGTCCTTTTCCATAGCTAATCTAAACCTTATGATACTATGATCACTGTTCCCTAAATGTTCCCCCACTGACACTTGCTCTACTTGACCTACCTCATTCCCCAAAACCAGATCCAGCAATGCCACCTTCCTCATTGGGCTGGAAAGTTCTCCTGAACACACTTCAAAAATTCCTCCTCCTCTTTGCCCTTTACACTGTTACTATCCCAGTCTATATTAGGATAGTTGAAGTCCCCCATTATAACTACTCTATGGTTCTTGCACCTCTCTGTAATTTCCCTGCAGATTTGCTCCTCTGTATCCTTCCCACTGGTTGGTGGCCTGTAGAATACAGCCAGTAGTGTAATGGCACCTCGTTTGAACCAAATAGATTCTGTCCTTGACCCCTCAAGGGCATCCTCCCTCTCTAGCACTGTAATATTCTCCTTAATCAATACTGCCACACTTCCCCCCTCCTTTCTTTCCTTCCCTATCTTTCCTGAAGTGGAGATGCCGGTGATGGACTGGGGTTGACAATTGTAAACAATTTTACAACACCAAGTTTTCGTCCAACAATTTTATTTTTAATTCCACAAGCTTTCGGAGGCTTCCCCCTTCCTCAGGTGGTGTGGGAAACCACCTGAGGAAGGAGGAAGCCTCCGAAAGCTTGTGGAATTAAAAATAAAATTGTTGGACTATAACTTGGTGTTGTAAAATTGTTTACAATCTTTCCTGAAAGCCATGTATCCAGGAATATTTAGTACCCAATCCTGCCCTTTTTTGAGCCAAGTCTCCGTTATTGCCAAGACTTCATATTCCCATGTGGCTATTTGTGCCTGCAGCTCACCAACCTTATTTACCACGCTTCATGTGTTTACACACATGCACAGACTATCTTAGACCTTCTCGTATTCTCCCTTAGTCTGACCACACTTAATACTGTACTATTTCTTACTCTAGTGCTATCTGTCTCTCCCAATCCTTTATGTACCTTGTTTCTCCTTTCTAATGCTCCATCCTGCCAAATTAGTTTAAACCCTCCCCCACAGCACTAGTGAACCTCCCCGCGAGGACATTGGTCCCAGCTCTATTGAGGTGCAACCCATCCGGCCTGTACAGGTCCCACCTCCCCCAGAACTGGTCCCAATGTCCCAGGAATCTAAAGCCCTCTCTCCTACACCATCTCTTCAGCCACGCATTCATCTGCTCTGTCCTCCTATCTCTATACTCACTAGCATGTGGCACCGGGAGTAATGCTGAGATTACTACCTTTGAGGTCTTTAATCTCTTTCCTACCTCCCTAAAATCTGCCTGCAGGACCTCATCCCTCTTTCTAACTATGTCATTGGTACTGATATGGACCATGACCTCTGGCTGTTCACCCCTCCCCCTTCAGAATGTTCTGCAGCTGCTCAGTGAGATCCCTGACCCTGGCACCAGGGAGGCAACATATAATCCTGGAGTCACGTCTGCAGCCACAGAAACGCCTGTCTGTTCCCCTAACTATTGAATCCCCTATCATTATTGCTCTCTGACCTTCCTCCCCCCCCCCCCCCACCCACCTGTACAGTTGAGCCACCCATGGTGCTATGGTCTTGGCTCTGGCTGTACTTCCCAGAGGAACTCTCTCCCTCACCAGTATTCAGAACTTAATACTAGTTAGAGAGCGAGAAGCACTCAGGAGACTTCTACATTACCTGCCTGGTCCTCCTTGTCTGCCTGGAGGTCACCCAGTCCCTCTCTGCCTGCATTCTCTTAAGCTGCGGGGTGACCACCCCCTGAAACGTGCTATCCAACACTGTTGTATTATAATTTTGGCATCAGATTCATTGGGTGTGCAAATTTTGTAATACTAGAAAATTGGCATACCCAAATCACTTCCAGAGAGCTGCCCAAATAACTTACCTGATGTTAGAATCGTGAACCAGTTCCAATGTAACAAGTGGGCTAGCATAGCAGCCCAGAATCCAACAGGGTGTCTGAACATGCATTCAAATCTGTTGATTTACTCATTGGCATAAAGTCCAAACCCTTTTGGACTGGAAGATTCAAATTGATAAATAGATTATGTGTGTGTGTGGCCCATGCACTCAGTACTTCAGTTTCTTCATCAACTTGGAGCACTATTGTACGTGCACAAGTATGTGTCTGACATAATTGATACATGTTTTGAGTTTTGAAGGAAACCAGAGTATTACTGCTGCTGTGGGAAAGTGTAAACAATTTTACAACACCAAGTTATAGTCCAGCAATTTTATTTTAAATTCACAAGCTTTCGGAGATTTTCTCCTTCCTCAGGCAAATGTTTCAAGATCTCCTTGAACATTTGCCTGAGGAAGGAGAAAATCTCCGAAAGCTTGTGAATTTAAAATAAAATTGCTGGACTATAACTTGGTGTTGTAAAATTGTTTACAATTGTCAACCCCAGTCCATCACCGGCATCTCCACATCGTGGGAAAGTGTAACACTGCTGGTATGAATGAGATTATATTGTGCACTGTTTACACCAGCTCCACATGTTCATAGAATCATAGAATGATACAGCACAGAAAGAGGCCATTCGGCCCATTGTGCCTGTGCCGGCTCTTTGGTAGAGATATCCAATTAGTCCTACTCCCTTGCTCTTTCGCCATGGCCCTGTAAATTTTACGACTTCAAATATTTATCCAATTCCCTTTTGAAAGTTGTTATTGATTCTGCTTTCAACACCCTTTCAGGCAGTGCATTCCAGATCATAACAACTCGCTGCGCATAACAACCCCAGCTTATCAAAGTGTCATAATATCATAGTAGGTACTGCAAAGGAGGAGGCCATTCAGCCCATTGTGCCTGTGCTGGCTCTTTGAAAGAGCTATCCAATTAGTCCCATTCCTCAGCTCTTTCCCCATAGCCCTGTAAATGTTTTCCCTTCAAGTATTTATCCAAATCCCTTTTGAAAGTTACTATTGAATCTGCTTCCACCACCCTTTCAGGCAGTGCATTCCAGATCACAACAATTCGCTGCATAATTTTTTTTCCCCTGATGTCACCTCTGTCTCTTTTGCCAATCACCTTAAATCTCTGTCCTCTGGTTACTGACCCTTCTGCCAATGGAAACACTTTCTCCTTGTTTACTCAATCAGAACCCTTCATGATTTTGAACACCTCTGTCAAATCTCCACTTAACCTTCTCTGTTCTATGGAAAACAACTCCAGCTTCTCCAATCTCTCCACATAACTGAAATCCCTCATCCCTGGTACCATTCTAGTAAATCTCTTCTGCACCTTCTCTAAGGCCTTGACATCTTTCCTAAAATGTGGTGCCCAGAAATGAACACAATACTCCAGCTGAGGCCTAACCAGTGTTTTATAACATTTTAGCATAACTTCCTTGCTTTTGTACTCTATGCCTCTATTAATAAAGCCTAGGGTCCCATATGCTTTTTTTAACAGCCTTCCCAACTTGTCCTGCCACTGTCAAAGATTTGTGTACATACACCCCCAGGTCTCTCTGTTCCTGCACCCCCTTTAAAATTGTACCATTTAGTTTATAATGCCTCTCCTAATTCTTCCTACCAAAATGTATCACTTCACATTTCTCCATGTTAAATTTCATCTGCCATGTGTCTGCCCATTTCACCAGTCTGTCTATGTCCTCCTGAGGTCTGTTACTATCCTCCTCATTGTTCACGACATTTACGAGTTTCGTGTCATCTGCAATTTTTGAAATTATACCCTCTATACCCAAGTCCAGGTCATTAATATATATCAAAAAGAGCAGTGGTCCTAATACAGACCCCTGGGGAACACCACTGTATACTTCTCCCCAGTCTGAAAAACAACCGTTCACCACTGCTGTCTGCTTTCTGTCCCTTAGCCAATTTTGTATCCATGCTGCCACTGTCCCTTTAATCCCATGAGTTTTAATTTTGCTAACAAGTCTATTATGTGGTACATTACCAAACACCTTTTGAAAGTCCATAAACACATCAACCGCACCACCCTCATCAATCCTCTCTGTTACTTCATCAAATAACTCAATCAAGTTAGTCAAACATGTAGGTACTGCCAAAGAAGATTGAGTAATAGTTAAAATATGTATGGTTGTGGAAAAGCAAACTGAGTGGGGCAATGTTACGAAATTCGATCAACACATATTAGAAACTGGTAAAAAAATGTTGTTGTTATTACAGTTGATTACACTGTAGCAGTTAAGGCTAGTTATTATTGGTGAGTCTCCAGGCATTGCATCGTAGTTCAAACTTAATTGATCAATTCATACTTGGAATTATAAATATAAAAATATTACTATGCAAGCATTTCCGTAAAGACCGAGGATGTCTGGGTTTAACCAAACAATTGGTCTTCAGGTTTCTCTGAAGTGCCTTCCACATGGTCCATCAGGTTCTACTGGAACTTGTCTAAAGCAGACCTGTTATAAGCACTTTGGATTCCCCTGCTGTACAAACCTAGTTGTTAAACACTGTTTCGAAAGGTCTTGACATCACCCGGTCCTTATGTGCCCAGGCACTGAGATAGTATTAATGGACACCAGGAATACTTGAGATACTTATCCTTAGGGAGCAAGAGACTGAGCCATTGAATTAAATTTATGAATACAGATGAAGAAAGCCATAAACATACATATTTTGGAAAAAGCAGTGAATATCCAACAAGAAGTGGGATGCAAGTTTTATGAGTGCTATCTAAATACAAATTTACAACATGCACTACAACATCCATATGCCATTTCTCATCAAACTCAGCCCTGAATAATTTATAGATTATTGCAATTTCACCTCAATGTATGTTTTGTCAGTAACTAAATAACAAGTACAATTGTACCATCAATTAATCTGGTGTCCATTAATACTATCTCAGTGCCTGGGCACATAAGGACCGGGTGATATCAAGACCTTTCTAAACAGTGTTTAACCACTAGGTTTGTACAGCAGGGGGATCCAAAGTGCTTATAATCGGTCTGCGTTAGACAAGTTCCAGTAGAATCTGGTGGACCATGTGGAAGACACTTCAGAGAAACCTGAAGGCCAATTGTTTGTAGAAACAACTCCATTATTAATTGGAAGATTATATTATTCTCGTATTACATTATTGGTCCAAACCTATGACCTACGTTATACTAATTCTATTTGTTTTTACTTTGTCTATGGTACTTAAACTGTCCTTATGAAGTTTGGTCTATTATCCACTGCAATAAAGCTGGTCCATCAAGGCCGAACCATCATGACTAAACACTTCTTTCCTTCCCCCACTTCCCGCCCGCTCCCGCAGCCATGTAATCTCCTGAGCAAGGCAAACAAACAGAGGAAAAAACCAGGGCCAATAAGGGAAAAAATACTCTGGAAAATTCCTCTCCAATCCCCTCAGGCAATCAAAACCAGTCCAGGAGGTCACATGGGCTAAGTGTTATCTATAAAGACACTTATCTTCCATATGATGCGATCGCTGCCGTAGTCATGAACCGGTCCAGTTCCCTCTTGAAGGCATGCAGAGAGTCAGCACCCACTGACTCCAACCGGCAATGTATTCCAGAGACTCACTACTCTCTTGGAAAACAAGAATTGTCTAATATTCAGTCTATTCCTACTCTTACATAGTTTAAACTCATGTCCCTTGGTCCTCCCCAATCTGTTAAACTGGAATAATCTATCAGTAGGGTCGCTATCCAGCCCTTTAATTACTTTATAGACCTCGATCAGGTCACCTCTAAGTCTATGCTGCTCTAAAGTAAATAGACCAAGGTCCTTGAGCCTGAGTAGCTGAGGTTCTTTAAGCTATTTATGTCATCCCACTTTTTTTTGTCCTCCCCTGTGGCATTACATTGGGCCTAGATCTTCACCATTATATTCTCAAGAGGTTGCCACTTCTGGTCACCTGGGTTCAGTTAACAACCTTGTGTCCATAACTAGGAGGTGACCCCTGACACCTGATAGCTTAACCAATGTGGACTCTCTGGATTCACAGGTGGGATGGATCATGCACACTCTCTCCGTCTGAACCTGAAAATATGGCCCCTGAAATTCCTGGGTTGGGAGAGGGCTTAAGTGGGGGATGAATTTGGGGCAGACCCCGAGTCACAACTTCCGGCAGTTTTCAGGGTGGGCTAAAGATGTGCTGCCCTCTGAGTGGCAAATATAAACGTAAATCACAGAGTTAGGACAGATGACATCATCGATCCTAAATTCTCTAACTTCTGCAAACTCTACTGACTGTATCTTATCCCACACAAGGTTCCGCTTGTCCATTGCACCTGTCCTCGCTAAACTACATCGGCTCCCAGTCATTCAACACCTCACATTTATCATTCTCATCCTTGTGTTTTTTTATTCATTCATGGGATGTGGGCGTCACTGGCAAGGCCAGCATTTATTGCCAATCCCTAATTGCCCTCGAGAAGGTGGTGGTGAGCCGCCTTCTCGAACCGCTGCAGTCCATGTGGTGAAGGTTCTCCCACAGTGCTGTTAGGTAGGGAGTTCCAGGATTTTGACACAGCGACGATGAAGGAACGGCCATAGTCCGGATGGTGTGTGACTTGGAGGGGAATGTGCAGGTCGTGATGTTCCCATGAGCCTGCTGCCCTTGACCTTCTAGGTGGTCGAGGTCGCGGGTTTGGGAGGTGCTGTCGAAGAAGCCTTGGTGAGTTGCTGCAGTGCATCTTGTAGATGGTACATATTGCAGCCATGGTGTGCCGGTGGTGGAGGGAGTGAATGTTTAGGGTGGTGGATAGGGTGCCAATCAAGTGAGCTGCTTTGTCCTGGATGGTGTCGAGCTTCTTGAATGTTGTTGGAGCTGCACTCATCCAGGCAAGTATTCCATCACATTCCTGACTTGTGCCTTGTAGATGGTGGAAAGGCTTTGGGGAATCAGGAGGTGAATCACTTGCCACAGAGTACCCAGCCTCTGACCTACTCTTGTAGCCACAGTATTTATGTGGCTGGTCCAGTTAAGTTTCTGGTCAATGGTGTACCCCAGGATGTTGATGGTGGGGTATTCAGCAATGGTAAGGCCGTTGAATGTCAAGGAGAGGCGGTTAGACTCTCTCTTGTTGGAGATGGTCATTGCCTGGCACTTGTCTGGCGCAAATGTAACTTGCCACTTATCGGCCCAAGCCTGGTTGGTGTCCAGGTCTTGCTGCATGCGGGCACGGACTGCTTCATTATCTGAGGGGTTGTGAATGGAACTGAACACTGTGCAATCATCAGCAAACATCCCCACTTATGACCTTATGATGGAAGGAAGGTCATTGATGAAGCAGCTGAAGATGGTTGGGCCTAGGACACTGCCATGAGGATCTCCTGCAACAATGTCCTGGGGCTGAGATGATTGGCCTCCAACAACCACTACAATCTTCCTTTGTGCTAGTTATGACTCCAGCCACTGGAGAGTTTTCCCCCTGATTCCCATTGACTTCAATTTTACTCTGGCTCCTTGGTGCCACACTCAGTCAAATGCTGCCATGATGTCAAGGACAGTCACTCTCACCTCACCTCTGGAATTCAGCTCTTTGTCCATGTTTGGTCCAAGGTTGTAATGAGGTCTGGAGCCGAGTGGTCCTGGTGGAACCCAAACTGAGCATTGGTGAGCAAATGCCTCCATGGCCGTGCCTATCACTATCTCCATAACCTCCACCGACCCTACAAACTCCCCCGTCACCCTCCCCCCATCGTACTCCATACCTGTGACTCTGGCCTTTTGAGCATGCCACCCCTCTCTTTGCCCCAACATTGGCAGCAATACCTTCTGCCACCTAGGCTCTATATTCTGGAATTCAATTTCTCAACACCTCTGTCTCTCTATCTTTCTCCCCTCTTTTAAGATCCTCCTTAAGACCCACCTCTGATCAAGCTTTCAGGCACCCCTCTTAATCTCTCCTTCTTTGGCTTGACATCGTTTTTTTTCTTACACCCCGGTGTAAGAACATTTCTTCTACATTAAAGGGTGCTATATAAATACAAGTAGTAATCGTAGTAGCAGTGGTATTTTCTGATTGACACCTTTAGCTTGAGAGAACATTGCAGACTGAATTTACAGGCTTGCATTTCACATTGTTAAAATTGTTTCTCTTTCTGTTTTCATTTTCTAAGTAAGGAAAGATAAATAATAGCCTCTGACTATCATGTAGATGACTTCAATAATTTGTGCATAATTCAGAAGAATTATGTTCTTCTGTGGCAATTAGAAACTTTGCAACAAATCATCAAAGATTTAGTCCAGCCAGCCTTGTGGCTCAAATGATATAATGTTTTGACTCCCAACCAGAAAGTCAGGAGTGCATGTCCCAGGACTGTGCTAGTGAGTATAGGAACAGGAGAATAGACAGGATGAATGCGTGGCTGCAGGGATGGTGTAGGAGGGAGGGATTTAGATTCCTGGGACATTGGGACCGGTTCTGGGGAAGGTGGGACCTGTACAAGCATGACGGGTTACACCCGAGCGGGACCGGGACCAATGTCCTCGTGGGGGTGTTTGCTAGTGCTGTTGGGGAAGGTTTAAACTAGAGTGGCAGGGGGATGGGAACCTGAGCGGGGAGTGAGAAGGGAATAAAGTTGAGAGCAGCAAGAGAGGGGAAGATCCAGGGGAAATCTACAATACAAATAATACAAACAGTTGTTCAAGAACAAGTGAAAGGGAAAAGCGTAGAGCAGCAGAAAGAAAGTGTACTTTAGGCACGACAGATAAAATAAAAACTAGAAGGCGTAAGGCGATTAACCCAGCATCAAAGCTGTGGCAGGGGGTTGGGAACCTGAGCAGGGAGACAGAGAAAAGCGTGTCAGGAAGGGACAGAAGGTATGGAGTAAAAGGTAAAGTGTTAAAAAAGGAAAAAGCAGGAACTAAGTGTCACAAAACATATTTGAAAGTTCTTTATCTGAATGCACGTAGCATTCGTAACAAAATGGACGAGTTAACGGCACAAATAACTACGTATGGGTATGATCTTGTGGCCATTACAGAAACATGGCTGCAGGGTGACAACGACTGGGAATTAAATATGCCAGGTTATTTAACAATCAGGAAGGACAGGCAGGAAGGAAGGGGAGGTGGGGTGGCTATGTTAATAAAGGAGGGAATCACTGTAATACAGAGAAATGATATTGGGACAAAGGATCAGGACAATGAAACAGTTTGGGTAGAGATAAGGAATAATAAGGGGAAACAAACACTAGTGGGCGTAGTATATAGGCCTCCTAATAGTTGCAACTCTGCTGGAAGAAGTATTAATCAGGAAATAGTCAGGGCATGTAATAAGGGAATAGCTATAATTATGGGGGATTTTAATTATCATATTAACTGGACAAATCAAATTGGGCAGGGCAGCCTTGAGGAAGAGTTTATTAAGTGCATTAGGGATGGATTTCTTGAGCAGTATGTAACTGATCCTACAAGGGGGCAAGCAACCTTGGACCTGGTCCTGTGTAATGAGCCAGGATTAATTAATAATGTCCTAGTTAAGGATCCCCTTGGAATGAGTGACCATAACATGGTTACATTCCATATCCAATTAGAGGGTGAGAAGGTTGGTTCTCAAACAAGCGTACTGAGCTTGAATAAAGGAGACTATGATGGTATGAGAGCGGAATTGATTAAAGTGGACTGGGAAAATAGATTAATGGGTAAGACGATACATGAGCAGTGGTGTTCATTTAAGGAGTTATTTTACAACTTTCAAAAAATATATATTCCACTGAGGAAAAAAGGGTGTAAAAGAAATGACAGCCATCCGTGGCTAAGTAAAGAAATTAAGGATAGTATCCGACTAAAAACAAGGACATATAAGGTAGCCAAACTTAGTGGGAGGAAAGAAGATTGGGAAGTCTTCAAAAGACAGCAAAAAGTAACTAAAGGATTGATTAAGAAAGGGAAGATAGATTATGAAAATAAATTAGCAAAAAATATAAAAACAGATAGCAAGAGATTCTACAGTTATATAAAAAGAAAAAGGGTGGCCAAGGCAAACGTAGGTCCCTTAGAGGATGAGACCGGGAAATTAATGGTGGGAAACATGGAGATGGCAAAAATGTTGAACAAATATTTTGTTTCAGTCTTTACGGTAGAGGACACTAAGAATATCCCAACACTGGACAAACAGGGGGCTCTAGGGAGGGAGGAGCTAAATACGATTAAAATCACTAAGGAATTGGTACTCAGTAAATTAATGGGACTCAAGGCGGATAAATCCCTTGGACCTGATAGCTTACATCCTAGGGTCTTGAGGGAAGTGGCAGTAGGGATTGTGGATGCTTTGGTAATAATTTTCCAAAATTCTCTGGACTCGGCAAAGGTCCCGGCAGATTGGAAAACTGCTAATGTAACACCCTTATTTAAAAAGGGTAGTAGGCAGAAGGCTGGAAATTATAGACCAGTTAGCCTAACATCTGTGGTGGGTAAAATTTTGGAGTCTATTATTAAGGAGACAGTAGCGGAACATTTGGATAAACATAATTTAATAGGACAAAGTCAGCATGGCTTTACGAAGCGGAAGTCATGTCTGACAAATTTGCTTGAGTTCTTTGAGGACATAACGTACAGGGTGGATAAAGGGGAACCAGTGGACGTAGTGTATTTAGACTTCCAGAAGGCATTCGACAAGGTGCCACATAAAAGATTATTGCTCAAGATAAAGAATCACTGGATTGGGGGTAATATTCTGGCATGGGTGGAGGATTGATTATCTAACAGGAAGCAGAGAGTTGGGATAAATGGTTCATTCTCGGACTGGCAACCAGTAGCCAGTGGTGTTCCGCAGGGGTCGGTGCTGGGTCCCCAACTCTTCACAATCTATATTAACGATTTGGAGGAGGGGACCCAGTGTAACATATCAAAGTTTGCAGATGATACAAAGATGGGAGGGAAAGTAGAGAGTGAGGAGGACATAAAAAACCTACAAGGGGATATAGACAGGCTGGGTGAGTGGGTGGAGATTTGGCAGATGCAATACAATATTGGAAAATGTGAGGTTATACACTTTGGCAGGAAAAATCAGAGAGCAAGTTATTATCTTAATGGCGAGAAACTGGAAAGTACTGCAGTACAAAGGGATCTGGGGGTCCTAGTGCAAGAAAATCAAAAAGTTAGTATGCAGGTGCAGCAGGTGATCAAGAAGGCCAACGGAATGTTGGCTTTTATTGCGAGGGGGATAGAATATAAAAACAGGGAGGTATTGCTGCAGTTATATAAGGTATTGGTGAGACCGCACCTGGAATACTGCACACAGTTTTGGTCTCCATACTTAAGAAAAGACATACTTGCTCTCGAGGCAGTACAAAGAAGGTTCACTCGGTTAATCCCGGGGATGAGGGGGCGGACATATGAGGAGAGGTTGAGTAGATTGGGACTCTACTCATTGGAGTTCAGAAGAATGAGAGGCGATCTTATTGAAACATATAAGATTGTGAAGGGGCTTGATTGGGTGGATGCGGTAAGGATGTTCCCAAGGATGGGTGAAACTAGAACTAGGGGGCATAATCTTAGAATAAGGGGCTGCTCTTTCAAAACTGAGATGAGGAGAAACTTCTTCACTCAGAGGGTAGTGGGTCTGTGGAATTTGCTTCCCCAGGAAGCTGTGGAAGCTACATTATTAAATAAATTTAAAACAGAAATAGACAGTTTCCTAGAAGTAAAGGGAATTAGGGGTTATGGGGAGCGGGCAGGAAATTGGATATGAATTTAGATTTGAGGTTAGGATCAGATCAGCCATGATCTTATTGAATGGCGGAGCAGGCTCGCGGGGCCGATTGGCCTACTCCTGCTCCTATTTCTTATGTTCTTATGACTGTCAATTGAACTTGGTGAGTCTGTAAGCGTACCTTACTGGCAATTTTAGAGGTGGGTATACTGTACATTATAAACAGCAATTTTTTTCTTGGGGGTGGGGGGGGGGGTCTCTGGGCCTATGCTTCCAGAATGTCAATACTTTACACTTTATTTATGCATTTTCCAGAGGTTTGGAGTATGCTTTTTCTTATATATACATGTGAGGTATGTATTATTTCATGATGGGTAAAAATATACTAAGATTAGAGCACACAAAACATCCTCCCTTGATGATTCAGTGATTTTAACTCATGAATAGCTAAGAAATACAGACCAGGAAGGCTAGCCAACCCACCAAACCACAGTCAGCCCACCAGCAGCAACCAGAAAACAACAGCAGCAGCCACCAGAACCCATCCATCCATAACCAACAGCCAGTGACTGGAATGTACCCATCCACCATCACAGCCAGACATCACCAGTAGCAGACAGTAACTGCCACCCAGCCAGTCACTGGAACCCATCCATGCACAATCTGTACCCAGCCACCAGATGCCACCCTTCATCACCAACAGCCAGCCAAACCATAGCCAGCCAGTGGCCTTGATGGAACTGGAAGCCTTGGAATTTGGGCAGGGGTTGGGGGGGGGGGGAAGAAGCTTGAGGCCTGGGGAATAAACTTAGGACCTAACCTGTGGAATAAATTGAAACACAGATAGCAAAAAAAATGTATGTAATTATTACTACTTCCTGGGAATGCTGAAAACTGCTTGGTGTATTAGCAGACCGCTGCGGAGTACAGGGAGTGCGCAGTTGCACCACCAATTGAATGTAGCCCAATATACAAGAGGTACTACGAAGAGAGGCTCTGGGAACCAGGATAGAGCAAGCAAGCCCTCATTTGCTTCCCCGCCCCCTGCCTATCCCACCTGCCCATCAATGGTGGCACTGTATCCATCCTTTCCCCCCAGTCCACACTAACACTGCATCCTTTTCCCCTCCTGTAGCCACGTTTAATCATTTCTGCTTTGGCAGCAACAGGATTCAATAGGAACCAGCAGGACTAGGGTAGGGGCAGGGTGGGACCTACTCCAGGAGTCAATGGGAACAGGACTGGACTGACTTTGGTAGCCAGCGTGATCTGAATAAGGAGTAAGACTAGACAGCTGCCCTGGTGCTGGTTGAGGAGCGTATGGCACTGATTCTGGCTCTCTAGAAGGAGAGTAAAACTTTAAAGTGGGTTTATGCCATATGCCCATCATTGCACCCTTGACTGGAAGGGGACAGCAGATATCAGCAACTGAGTTCAGATGAGCTATATCTTATGTTGGTTCATCATAAATAAAGCACCACAGCAGTTGTGAAGTTTTAGATCATACGATGATCTCTGCTAAAGTGAAGATGCATTGTACATGAAATTGAGAACAAAAGAAAATATTTTTTATTTGATCTTTTTTTCTTGTTCATTATAAGCATGATAAAAACCTAATCACAAAGAGATTAACAGCTGAAATAAAATCATAAAATGTTGGCATCCACAAAGAGAAAAGACAGGTTAACATTTGGTTGGAAACCAATTTCCAACGAAGGGGTGGGTCTCCACCCAAGACATTAACCTGTTTTTTCAGATGCTGATGGATTTGTAGTGTATTTCCATGATTTTCTGATTTTGTTTGATTCCCACCATTTCCAGTTACTTCTTTTTCTCATTATATTAATAGCTACTTCTTGGCCACATACAAAATACTTCACTGTAAATCATTACAGATACTTTGTCAAGGCATTTACTTAATCGGAACAACCAGATCAAAAGAAGCTCTGTGTTCGCAAGAGATTATTCTAATTCAGGGGCTGTAGAAATGTTTAATGGGAACAGTCCTGTGGTAAGTAATAAAAACAGAAAATGCTGGAGAAACTCAGCAAATCAGGCAGCATCTGTGGAGAAAGACCTTTCGTCAGATCTGGAAGATGTTGACAGAGTTAAAGTTTTTAAGCAAGTACAGAGCCAGGGAAAGGTGGGGAGGAAAGAACAAAAGGGAAGGTCTGTGATAGGCTAGAGGGCACGAGTGATTAAATGACAAAAGGGTATGATGGTGCAAGGCAAGAAAGGTGGTAATGGGACAAGTTAAGAAACAAAAGGTTGGTCAAGAATAGTTATAAATGGCAGCAGCAGAATCATTACCAGAACTGGCACCTCCTGTGGTAAGTAAAGTCGGCCTCTCTTGAAGAGTGCATTACAAACATAGTACAGTACCCAACTCCTTCAAACACGAGATACATACTATTCAAACACAGTAGGAAGTGAGTTTCACACAATAACTCGTGTGATGATTTTTCTCTACCTCTCCAGTAGGAAGTGCCCAGTGTCCATTCACTGTCCCCTCTTGTCCAACCAAGATCGGGAAATTACTAAGTGAAGAACTATGGATACAAAGTAGAGTCCAGTTTTGGTTTCCATTTCTCTCAATATTGTAATTTTAACTGTTGGCGATAGTATAAAACAAGCAATATCAGATCGGCGGCCCATCTCTCCCGATTTTCCTTTCCACTGTCTCTTTTCTTACTTTCATACTTTCTGTGCTGTAGATTTCAGTGATAATTCAAGGTACGGTCATTTTGTTAGTAATTAGTAGCCTTGATCTACAATTAATATATTAATAATGAGGATTATCTTTTGATTCATGATTGTATTATTTCACATAATCTTTCTCAAAATGCTTTGCAAATTATATTTCAGGATTAATTTGGCCTATGATCACATCAAAAAGCAGTGCTGAATGTCAACTATTTACAGCATTCAAGCGTAATATTTCCCCTCCTCCATCCTAGCCTGTATTATGGGGGTCTATATTTCACAAATATTACAATAACCAAGCAGCCAAGTAAACAAAATGCTTCTGATGAAAGGTCATCGACCTGAAACATTAACTCTGTTTCTTTCTATAGATGCAGCCTGACTTGCTGAGTGTTTCTAGCATTTTCTGTTTTTATTGTCTCTATATAGCGATACCAAAATACTGTCACCCTGAAAGATATTAAAGGTTGCCTCACTAGATGCTCGTCACTCGATGTTAGGTGTATTTAGTTCTGAGATGAAAGTTAACAGAAACCCTACAAAGTCAGTGAATTGATGCTGAGTATCTCATCCTGTCCTGTCTCAGACTTCTGGAATTCTCATGTCCAGGGTGCAAGTGTTTGATGCACTGAAAATATTGAAATGATACTTAAGCAGCTTTTGAAATGGAGGCTTATTGGTCCTGGTCGAGGAGAGGTCTCAAACCCTTGCATCATATAAGATTCTAGCAGAGTATCAAGCACAAGATTAGGCAGTTGAGGCAATGTTGTAGAATGTGTGGCAGATGGTCACTCAGTTGAAAGAGTCCATTCACTGCTTTTATAGTGCCATGATGGACATATGTAAAGCAATGCAGTCAACCCTGAAGCATGTGGCAGCACCAGCAAGAGCTCCATCAGGGGCCCTGCCATCAGATGATATAAGAGTCTCTCTTCTTTTCCAGTCCCCAACCTCTTATCACCCATCCCATCACTATCTTACCCCCACGCAAGCACCAGCACAGAGGATCTAAGTTTGTTGATGGCTTTGCAGATTGGAAGCTACGACCGCCCAATTACAGCCCCTGGCAGAGAGAGAAGGGTCACTCTCTCATGGCTTCAGAGAACGAAATGCTACCATTTGGTCCACTTTCTCGCTGATAAGTGGGAAAACAAACACATCCAGCACTCAACGCCTGACAGGTGAAAGCATGAAAGATGATGCTGTCTCTCAGGATAGTGAAACCAGTGTGCCTTCCTACCAGCCACGTGTGGAAAGAGTCAGTGACAGCCAGGTTGACCTTGCTTCGGTACAGAAGATGCAGCCAGCAGCCGGTCCCTGACGGCCCATAGCTGGCCTGAGATGAGTGCCACCCCAGCCCAGGAGACTCCTCCTGCAATGTTTAAAACCTCCATTTTTGTCCAGCATATGGCGCAGAAAGCAATCCAGAGATAACCACCCTTGAGGTTTTGTTTTTTTCAATATAGTGTCTAACTCCTTAAATTCCCTCTGCAAGACGTCAATGTCATTGGTTCTAAAATGAATCATGACTTTTGGCTGCTCCCTCCCTTTACATAAGTGTTCCCATCAAGCCTCTGTAGAACTCCACTAGTCAATGCTCCAAATCACCTTCTGCTTTCTACTGTCCAAGTGATTCTCAGTTAAGAGAAAAAGAAAAAAACTGCAAATGTTGGAATATAAACAGAAAATGTTGGAAATCCACAACAGGGCTGTCAGAATCTGAAAACAAAATATTCAGTTGTGTTTTTGACAAAAGGTCTACATCAGGAATGTTACTTCACGCTTGTTGGTCAACTGTGGATTTCCAGCTTTTCTTGATTCTCAATTTAAGTGAGTAATTCATCATTAACTTTGTACACTGTCTTCAGACACTCTGTTGTAAAACCCATGTCAAATGTCACTGAATATCCAAATTTTTTGTATTCACTAGGCAGCTCTCATCCACTAATCTCCTCAAAGAATTCCTATTAATTCAAGTGTAAACAATTTTACAACACCAAGTTATAGTCCAGCAATTTTATTTTAAATTCACAAGCTTTCGGAGGCTTCCTCCTTCCTCAGGTGAACGATGTGGAAATGAAATCCTCGAAATGAAATCGCATTTATAATTCACAGAACAATGCTTGGTGATTACCGACAGTTTTTTCAACTGCCCGTTGCCAAGGCAATCAGTGTGCAGACAGACAGGTGTTACCTGCAAGGTCTCAGAATATACAAATCACCAAAAAAAACAACAAACAAAAAAAAAACAGAGATAGAGAGGTAGAAACATAGAAAAGACAGCAACTGACCCGTTATATTAAAAACAGATAACATTTGTTCGCTGATGGTGTAGCGTGACATGAACCCAAGATCCCGGTTGCGGCCGTCCTCATGGGTGCGGAACTTGGCTATCAATTTCTGCTCGACGATTTTGCGTTGTCGTGTGTCTCGAAGGCCGCCTTGGAGTACGCTTACCCGAAGGTCGGTGGATGAATGTCCACGACTGCTGAAGTGTTCCCCGACTGGGAGGGAACCCTCCTGTTTGGCGATTGTTGCACGGTGTCCGTTCATCCGTTGTCGCAGCGTCTGCATGGTCTCGCCAATGTACCATGCTCTGGGGCATCCTTTCCTGCAACGTATGAGGTAGACAACGTTGGCCGAGTCACAGGAGTATGAACCATGCACTTGGTGGGTGGTGTCCTCTCGTGTGATGGTGGTATCTGTGTCGATGATCTGGCATGTCTTGCAGAGGTTACCGTGGCAGGGTTGTGTGGTGTCGTGGACGCTGTTCTCTTGAAAGCTAGGTAATTTGCTGCGAACGATTGTCTGTTTGAGGTTGGGTGGCTGTTTAAAGGCGAGTAGTGGAGGTGTGGGGATGGCCATAGCGAGGTGTTCGTCGTCATTGATGACATGTTGAAGGCTGCGGAGAACATGGCGTAGTTTCTCCGCTCCAGGGAAGTACTGGACGACAAAGGGTACTCTGTTGGTTGCGTCCCGTGTTAGTCTCCTGAGGAGGTCTATGCGATTTTTTGCTGTGGCCCGTCGGAACTGTCGATCGATGAGTCGAGCGTCATATCCCGTTCTTACAAGGGCGTCTTTCAGCGTCTGTAGGTGTCCATCGCGTTCCTCCTCGTCTGAGCAGACCGTGTGTATTCGCAGGGCCTGTCCATAGGGGATGGCCTCTTTGACGTGGTTAGGGTGGAAGCTGGAAAAGTGGAGCATCGTGAGGTTGTCCGTGGGCTTGCGGTAGAGTGAGGTGCTGAGGTGCTGAGGTGCCCGTCTTTGATGGAGATTCGTGTGTCCAAGAAAGAAACTGATTCTGAGGAGTAGTCCATGGTGAGCTTGATGGTGGGATGGAACTTGTTGATGTTATCGTGTAGTCTCTTTAGTGATTCCTTGCCGTGGGTCCATAGAAAGAAAATGTCGTCGATGTATCTGGTGTATAGTGTTGGTTGGAGGTCTTGTGCAGTGAAGAAGTCCTGCTCGAACTTGTGCATGAAACTGTTGGCGTATTGGGGTGCGAATTTGGTCCCCATGGCTGTTCCGTGTGTTTGGGTAAAGAACTGGTTATCGAAGGCCAACATTGTCTACCTCATACGTTGCAGGAAAGGATGCCCCAGAGCATGGTACATTGGCGAGACCATGCAGACGCTGCGACAACGGATGAACGGACACCGCGCAACAATCGCCAAACAGGAGGGTTCCCTCCCAGTCGGGGAACACTTCAGCAGTCATGGACATTCATCCACCGACCTTCGGGTAAGCGTACTCCAAGGCGGCCTTCGAGACACACGACAACGCAAAATCGTCGAGCAGAAATTGATAGCCAAGTTCCGCACCCATGAGGACGGCCTCAACCGGGATCTTGGGTTCATGTCACGCTACACCATCAGCGAACAAATGTTATCTGTTTTTAATATAACGGGTCAGTTGCTGTCTTTTCTATGTTTCTACCTCTCTATCTCTTTTTTTTTGTTGTTTTTTTTGGTGATTTGTATATTCTGAGACCTTGCAGGTAACACCTGTCTGTCTGCACACTGATTGCCTTGGCAACGGGCAGTTGAAAAAACTGTCGGTAATCACCAAGCATTGTTCTGTGAATTATAAATGCGATTTCATTTCGAGGATTTCATTTCCACATCGTTCACCTGAGGAAGGAGGTAGCCTCCGAAAGCTTGTGAATTTAAAATAAAATTGCTGGACTATAACTTGGTGTTGTAAAATTGTTTACAATCGTCAACCCCAGTCCATCACCGGCATCTCCACATCATATTAATTCAAGAGTACAGGACTTGTTGAATCTAAAACCATAGTGACTTCTCTTCACTAGCCTGTTTCATTGATGTTGTGGACCTGCACTCACAAAAAGGAAAAATGTAATCTTTACTGAAAAAAGGTTACCCTCCATTAAGAATTTGATTTTCATGCACTGGCATAAATTTGGATAAGGTTTGTTCTATCTTCAGGTGTTGATTTGAGAATTTTCTTCACTTGCAATTAGTTTCCTAAAGAAGTGTTTTTTTTTAGAAGAGCTTTTCTCACTTCCTCCTCTGCTAAATGCAATGAGTTATGTTGAAATATCGCCCCGTAGGTGCTGACTGACCTCCAGTACCTCACCCAAATGACGATTCTCCACAAAGCCTAGTGTTGGCACGCTCATCAACTGTATTTGGCCTTACAATCAAGCCTGATCCTGTTCTCGCTCGACATCCACCATCTGTATTTTTCAGCATGGATCACCGGATGGCATTCAGGAGCAGGAATCTTAACTGTCTTTTCCAATTCCTAGCCCATAGATACTGTGGCCAATTACAGTGTCATTGACTACGCCTCTAGTGATCACCCAGCTCAGCATGGACCAGGGATGAAACCTGGCACCATCCTGATCTGAATATCTCACTGCCACATCACACAATTGATTTACACACTATATACTTTGTTCGAAGATTAATTTAAAATTGTACCAATGTACCTTTCCTTACTCCCCACTCCCTCCTGTTGTCTCTTCCTCCTCCTGCCCTTAAGCACCTATAACATCTCTCCGTTCCCTCCTGCCACATCTCGGCTCTGCCAATCACCACCCCATGCAGAGCACCATGCCTCCCTCTCCCAACTCTTTAAAGCTGACCCATCATTGATTAAGCATGGTCAGTGGCCGGGAAAACATCTTATCAGAGACTCAGGTGCTAGCTGCTGCAGGATGGGGGTGGGAGTTGCAGGATAGAACAGCAGCAGCGATGGGGATTTCTGGAAAGTAGTAAACTGGGAAAATCTATTTCTGGAAAGCAGTAACCTCAGAAAATCTATTTCATATATTTGAAATAAATATTCAGCAGAATCTACTTTAATACAGATTTCTCTGAATCACTGCTGGGTAAATGCTTTTTTATACTGCTGAGGAGTGTAAAGAAATACTTTACTTCACTCTCTTCCCCATCCTACCCGCACTGAGCACCCGTCCTTCTCCATCCCCCATCCATTTACCCCCTCTTCCATCTGCCAACGAGAAGACCTCTGCCTCACTTTTGTAAGCGCCACCCGGCAAGCCCGTTCACAGTTCCCAACCCCTGGATTCCCCTCCCAGTGCTCCGACAAAGCTGTCTATTAAGTCTTGGCAAATGTCCACACTTCCTGCAAGTGTTGCATTTATTTCCCTCCTCCCCAATCTCCCATGCCCCATTGCCATTCCTTTGCTGCTATTCTCCCAAGTTCACCACCTATCATTACCACACTGAGCACCACCTTTTCCAGCGTTCCCATGTAGGAACCCTCTCCCACATCTCAGGACTCCATCCCCCCCCCCCACTGTTGCCTCATCCATCCCTCCCCCATACCAGTAGAGCATTTCCGGTGGTCTCACAACCTGCAATCCCCTTTGCGGTTCTCCCTGACGCTCACATGCCCAATGCTTCCAAACCCCATAATTCCTGCTCCCAAGCCCCAGGAAAACCCTTCAAACATAACCAACTCACATGGTCCTCCAACATCCTAATGCTGCAACATATCGTTCCTACAATACCGATCTGCAACCTGGAATAAGTATCCTGAGCTTTAAAAAAGGACAAGATAAAATTAACTATAAAGTTAAACAATTAACTCCGATCTGCCATAAGAAAGCTCAGCTTTAAAATTGCTACCATCATCCATGACCACCCTTCTCTCCCCAGTATTATCAAAATCAAATGAGCACACCATTCAGTAATGCTCACACTTCCTTTAATTTTTGTAAACAATTTTACAACACCAAGTTATAGTCCAGCAATTTTATTTTAAATTCACAAGCTTTCGGAGGCTTCCTCCTTCGTCAGGTGAACGATGTGAAAATGAAATCCTCGAAATGAAATCGCATTTATAATTCACAGAACAATGCTTGGTGAGTACAGACAGTTTTTTCAACTGCCCGTTGCCAAGGCAATCAGTGTGCAGACAGACAGGTGTTACCTGCCAGGTCTCATAGAATATACAAATCACCAAAAAAAACAACAAACAAAAAAAAAACAGAACCTTTAATTTGTGGAATCATCTTTTCATACCTGAAACCAAACTTCCAAACAGGAAATAATTAGCACCTACCACCATTATCCACAGCCCATACTCCCATTTTCTCTCCCGGTGCACCTTTTCACAAAAGTGACTACTGCCAAACAATCTCTGGTTTTGAGTTTCCCCCTGCTTTAATTCACACAATTAAACTTTTAACAATTATACTCATCCTTTCACAACTAGGTTAGAGAATGCTCACAATTCCGAAAGCCATATGCCAACAAGATCAATAATACATTAAGTCGTGCACTCAGTACACAATGCCTATTTGTCACACTTTCGATGTAACGCTTTGTTGATTAGTTCAAGTAAAATAGCAGCAAATCAGAATTAGAGATAGGAATCAAAAGTGAGGAAAGAGGCTGGGAAACTGCCATTGAGAAACCACTAAGGACTTGGCCAGTTAGGAATACCTACCAATATTAAAATTCTTACATGTGCACATATTTCCTGTCAACATCTTTCCCAATAATACATTTGTATGTCCACATTTATAATGGAAACTTTCCATGCAAACTTGTTATGTCATAATTATACCTTTCCCCAGTGGAGTACTCCAGTGCCACCAATAGCGGGAGGATGCAATTAGGTGAAGGCTGATCCTACAGTCTTAGCAAGTTTAGTGTACACAATTTTCTAGGATCAGTAGCATTTAATAAGGCCAATTGCTCAAATTTTTCTCCTCAGTTTGCAGCTATATTTGCTGGGTAGTTTTTCAAAATTATTTGAAGAAAAGCTAAAGGATGAAGATCAAAAGCTTTTTCAGGTAAAGTTTATATATTTTTTAAATAGGGTGTGCGAGTGAGGAAGAAACACATGGACTCATTTTAAATATGATAGACTATTGATAACACGCATGTTGTAGCTTTTGTTAATGTTTGAATTAAAATAATGATTTGTTTTCTCAGTCAAATTGGGTCTTTGTATAACAGTATTTCAATTTGTTTTTGAAAACTATCTAAACTGGATGATAAATTTGAGCTGCTTTTCAAGTAAACTTTTAAATAAAAGCTAATCAGTTTTACTTTACAAAGTTTGCCAATATTTGTAGAGAACTCCTAGAAACTTAGGACACTGTACTGTCAGACTGGGGGTCACCCTCCCACCCTTTGCTGTCAGATCCATATCCTCCCCTCCTTTCTGATGAACTGTAGGAGTCGACCAGTCAGCCAAACTCCATATTCCACTCCACAGTTCTGCCAACCACCAGATTCCCCCTCCACAGCTGTGCTAGACCACAGGATCCCCACCCCAGTGCTGCTAAACCCCACTTCCCCTACCCAGCACTGGTAAATATCAGATATCTACCTCCAACTGACACATCTTGCTATGTATCCTCTACTTTAAAAATGGGACAGGATAAAAAAGGAAATACATAGGTAAAGGAATGCAGCACACATTTAGTTTTCACAAAATAATGTCATGGAATTCAATCCCTAAAGCACCAATAAAAATATCCAGAATACCACATTATAAAAACACAAATTGATTTATTCAGTCACCTTAAATCAGTGGCCCCGATGTTATGCCCTACATGGCGTGACACCCCTGTTATAAAACAGCATCCCATCTGACTCACTGTGACCAATGCCACGTGAATCTGTTAGTACACTGAATGAAATACGTTTTAGGTAACACACTTCAGGTAATATCTTTCAATGTCTTTCTGCCTTAAAACGCATTCCAACTTGTTACAAACAATATTCAGACACAAGATTACAATTAAAATTAAATTTTTACGGCACTTGGATATCATACCTAAACTCTAAATAGGATCATCTTAATTTAGATGATCATCATGGAATTTGGCCAACAAAGTGGACGTATGCAACTCAGTTACACTTCTGGAATAAACTCCATGTTCCACAGTTTAGTGTTGAGCAAGCTCTATACTACTTATCTTACTTATCTTGGTATCATCATAGGACATAAGGGACTATCCGTGATTTTCAGCATTTTTACAAGAGTACACAATGTTTGTAGGGTGATTGGTGCTATATACACACACACATATTTACTTATCAGAATACACTTGGGAAGGGAATAAGCAAGATTACTCTCGTAGGATAAGTCAGAAATAGAGGGACCCCTAATTTCCACCCACTTTAAATCAAGTACAACTATTCTGTTTCATTCTTATTCTAGTTTGCACCCTTTCCTACATTGTACGAGTAAAAGTATTTTTACCATTTTGATTTTGTATGTGTGGAAGTAGTCATTTAGACTTTCTCCCCCTGCAAATTTTCTCCTTTTCTGCAGGTGTTCACTGCTCACTGGAATATGGTTCCAGAGGTGTTGGTCATTCTCTGGCACCATGTGTAATTATTATTCATGTATATGTCTTGACAGTGAGTTTCAGTAGGCTATTCAATCACAGGGAGAACAACCACCTGGGGCATTGGGATGCCTGAACAATATTTGCATTATCCTGACATTGTACATCACAAACAAATGATTGAACATGTATATTTAAAGAGAATGATACAGATCACGTTAAGCTTTAGATTTCATCTTGAAATGTTTGCAATTATTACTTTGAAATCCTTGTGAATTTTTATAATTTTAATTTAATCTAAAAAAGCATAAATTCTAGCCTCTTTAAAAAAGTGAAAACCATCACAATAATACAAGATATGATGCTATCATTAAAATGTAGTTGTGGTACACTTTCATCATTAGTTTCACATTTCTATTTATTTGAATGGGCCAATGACAGATGATTTTACAAAACTGAAGGTATGATTAGAGATTTAAAAACTCCCCTTAAAGTATGAGGTAACTGAATGAGAAATCTTCAAATGTCGTGAACATTCAAATATGCCAACACTCTAATCTTAAACCACCTGCTACAATATCAGATCTTTTTTGGCTGAAGCAATAACATTAAGTACAATGAGAAAGCTGTTTGATAAAGTTTATTAAAGAAACCAACAAAACAATGGTTTTACACTGCAATGAAATCAATGTGTATCAGTTATTACTGAAAGCAGAGCTTTCTCTTTCCTAAAATAGGTCATCAAAAATCAGATTCTGCATACATAAGTCCGATCAAGCATCACAGCGTCAGCAACATCAGGCGGCCCAAGATTCTTAGTTATATCTGGGACTGAAAGATCCTTAAAGAGCTGCGTTCCTGTTGACACAGATGACCTACACCATATAACGGAGGAATAAAATCTAAATGGATATCTAAGAAAATATTTTTAGATCAAGAATAGTATTTTCAAACAGCAAAATATCTAAGGCAAAACAACATATTCTTAGTATGGCACAAAGTAACATGTTTAAATAATTTCCGAACATAAGTCCTTTGACACAAATTCACAGTACAATAGGTGTAAGCTGCACACAGGTGCTTTACACAGTTGCCAAGAATTCTGCTGAAGGCAGTTTTTTGAATTACATCCATATGAAAGGCAATATCAACTAATTCACCCAACTATCCATTCTTATGTACATATGTCTGCTTTTAATGTACCTTTTCATCAAACTTTTCTTAAATTGTGTATCATTTTCATATTTTTATATCTTTTATTAATTTCTTTTCCAGCAACTATAAAATATTCCAAAACGTACACTTTTGATGTTTATAAATGTTAAGCTTCATGTTTTGCAGTTTGTTAAACTTTATAATGTAGTTTGCAATTCCATAAATGTATCCTCATAAATTATTATTTTGATTGGCAACTGGTGTATGTAACGAGTGTTTCACTCTCATTAATTGCTTGCATTTAAACTGTCAGTTTGTTGTGCATCACTGCAGTAATGTTTCCAAAAATTGGTTGAAGTAATCAGGAGTTATTTTGTTATATCATAAAATGGTACACACCTTTATGTATTCTTGTAGATTTACTTAAGTACAACAACGAAAAAGATCAGAAAGGAAACAAAGCTTACACTAAAGAGTAAGACTAACAAAAACTTGGGTAAAACTTTTCCCCAAACTGACAGAATACATTCTATTCCCAGATTGGAAATCAATAACTTTCAATGATGTTTTATACTCTAACAGGAACTTAATGGAGTTCCCTACTCTGAATAGGATCAATCCATATCCATAAGTACAATGGAGTTTATGAATAGTATTTCAACTTCACGGTCTATGTTCCAAATACTGATACAGAAGCACCGAGGGTTAAGCCGCCAGCAATCTCCCAAGAGCTATTAAAAAAAATTAGGTGATCCAGCAGTGCAGTAGCAACCACACTCGAAGTTCTTAAGTGGACCACACAAATCTGCCAGCCTTAATTGTGGGGAAATTCTCCGTCAAACTGTCTTGCACAAGGTCTCACTACAACAAGGAATTGGTATTGTTGCCTCGACACTGGTGCAAATAACCTTCCCATCAGCCAATCATGGAGTCATTTTGGTTCTGATCACTGTGAAATCAATGACCCAGGACGTCCGTGCCCTCCTGGCTGAAGCAGACTGAGCGGGTGTGAATAAAAATTGCAATACACACCCAACAGAATGCAATATATGCTAATAGTCTCTCTTCCCTGTCCCTCAATGGTAAAAAGATCTTACAAACCAGAGAAAGATCTGTTCTAAGACGGAATGAAATGATTGCTGGATTTGCTAGAAGACTGAATTACTATTTTCAGTAGTGTGCCATAGTGTTGCTTTATATGTATATCAGAAATTATTCTATCCATAGAAGGGAACTGTCTGACTACTGTGAATAATTCAAGACAAAAGCAATGCTTCTATGTAACATGTGTAATGTACTATGCATTGACCATTTAAGAAATGTTTTGCAACAAAATGTAAAAAAGATGCTACTGAATCACAAATATATTGCAAACCAAATCACCCCTTTGGTAAATGAATGAGACAATTACATCATTGCATATGTGCCTTTAAAAAAAAACCAGGCAGCTTTCACTATACTGTTTGACAAAATTCTGAGCTGCACTTGACACAGTATTTGCTTCCCTACAAATTCTCCTCAGTGCTCAACATGGTTATTTCAGTATGCATATTATCGCAACATATACCCGATTTGATTCAACCTACGGCCAGGCACAGAGTTGAGTTCAAACTGTGACAGCCATCATCTTTGATTGGAATAAAACATCAATGAACTAAAAGCTATCAAATTAGAATTAACTAACTTTATTTATACATTTTAGAAATTTTACATGCAATTAGGAAAACCAAACAACTTCATATGGGATACTAAAGACATTAAATTATTGTCCACAAGCTGAATTATTAGATATCTTGGGACATCTAAATTCAGAATTATGTTTGGGACAGTCCCTTATATGATACTTCATTATGTAATATGTCAGATCAAAATTAGAATATTCTAACTCATTGCAACTGCTCTGTATTACATATTTGGTTAATGTAACTGCATTTTCTAACCTGTGTTGTAGTTTTAGACAGTTGCCTGCAAGTTCAGAAATCACCCTAAGCCTCATTTCCTACTGCTACAAACAAGAGGTTCAATACTTTGCAGTAAGACTGCCAACGTTACCATCAAATTGCATAAGGATGTTCAAACTGTGGGAACGTTCTGCAAATTTTATATATTTTTTTAGAAATAACAATATTTCTTTATCACCGTGTCAAGACTCAGATTTAACACTCTAATCATTGCACTAGCATTTATCTATTGAAACTGCTTCTTCATGTTTCCAGTTTCAGATAACTATGTTAAAAGGAATGGTGTTCATCCAACTGGGTTTTGCACTCCTCTGAATTTATTAGGGATTAATCCTTTAAGTTCATAGAGAAAATATTTTGGTTCCAAAACAAACCAGCATTCCCACTTTCAAACAAAACACATTCTCGGAGAAATCACACTGTCCTGTTAAAACCAAATGAAGAAGTTTTCCAACTTAAGATTGTATATTTGTGCAAGTGGCCCAACACAGATGCAGTTCCCGGAAAAGCCATAATGTGTCAAAAAAAGTCCTTTATAAATAGTGTATCTAAATGAAAAGCTTTCAAAGTGAAACATACAGACCTAGAAGGTCGCAGGTTCAAACCATGGCATGGCTGAGACTGGAAAATCCTACTCCTGATAGCTATCCAATTACTGCTCTTGGAAATTAACTATTTGTGGAATTTATTGGGTTGGGCTGTGATGACCCTCAGTGCCTCTGCTTACACAAAGCATGATCACTTGAGTGAGATGCCAGAGTGTTCCTGGCAATCAGGGAACTGTATCTTCAGCACGCATCACTACCCAAGAAAAGAAAACTCAAAACCTGCAACGCCAAACTTATGCAGACCAAATATATTAGGAGAAAAAAAAAATCCAGCATTCTTAATAAAGACAACTGTACCAGTAACAATCACATATAATTCTTTAAGATGAATGTTAATTTTTATTTTATTCACAAATGCTTATTGCATTATTAATATTTTTTGCATTATAATCTGCAGCTCTGGTACCAAGAGATATAGTCTAATATGAATCGATGGACTCCATTTTCCTTTTTAAAATGTGACAGGTTGCTTGGGTCTGTTTCAATCACCAATTTCAGAAAAGAAACACAGACGATGCAGTAGCCTAACAGATACAGCACTAGTTTTCCAGCTCACAAGCTTAAATGTTAGGGTAGCATGGCATTGGAATCCACAACTGTGAAGCATTTCCAGGGATGAAAAACTGACATTCTCTATCCACTTCTAGCTCAACTGCCAGCTGATCACAGTGCAGAACTGGCAGCAGTCATGAGGAAGGGCCAGTCTATGCTGCTCCACCCATCAAGCTGAAGGAAGTCACTTGGATAGGAGGAATGGAGAAAAAGGGAGAATTAAAATATAACGCATGTGCATCCACAACAAGTCCAACCTAATGTCCCAAGAACTGGCTTGTTTTACTGAAACCATCAAAATTTGAGAAGTTTAAGCAATATGACTCAAATTCAAATACAGACATTAGATAAAATTGTAGATTTAAACCGATTCAACGTTTACACATTATGTTGAATGTTGTGCATCACAGCTATAAAAGACTTAAGTCACCATCTTACTCTTTTATAGCCTCAATTCGTCAAGAACCAGGCAAGCGTATTCTTCAGTAGAACTGAAACAAAGTTAGATCATGATATACAAGGCAGAGCCCGAATAACTATGTTTGAGTTCACTTGTGTTATGACTGTCCCTTTGATAAACAAGTGACCTAAACCTTTGCACCAGCACAAACAATACCCAACAGCAATTTATCCTCCAATTGGATTATATGGTCAAATAATTTTTTTTTCAAAATAAACACCTTTAAACCTGCCAGGAAACCAAATGAAACCATTTCCATCTTAAGAAAAGTACATGGTTTATTGTATCATGAGTCAACAAAAGGTCTGAACAAATCAAAAAATTGGACAGGTAGCTGCTGTTATTTACTTCGGTTCTTTGGATTGCTATAGCAACTTACCAGTACATAGAAAAAAAAAATGAAGTGTGGTATAACTTATCTTCTAAGGCATGCTGGCACAACACACTGGGGTACTGTCTTGCCCATGTCAGCTAAACTAACATCTTTCCAAACATCATGCACAAATAGCTAAATTCAAGCAAACTGTGATTAGAGACTACGCAGGTTGCAGATTTTACTGTTGTGTTCACGCTTGTGTATGATATTTGGAATCCAGTCATTGTGATTAATAGCAGACTAGAAGAGTGGATGTAGGGATGTGCTTGAGGCAGAGGTCTCAGCCAAAGTTATGCAGTGCTAGTCTGAAGACATCATTGGTGCAGACCCAAGCGTCGTTGATGCTTTTCAGTAGAAATATCTGGTGAAAACCCATGACAGGATCATCATCGGCCTGAAAGGAAACAAAATAGTTTTAGGTTCCGGAAAAGCAAATTTTTCCTGTATTCTTTTCTACTTACAGTGTGAGCAGCTAAAATAATTAGTGAAAAAATTCTAATATCCCAATTCAGTTATGTAAGTAAATTATATACATTGGTCCAGAATTTCCTCAGGAGTTCCTGGCAGAACCTACCAGAAAACATCAGGGACCCAGTTGCACAGCCTTCCCGCTGATTCTGGGATTTCCCAGTTGGCCCTGTAAGGAAGTAGAACCTCTGCTACCCCTTACAAGGCCAAAGATGTCCCCATGCTGGGAATTCCCAAAGCCACTGGCCTCAATCTTGGCACAAAGGGGTCTCATGGGAAGGGGTGGGTGAGAGGAGCAGCCAAGACCCCTGAAAAGTTATCTTTTCTAAAATAAATTATTGGATCAGCCCCCTTGCATGAAGGACTAGGGACACTATGGGGTCTGGGCAATTCCCCACATCCCCATGGCAGGCAGACCATGATGTGATCATAGTGCTGTGGGAGCTCACCAGCCCCATATAAATTAGGTGCACTCCTGCTGACCCCACCAGGATTGTGGTCTGCAGATTTTGTGGCCTCCTAGTCTTTTCAAAATCACTGATTAGTGAAAATCTAAGTGCTAATTCTTCACTATTTAGCCCATAAGCATCACTGGATCTCACATCAAAAACTGATATCTTGAATCATAAAGCATTAAATCTGTGTCTGCACAGAATGAGTTCTTTGACTAGACTGTAAATTTTCTTTCAGTTCAACTAAAGGACACAGTGAGTTTCAGGACTGTGATCTATTTTGCATTTAGTTACTAATCAGACTCTCAAAAAGTACAAGCAGCTCATTTAATTATTCTTTTTGCTTAGTGCTGAGGATACCTCAACATACTGAAGCATCATTGTACTCAAACATAGTTTCAAGTCAGGTCAATAATGCTCAGTCAGCTTCTGATATACTGAGACTTTGGGCCCGGTAAAACAGAGGTGGGATCTGAGCAGAGGGGAGGGGAGGGAGGCGATAGCAGGCGAGCAACGCGGAAGATTGTGGGACGCGTGGGAATGTCCAATTTCAATAGGGATACCTCATTATCGTTTTACTTCTGGGTTTCACTCCAATGCGCATGAGCAGGCATGGTGCACACCCGCATGACACTATTTCGCCTCGATTATTTAAAAGGCCAATGCTGAGATGGAATTTGAGGAGTTGGGAGCATTTCAAGAGAGTGATAAATGCAAAGATGGAGTCAAGTCGGTCAAAGGCTGCGCCCCACATCAATGAGGCGTCCCTCAATGCGCTGCTGGGTGCAGTAACTAGGAAGGCAGTACTCTTCCCAAACAATGGCAAGAAGAAACCTGCTGCTGTGACCAAGGTGGCGTGGTTAGAAGCAGCTGAGGTCGTCAGCAACAGGAGTATAGTGCCCTGTTACTGAATTCAGTGCAGGAAGCATTTTAATGACCTAACAAGGTCATGAAAGTTGAGCACAGTTGCAAATTCACCTACATCTGTGGAAGTGCATGAAGGGATACCTGACCATATTAACTCTTTATTAACTCACTTAACTCACATAATACGTTTAGCCTACGTGCACACATAGAAGCACAATTGTGTAATTACGTTTGAGCCTTGAGACTGGCTCCAGCCCTACTGATAACGAGAAACAGGAATGTGGAGAGAAAGAAAATAACTAATATCTGCTCAGGCCTACGTGCAAGGTAACAAGATGGCTATGGATGTTTGGGGGCAGGCTCACTACTTGATTGACCAACTACCTGAGCCAATAAAGAATGTATGTGTACGCCCATATTCTGTAACAGGTGGGCGTTGTCTACTGAATTGTATAAACATGAGCTGTTTCATTGACTCGGCGAAGTTGTACCCTTGACCATTGTTGAGGTACTCTTCCACTTGTATACAAGTTGGGGTTCAATAAAGTTTCTCTTTGTACTACTTTGTTTGGGTGTTAATGCATTTGTATAGTGTTAAGTTTCGACACATCCTGTAGTGTACCACCCCCACCCCCTCACTCTGTCTTGTCAAGCGTACTCTATCACATCACTCCTCACAGCCACTTAAGTTTCAGCAGCGCCCATCGTTCCCTTTCTATGCACTTCCTCACCTCCCCCTTTCTCCATCCACCACTGCCACTCACCCCAATCCTTATGCAATATGATGCCACCTCAGTCAGCTCACCTGATTCTAAACACACATCCTCAAATGCATGCCAGTGGCACTCATGATGCATCTGCCTGATAGTCACCCTCACCAAATGCACTGCATCCATCAGGTGAACACATGCCTTACAGACAATCATAGGTCTGTCGTTTCCCCTTGCAGGTGAAGAGAGCCCAAAATACAAGGGAGAGGTCCAGAGGTGATCCACCACAGACTGTGCAGTTGATATCTGCAGAGGAGGAGATCATGGAGATACGTGGTATATAAGCGCCCTAACCATCGGAGATGCAGAGACTCGGATTTCGCTGCTGCATGATTACAACATTAAATATCTCTGACCCACATTGCATGCAAGACTCAGTCATGTTGACTTGATTTCAGCACTAGGTGCTCATTCCCATTGCTAAATCATATCCATTTCTTCTCTCCTCCAGGGCCATCAAGCGAAGAACAGCAGCCCATGGCCCTTCCAGACAATGTTTCCTCAGAGGAGCTGATTCCTTCTGAGGGTGCACCATCACTGGACACATGCTTACCAGGTACCAGCGCAGATACGAGCACTTCGGTGGGTCCTGTCAGAAAGTTAGGTGGGGTCTCACCTGGTGAATCAGTTCATGTGATCACGAGCAGAGAGTGGTGGTAGGGGCTCAGCTGGACAGAGATGCTGAATCCCGAGGGCCATCAACGAAAAGGAGAATGATAGAGCGTCAGCAGAAAAGGTGCGAGGTACTAGCAGTCGTGCCAGGCACACTGTCCACAATAGCATAGAGGATGGAGAAGTCCAGCTCAAGCATTTGTGGATTGATGTCGCAGGCCATTGCGAGAATGTCTTCCATGGATAGAGTGGCCTCCTCCGTGGCACTCTAATCAGGCCCTGACCACGGTCGTGCAAACTATGGATGCCAACATTTCTGCCACCTTAAATAGGATGACAGATACCTTAGCCGTGGCATTACAAGGCATCACTCCCGCGGAGAGGTAGGAGTGGTGTGCCCCTGGCCCAGGAGAGAGATGATGGTGAAAGGGGACATGGAAGTGAGAACTCCACTCAAGGCGTACCCACGTCTCACCCATTCTGCACCCCCCACCCCAACCAACCAATACCAGACATGCTGTCTCCTCACCCGATGGCCGAGTCTGCCCCAGTACAGGTGCAGGTAGAGTAATCTTTGGCGAGGCCCTCAATGGCTCCAACACCCAGAGGTCGTCGGCTGCAAGCATCTCAAAAGTCAGAGCAGCCTGCCTCTACCTCTGCTAAAGCAACAGCAGTTGCAATGCGTAATAGCGGTGGGGAAAGGAAAAGAAAAGCTTTGTAGTTCTCAGAGGGTATGCACATGGGTGTTTATGACAATGGAGTATTATTAAGTTTCATTTATTTATTTATTCACACAGAATTTATCAATTTGCACCACTTTCCCGTGTTCACCATCCTTGCCTGAGGTGTGCCAACTCAAGTTTTCAGTTGCTTGGAGATGAATGTGAAGACATGAATTGATGAGGCCAATTGGTGCATGTGCAATGGGTGGATGTTTGCTTACAGGGCTGCTTTGTGTCAGTGGGGGTGGGGGAGGGAGATGTGATAGTTACTTTGGTCCAGTCTGAGTGACTAATTGAACCTTCGAGCCATTAGGGCATCCCTGGCATCCCGAGCAGCAATCTGAGCGGCTGGTCTGGCGTTGGGTGCCCCATCTTCATCCTCAGATGAAGAGTGCTGAGCCACTTGTTCCTCCTCCATCTCTAGTCCTCGCTGCTGCGCTATGTTGTGTAGAACGCAGCACACCACAATTATCCTAGAGACCCTCGCTGGCGAGTACTGAAGGGCGCCTCCAGACGTGTCCAGGCACCTGAAGCGCATCTTGAGCATGTCGATGGCTTGCTCGATGACAAATCTGGTTGTCATATGGCTGGCGTTATAGCGCTCTTGGAGTTCATTTGTGGGGTTCCTCAGAGGTGTCATCAGCCACGTTTGAAGGGGGTATCTGAAATAAAAATCGAAAATGCTGGAAATACTCAGCAAGTCAGGCAGCATCTGTGGAGAAAGAAACAGAGTTAACGTTTCAGGTCAATGACCCTTCGTCAATTCTGACTTGCTGAGTATTTCCAGCATTTTGTGTTTTTATTTCAGATTTCCAGCATCCGCAGTATTTTGCTTTTGGTTGAAGGGGGTATTCGCAGCCATCCCTTAAGGCTGGTTCCAGGTACGAACCAGTCAGGGATATTGGACAGCCGCAATGTGAAAGCATCATGGCAACACCCATGGAATCACCCATGGAATCTGGCACAGACTGGCATGAACCTATTCTTGTGGTTGCACACCAGCTGAACACTGATTAAATGAAATCCCTTGAGGTTGACGAATGCTCTTAGTTGATCTGGTGGTGCTTGGATTGCCACGTGTGTGCATTCGATGGCACCCTGCACTGGTGGGAAGCTAGCCAGAGACACTAATCCGAGTGCCCAGTGATTCTGGCTATTGTCATCACAGGGGAGGTTTATATACCTCCCAGCCCTGGCAAACAATCCATCAGTCACATACCGTATGCATTTATGTGCAGCCGACTGCAAGACCCTTGATATGTCTCCAGTAGCGCCCTAGAAGGAACAGGAGGCAAAACAATTGAGGGCGGTGGTGACTTTCACAGCCACTAGTAATGCATGGCCACTAGGTAACAGGTCGTCTTCTGGGAGGCTGCAGATGTCTGCGACCACCTGATGTGACAATCTCAGCCTTCGGAAGCACTGCTCTTCTGAGGGGGTCAAGGAAACTCAGCCTCTGTCTGTACACTGTTAGGTGGGTAGTGCCTCCTGCAAACTCGACCCCTCTGTTGTCCACCTGCAGCTACCTCCACAGCATGCCCTTGCTGCAGTGGATGCTGACTATCTTCCTCATCTGAAGTCCAATCAAAAGCAGCCATGACTCCGCCCATCCTGATGTTCTCTGTGTGAACACTCCAAACTGTACTAATAAGTCTCACAATAATTACTCTCACCAAACCATTTCCCAGAGGAACTGAAAAAGCAGCTGTGAGCACTGAGCCCTTTATTCATATCGGGAATTCTGACCTTTAACCATCCTGAAGTGCCGCTCGATCTTGCCTCCGTTTTACTGCCGAGTTTCCTGAACCGCAGGAAACCCATGCAGGAGGTGTTAATTTCAAATCGCTGCCCAAAGCTCTCGAAAGGACCCTCATTTAAATATTATAATTAGGGACCTGCCTCTCCACAGCGGGTTACTCGGACACGCCCAAACCCGCCACGATTAAGAGCGTCTAACCACCTCCCCTCGACATTCAACGGCATTACCATCGCCGAGTCCCGCACCATCAACATCCTGGGGGTCACCATTGACCAGAAACTTAACTGGACCAGCCGCACAAATACTATGGCTACCAGAGCATGTCAGAGGCTGGGTATTCTGTGGCAAGTGACTCACCTTCTGACTCCCCAAAGCCTTTCCACTATCTACAAGGCACAAGTCAGAAGTCAGGAGTGTGATGGAATGTTCTCCACTTGCCTGGACGAGTGCCGCTCCAACAACAGCCAGGACAAAGCAGCCGACATATGTTGGCACCCCATCCACCACTTTAAACATTCACTCCCTTCACCACCAGCGCACCGTGGCTGTAGTGTGTACTATCTACAAAATGCACTGCAGCAACTCGCCAAGGCTTCTTCGACAGCACCTCCCAAACCTGCGACCTCTACCACTTCAAAGGACAAGGGCAGTAGGCACATGGGAATACTACCACCTGTACATTCCCCTCCAAGTCCCACACTATCCTGACTTGGAAATATATCACTGTTCCTTCATCATCGCTGGGTCAAAATCCTGGAGCTCCCTAACTAACAGCACTGTGGGAGAACCTTCACCACACGGTCTGCAGTGATTCAAGGCGGCTCACCACCACCTTCCCAAGAGCAATTCGAGATGGGCAATAAATGCTGGCCTTGCTAGCGACGCCCACATCCCATGAATGAATAAAAAAAATGGAAGCAGGCGCATTCACGGCTGGTTGGGGTCGGGTTTCACATTTTTACCAATTTAACCCCCCCCCCCCCCCGACTAAAGCCCATCGCTTGTGGGGGGCGGGGGGTGGTAAAATTCCCTCTTTGTTTCAACAAACAAGATCTCTCGATGAAAGGGTTACAATTGCAGTTTGCTACTACAATGTAATGCTTTACCAATAGACATGAAAACATTGTGAATCATGTAACTTAATTAAGAACAATATTTACTAAAATATGTTCCTGCAGAAAAAAACTGCTGTTCCTTTCAGCACTGCTCATGCTCTAGCCTTTGAAACTGATGTAGCTGAACTGCTCGTTTCATCAGCATCCACTTTACATCAGAACTACTTTAAAACATTTTTTCGCTTATAAAAGTTTTTCACATTCTCAAAGTAAATTTGGTACACCAGCACGAATCACTCATTCTCGATACCTAACCTGATCTCTTAAGTGTATCAAGACCATAGAGAAAGGTCTGAAAGGAAGAAATATTATATTAAATCTTAATGTCCATTAATTTTTTCCAGTACTGAATTCGCTACTTCAGCCACAAAAACAATCGGTGGGGTCACACACTATGAATTCCACCAAAATTACCAACTGTTCAATCACTAACCGTACCTGTCCATCCAATACCATTATAAAATTACACATGCCAAAATTTCTTGTTTTTAAACTCTGTCTTCCCCCAGCTTTAACCACCAGTGTCCTTATTAGATACTCCTCAGTTAACTGACCAGGAGACGCAGTAAAGTGACCCGAAAAGCAATTCACCCTCTTTCAAAGACATGACCCACAATAACAAGCTATTTGCATTATTAGAGAACGCTAAACTTGGAACAAATTAGAGAATGCTGAAAGGGCACGATCTGACTATATTGAATGCAATGTTAATTTTACAAAGCAAGCACCGTAGTCATGGAAATTGAGTTATGCCGTATTGCTGCAATCCAAGAAACTGTTTTATTGTTATGTTTCCAATGATTACATTGAAAATGAATACAATTGCGTATGTGGATATAAAGTAGTCAGTAGTACCATACACTGAAGCATACCCTACCCAGTCTTTGAAAGCTGTAGTAGTGCACTTTGTTCATGCTCATTGCCTGCTTCTGACTGTCTTTTAATTGAAGGAACAAATTAACTTGTATTTATATAATCTCTTATGTTTTCGGGGTGTCCTAATTGCATTACAGTGAATGAATCACTTTTGAAGTGTAGTCATCATTGTAATGTAGGCAAACACGGCAGCCAATTTGCACACAAATAGCATTGAGATAAATGACCAGTTAATCTGTTTTATGATGTTGGTTAAGGGATAAATGTTATCCAGAACACCGGGAGAATGGCCCTGCACGTCTTCAAATAGCGCCCTGGGATGTTCTATGTCCACCAGAACAGACAGACAGTTTCAATGTCTCAGGAAAAAGACTGCACCTCTAACAATGCAACATTCCCTCAGTGATGAAGTTTTAGCCTAGCTTTTATGCTCAAGTCCTGCCGTTGGCCTTGAACCCACAAGTTTCTGACCCAGACTATCACTGAGCCAACCTGCCACTTAAATTGAGTCAAGCTTTATAGGGCAACTCCAATCCTGAACTAATCATCACAAAACACTAGACAGGCAAATATTATGCAATTTCTCCTGCATGTTTGTGTTAAAAGCTATTCAAGCAATTGTATTATCAGCACAATGTTTAAAGAGAAACTTACCAAAACAGGCCTAAGCTATATGGTATAAACATATCAAAACTTTAAATACACAATAACCTCACAGTGGCAGCTATATTTGATACATAATATAATTTGACATCACCATGACACATGGTGGCCATCCAGACCCTAGAGGCAGTGCAGAAGAAAGCAACAAGGCTGATCTCCAATTTTTAAAAAGGGATGAATTGTGAGCAACAACTTGCTAAGTTAGTGTTCTTCAGCCTTGAAAAGAAATGTCTCAGAGGAGACTTTATTGATACTAAATGAGACAGAGATAGTCAATCCAGATCAATACTTTCAGATATACCGGAACAGCATGATGAGAGGGCGCAGGTTCAGGGTTTTGTGCAAGGCTGTGTCCAGCAAAAATTCTGGTGGATAACTGGAGTGTGGAAAATGCAGGTTCCACTACAAATCTAAACTTGGTTATGTTGGTTGGAATCATAGAAATTACAGCATTCAGGGAGTGCCAATTAGCAAATCACGGGTACTGGTGCCAGCTCTTCAACAGGAGTTATGTATTCCAATGCCATTTCCCTGCCATTTTATATTATTCCTTTTCAAATACTTATCGAATTCCACTTTAAATAATGTTATCACCTCTGCTTGAATAGCCATGTTCTATTTTCAAATGGCATTTGTTAAGGTCCTACATAGGAAGCTGTTGATTAAATTAAGGCACATGGTATTAAAGGGAACGTGAGAGCATTGATAGAAATTTAGTCAAAGGATAAAAACCAGTGGTAGTTAATGGATGTTTTTAAAGTGGTGTCCCTCAGGAGTCAGTGTTGGGATGATTGCTCTTCTGTACATCTACAAATGATCTGGATCTAGTAATGGGGGTACAATATCAAAATTTGCAGATGACATGAAAAGGGAGTGTGGTTAATTGTGAAGAAGACTGCAAGCAACTTCAGGAGGACATCGACAGGTTGAAAGATTGGGTTGATGTTAGATGAAATTTAATGCAGAGAAATGAGGTGATTTCTGCGGGGGAAGATAAGGAGGACATAAATACACTAAATGGTGAAACTTTAAAAAGAGGATCAGAGAGACTTAGGCTTTCAAAATGTGGGAGGACAAATTAATAAAGCTATAAAAGGTGTACAAGATCCTACGTTTTATAACATAGGAACAGGAGTAGGCCATTCAGCCCCTTGTGCCTGCTCCGCCATTTGATAAGATCATGGCTGATCTGTGATCTAGCTCCATATACCTGCCTTTGGCCCATAGGCCTTAATACCTTTGGTTGCCAAAAAGCTATCTATCTCACATTTAAATTTAGCAACTGAGCTAGTATCAATTGCCGTTTGCAGAAGAGAGTTCCAAACTTCTACCACCCTTTGTGTGTAGAAATGTTTTCTAATCTCACTCCTGAAAGGTCTGGCTCTAATTTTTAGACTGTGCCCCCTACTCCTAGAATCCCCAACCAGTGGAAATAGTTTCTCTCTATCCACCCTATCCGTTCCCCTTAATATCTTATAGGCAAGAGCATAGGGTCCATAAGCGAAGAGGAATTGCTAACCCTATACCAATTATTGGTTATGCCACAGTTACAATATTGTGCCCTGTTTTGGATGCCCTACTTTGCAAAAGACATCAAGGCCACGGAGAATAGAATCACTAAGATACCAATTCACCGCCCAGAGGAAACCATCATTATATTTACCCTCTCAAAACTTTTCATAATTGTATAAAACCTTTATTCGATTGACCCTTAATCCTCTCTGTGAAAAAGCTCCATTTTTTAAAACCGTTCTTCCTAACACAAACCTTAATTTCCTCATAATTCTAATGAATCTTTACTAGTCCTTTCTATGGCTCTAATATTCTTGCTATAGTGAGTGCCCATAACTGCAAGCCATATTCCAACTGTGGCCGAAACAATATTTTTCACAAATTCAAAATCAACATTACTTTCTTTTACAGTCAATGCTCCTGCATGTAAAATCCTGGATTCCATTTGTCTTTTTACTTGCATTCCCACCTTTGAAGATCTATGTATCTGCAGCCCCAGATCTCTCTAAACCTCCACTCTACCATTTATGGTACACAGTATTTCCTTTCACTATTCTTTTTTACCAAAATGTATTACTTCACATTCCCTACATTAATCTCTGACTGTTGAAGTTCAATGTAGGGGAATGTAAAAATAGTACATTTTGCTTGCTCTGCTGAGCTGTCTATGTCCTCCTGCGATCTATTTCACAGCTTGTCTTGCCTTCTTATTTGTGTTAGCAAATTCCAATTATCATCCATCTATGCCTATGTTCAAATCGTTTATATAAATGGAAAAGAGAGGTCAAATTCAGATCCCTGGAGCATGGTGCTACCCAAATCCAACCAATCCAAAAAAATCTATTTTCTTTATTTGCTTTCTGTCCTCTATCCATGTTGCTATATTCCTCTTAATATGATGGGTACAGAGATTAGCATAGGGGTTTTTGATTTTTAAGTGTTTGGTGGGCGTGGATTTTTAGTACAACCCACTAACTGGTTGTGCCATGTAGATCCGGCCCCTTTCTCCAAAAGGCTGGAAACATTGTGGTAAACAGATTCATTGTCATCCATTAATTGAACCGAGACAAACTCCATTTGAGCAATACCAAGTTTTAGGTGCATTTACATTTATAATTGCACTCTTTAATTGAAACAAGCTGAAATGTTTGAATTGGGAAAATGTCAAACAAGCCCTTGTTACTAGGCTTTAATATTACATAGTAATGGTCTTATCTCATTGCCACTTTTTCAATACTGCCTCCCTATCCTATATATATTGCAGAACAGTTTCTACAACAGTCAGTTCTACTTTAGAACAGCAGAAAATTGCAGTTTTAAAATGTGCTATTGACAACTATTTAGCTGGCAGTGGTATCCTCCCCAAAAGCTGGGAATGTCTATAAATCATTGAATGTAAAACCGCTTTGCTATTACGTACATGCTGCTCTTGCCCAGCAGTCTCCCTTCTGTTTATATCAAACTGCCAACTTAAGTGCAGCATTATTTACACCAAAATGTCAAAAATCTACCAAACCTCCCACCTTTTCTTAGTTCAATTCTTAAACCAAATATGCATGCCTAGCCTCACTTTTTGACCCCTTTTCTCTATGCCTGATCAGTATATTTCTTTACTCTGGATTAGCAGCCCATTGGACATTAGACTTGACTCTGCACTGTATACATAGAGCAGCAGAAATGTAGTCATCATTAGCAATATTTAAATTTAACAATCAGCTTCCAGATCCTCAACCACCATCTCTCCCCCCCGCCCCCCCCACCCAACATAAAAAGAACTTGTATTTGTATATAACCATACGTCCTTAGGATGTCTCAAAGCTCCGCGCATCTAATGAACTACATTTGAAGAGTGACAGTGTGTGTAGACACATGCAGCAGCCAAATTGTACACAGCATTGTCCCACGAACAGCAAGAAAGAAAAATGACCAGCTAGTGGGTCTTTTCTTGGAGCACTAATTGAGGGAGGAATGTTGCCCAGGCACTGGGAGAACTCCCTGCTCGCCATCAAATATGAACAGGCAGATGGGGCTTCAATTATCATTTCATCTAAAAAGACAGCATCTCGAACAATGCAACGCTCCCTCAGTAGTGAACTGAAGTGTTATCTAAGATTCATGTTCAAATTCTGGAGTGCGGCTCGAGTCTGCAAACTTTTTGACTCAAAGGTAGGAGTGCTATCAACTGAGTGAAGCTGACACCCAAATCCCATATTCTTGGGAATACTACCCCCAAGTGTGTGTACACAGAACTTTCAGGGAAACACTTACTTTCAACATCTGTGCTGATCCTTTGGTACAAGTAACTGCATTTACTTTAACGGAAAGTTAAACTCAACTATTCTTAACCAATGTTTCATCCATTCTTTTAAAAGAATTGGTCTTTATTAAGACAATACTAATATTCTGTATGTTTCAATGATTTCTGCAATTCATATTGATGGAACAGCAAACCACAGCTTTTTGTTTTGTTGCTTCAGCAGTCTTGAATGATTTTGAAGTGCATTTCCTGACATCTGTAACTAGCAACCAGAATTCTAATTTTATTTTAGGGGTGGAGCAAGAGGGCAGAGAGAATAAATCAAAGTATCAGTCATTCATCGCCAAATGGCCAGCTGTCTATTCTCAGCTTTCACGTTTGAGTGCATTCATAATTCAATCAATTCCAGTGATCTTTTGTGACAAGAGAGTAACAGTCATAAATCCAAGTCAAATAAACTAAGTTGATAACCATTCATAAAATTCTGACTGAAATGAGAAAATATTGATGTGCTCAAAAATTTTCCTTTTTTCAGTCCCCCTTGCTTTACATAAAAATCTCTCCTTTTAACAATCCCCCACTTTTAGAACCAAGGTCCATCTCATGGCCAATTTCTGCAACAATCTCAACTAAATTCTGCGCCACATTACACATATTTATGCCATAAGTGTATGAATAGCAATTTTTAAATCTTACAAAGCAGCACAGAATTATAGAATGGCACAAATTATAAACTTACAGATGAGAAAGCAAGAACTGAGAGCTGAACAAAAGACTGCAGCAGCCAACAGATTGGGAAACAGAACGTGGAGCATAGCCAACCCACAACCACCAGCAACCAGCCAGTCACCAGCAGAAGGGGAGGGCTCAGAGTTCTCAGGTTATGGAAGCAGGAACAGTTGGATCATAACAGAGCACAAGAGGCAGCAGATACACAATCAGCTTTTACAGTAAACGTTTTAGTTAATACAGAATTCTCGCTGAGAGCTCGAGAATTTCATATAATGAAGAGGTTTGCTGTAAAAGCCACCTATTTCTCTCGTTCCCAATTCTCACATCTCTTCTGCTCCTGCCAGTCCTCCTGCTTCCAAATCTAAAATGGGAGAAATTCTGTAGGGAACAAATTCTGTGGCAATTTCTACAGCTGTGGAATTGTGGAGCACTGGGAATGCTTTGTATAACACAGTGTTCCCTCACGGACAGTGGATAAGTGACCGATCTTGAAATCCCTATAGCCATATTATTTTGTAACCACCATAAAAGATCCACAAGAGATCCTAGGATCTTGCCTGCCTCCTTCCCAGAAGGGAGTTCAACACAGCTTTTGTGGAAACTCATGTAAAGGGACTGCGAGTAAAAACCTACACCACCGCATACTAATAAACTGATATGTTGTGCAACTGATGTGATCTGCAATTTATCAAAAAAACAAATGAAATCGAAAAATTTTGCCACTTCCAAGGTGTCAACCTTGGCTCAGAGGAGCACTCTCACATCTGAGTCAGAAGGCTGTGGGTTCAAGTGTCACTCCAGATACTTCAGCACATAATCTAGACTGACACCTCAGTGCAGTAGTGAGGGAATGCTGCAATGTCAGAGGTGCTGTCCTTCAGATGAGACTTTAAACTTAGGCCCCGTCTGCCCTCTCAGGTGGACGTAAAAGACCACATGGCACTATTTGAAGAGGAGCAGGATTGTTCTCCACGATGTACTGGCCAATATTTACCTCAACCGAAATCACTAAAAAACAGATTATGTGGTCATTATCTCATTGCTGTTTGTGGAACCTTGCTGTGTGCAAATTTCCCAACATTACAACTGTGACTACATTTCAAAAGTACTTCACTGGCTCTGAAGTGCTTTGGGATGTCCGGAGGTCGTGAAAGGTGTTATATAAATGCAAGTCTTCCTTTCTTATACCAGCCATTCTTAGTCTCTGAGACTATCACAAGCAATTTAAAACACTCTCTTCTCCGCCTTAATAACGTATCATAACCCCAACCTTCGAAGAGCACTCCTACTGCAACCTTGCAGAACTTCTACATGTCCCACACTAGATATCCACACAGCTTAGTGAGGTTACAAATTAATTGCCAACTTTTACCAAAAATGAACAATTTATGATGCAATTTCCTGCCCACTAAGAGATAGGAGTCACAAAAAAAGGCATGGACAAAGATCCTACCACAAAAATACATACCTGTCACCCTCCATCCTTCAAACATCAGTTTCCACAACACATGGGATTCCACAATACAGGGATTCAAATCTAAAGAAACCTGGACTTCAAGGTACAGCTATAACTTCTGATTGGGGGGCAGGGGAAGGTATTGCCTAGTTGAGATTTAGTCAAAAATGTAATCAAATTTAGCTATGAATTTCTAGTATCAAGCATTAAATGAAACTTACATTTTTACAATGCTCCTCACATACAGGAAAAAGTCTCATAGCATCTAAAGCAAAGAGGAAATCTGTGTGCACCATAGAGAGGAGAAAAAACAAAAAATAGGAAAGACTGGCGGGAGGGGGGAAACAGAAGATAAGATTGAAGATGGAGGTCTTCAAGAGGTTTCTAGAAGCAAGTAGAGAAGAGACATGATGGAGGGCCCTAGGGACGGAGTTCCATGGCAGGGATGTGGTAACTAAAAATATGGCCACTAGTGGGGTAGCGCAGGCTGCAGGATCACTGAGTAACCCAATGTCAGAGGACCAGCGGGTGCATGCAAGAATATATGGTTGGAGCAGATCCATAAAGTAAAGTGGACAGAGGCCACGAAGAGATATGAAAGCGAGAACAAGGATCACAAAGTCAATTCACAGGGGCACAGGGAGCTAGAGGAGCTCGGAAAGGACACAGGTGATAGGAGTGGTGTATCCGGTGAGAGTGTAATCTGTGGAGGGTAGGGAAAATGGTTAGGAGGGCATAGGATAAGCCAATCTTCAAGGGGAAAGGCATAGACTGTGGTAGGGATGTTGAAGACACAGTCTCCAGGCCAAATCTGGTCCATGAGCTTTTACCTGGCCTATCAACCTCCAGCAGTTCTTTTCTTCTTTGTGCGCAAAGCTTATTTCAAATTCTGTTCAGCTTCAGCACTTGAAAAATCTGCTCTGATTGGTGCAAAAGTGCTGCTTCCTTAATGGCACCAATCAGGAATCAATCTTTACCGTTTCCAAGTCCAGGAAGTTTAAAAAGCTGAAGCATCCAAGTTTTCAAGCTTTTGGGGAACAGGAAGATGGGGAAGAGGGGGGAAGGAGTATGGATAGGGCAACGGAAGGGGCATGAATTTTTTTTGTGTACGGGGAGTCAGGAATTTTTGTATAAGGGGTCTCAATTTTGTGTGCATGGTGTCTCACTTTATGAAGTATGGGGATTCACTCCTCCTTTTGTGTGTATTGGGTCTCACTTTTTGCGTATGGATGAGCGTCACATCGTATGTGTATTGGGGGAAGTGGAAACTCTATGGGGGTCATGATCCTCCCCAATCCTTTGAGGTCGGTCAACACAGCTTTGGAGGACCGCCTCCATTTCGCTCCAAGGAACCTCTTGTCACCTGCCTTCAGCCTCCGAATTTCTTTCTATCTTTCTAGCTTTCCACAGAGGTAAAATATCACAGATGAGCTACCAAACACTGAACTTACTGATATGCCATAATAATAAAATGTAGACATTTTGTGTCCAGCTACTACCACAGTGACAAAGAATGGGGAGGATTCATTCAACAGAAAATAGGATATGAGCATCAATAAAAGTGAAAACTCCTCCACAACTACCACTGCTCACCCCATTCATGGCCACAAGAATCGAACTTCATAATGTCACTGTAGGGAATCACAAATTATCAGCTAAGTTACTTCAAACCAGGAGATTTTAAAGTATAGTACACAGAGGAACTTGAGGCACACCGGTAAACCCATGTTCATTTATCCTGTGCCTCCTCCCTTTTAGGTCACAATGCATCACTCTCCATGTTGTCCGTGAGCTGCTTGCTGAGAAGCTCCTGAAATGATTAGAGTGTTCAGTTCTCTAACTTTCTTTTCCCGTAACATACCAGGAAATAGTCATGACCATTCAGTAAATCACCTCCCCTCATTTGCACAGCATAGTAATTTCTCCAATTTCAGAAACATGAGAAATCTCAGTACAGTGCGATACCATTACCCTGTACTGATATAATTTTACTATTAAAAATATATAATTAAATTTGATCATATGATTACTGTCCTGTTTTTAAAAAATGTTAGCATTTCTTAAGAGGGCCACTGAGCTGGATCTGCTTAATGAGAACTCTCATCCCTGTCAGTTTTTCCTCCCTGACGCATAATGCTTTGCTTCTTCAAATGTTTCACCTCTTAGCCTGCCCATGAACTCTTAAAATCAGAACAGCTGCAGTCCGATTGCTTAGCTATTTTCGCTGGTGAGCAGCTGGAAGATTCCAGATCTATGCTGAGTTGGCTGATTTGAGGCAATAGGAGCACCACAAATGGCTTCAGCCCTCCGGAGTCAGTAGAGGGAAAACCAACCAGGGCTCTCGATCAATCACCATTCAGAGACCCCTACCGAAAGTACATGCAGGTGCACAAGATTGGGTTCTGCTGCAATGGCCTCCTAATGAGTCACCTAACTCACTTTCAGGGCTTGTACATAAATAACGGCCCCTTAGGTATGTTAATGGACGTCACATGGCACCTATGGCAACTCTACCCCAGATAATTTGAGGAGGCGAGGAGAGATAATTGAGAAACAAACCAGATGAATTTTGAGCACTGGACAATCCTGAAATACACATGACTATTTGGTTATGAAGCCAACCATACCAATACTACAGTCATTTCTCTCAATATAACTATAACCCCCCCTATCACAACTAGATATCCATTCTGTCAAGATAGATCTGCTGCCCATCCCCAGTGCTCTTCGAACATCATTTCACTTTCATATTTAATACTTTACAGTGTTTCCAAATGGTAATGATTTCTATTGATAAAAAATTCTCCTACCTCAGACAGCTAGGTATAGAAAGTATTACTGTCAAAGCTAATACAGCAGGAATTTTATAAACTGGCCTGGCAATTTCTCCGCATTTGCGCCCAGGTACACAAGTAATCAGGCCGCAAACCAATTATGTGGTTTAAAAGATCGTGGAATTTTGGGTGCAAGTGAGTTACGCGTGTAACTACAATTCATCAAAGTCTCCTCGGTTCACCAGACCTTCCGTCCAAGCCAATTTCTGCCCACGTCACCAACTCTCAAACGCAAGTACCCTCCAATTGCACTTGTTCGGGGGGAGGGTGGGGTGGGATATCAACGTTGCGATCAGATTTTCAGGCACAGGAGGAAAGTGTCATTTTTTCTGGTCTTTGAATTGCAATTATTCGAGCATTTAAAAATAAATTATCCTCACTGAGACCTAATCTGTATTTTCTGTTTCTTTTAATGCATTTTTATGGGAAAGTATAAGACACATTAAAAATTGAAAAGCTTCCCCGATTGCAGGTTCTTAAAAATGCTGTGACTGATGTGTATGAATGATGGTTGAATGAGTTGAAAATTTTAATTTTAAGACTCAGAGAAATATACTGATGTGGGTTCAGCATTTCCTTGGTCCCCGATTGCCAACACTGCTCATTAGCCCAATTTTAAGCTCGGGCGTATTCTAATTGGATTGGGAGGATACCTGGGTGTAACTTGATGTCGGCAAAATGGAAACATATTGGATTGCGCCCAATGAGGAAACCCAAGTTCATTATCAGTAATATCTGACACTTTACAAGTAGCAAATCTTTTTATAAGTTGAAAAATTTAGATTGGTAGGCAATTGGATTCTTCCAAAATTAATATACATGATTAATATCAAAATGATGCATGTCTGCGAAGTCTCCCCTCCCTCCACAAAAAAACTAGTGTAGTATACCTATTGCAGTTTGTTCCAAGGTCAAGGTTTAGTTTAGTGCAAAATGAATGACCCAGTCTAATTAGCAATAAACAGCCAACACACAGTCAGCAACCATACAAACAAGCACTTGCATGTTAGCTGAACTGGAAAGAATTGTGCTGGTGCAATGGTATTAAATTGACACAGGGTGTACACATCCAAAGGTGTGTGTTTTGCACATTGGAGGTGCAGATTACATTCACAAAATTGGGGCAAACTATTAAATTATTAAAATTCAGTGCAACACTCAGACAAGTAAAGTCCATATGGGCTTCCAGCAAGAATATGCTGCAATTTCCTGCAAAGGCCACACACGTGCCAAAACTGCAAAAAGTAATGCTTACTGGGGAAGAGGAAAGACAGACTGAGGAAAAAGAGTTGTTCATTTATTAAAAGTTGTGAAGTGCTAGCATGAAGACCTCATTGATACACACACAGGTATCACGAAGATATTTCAACAAAAATGTTTGATGGAAGCCTATAACTTGGTCGTCATCTGTCTGAGCAAAGGATGAAATAACAAATGGTTACCAAGTTTGATTTCATATTCCGAGTATTTTCAAATTCCAATTAGAGGATTTCATTACAAAAACTATCAAACATATTTCTGATTTTGCCTTCTGTAAACACCAAAAAATACTTTGAAAAAAGTATTAAAAATAATCTAAAGCAGAAACAAATAAGGAAGAGTAAAACCTTCACATGATCAGTTTGGTGATACTAAACATTATGGTTTCTAAGGTCTAGCTGACCCCAAAATTTGACCTGAGATTCAGTACATTTCAGCCAATATATCCACACTAAACTGGTACAAATGATCCATAGATGAGATACCAGATGTACTCAAAAAAAAACTAGCATGGAAGTCAAGCCTGAATTGCCCCCACTGCACTTGGTAAATTCTCTCATTCTGCCCCAAGACTACATGCCATCTTCCCTAACTCCAGCTGCTCCCATTAAAAAAAAGTTAAATAATTTGTTTGTGGAGGCAAACAAGCACAAGGCAAGAATAGAATAAAAATTTCAGGTGTGAGGCTGATCTACAGCAAATATCCAGTCTAAGTGGGGCAACTTCATTCAATCTATGCAAATTCACAAGATTGCAGCAGAAGTGAAATCTATGGGTGCAGATGCGTAGATTGTTAAAAGGAGGTAATGCACATAGAAAAGAACATAAAAAGGCAAAAGGAATTCTGTATTTTTCACATAGGTTCATTGAATGTAAAAGCAAGGAAGTGATATTAAATTTGTACAAGACATTGGTTAAGCCACAGTTGGAGTATAGTGTACAGTTCTGGGTATCCCATTATAGGAAAGATATTACTGCCAGAGAAAGGATATAGTGAAGATTATAGTTATGAAGAAAGGCTGAAAAAGTTGGGGCTTTTTCTTAGAGCTAGAGATGATTAAGACGATCGAACAGAGGTTTCATATGATTATGAAAAGTTTGAGTGTAAACAGTGAAAGATTGTTTCCACTGGTCAGAAATTCAATAACGAGGGGGAAGTTCGAACTTGTTTCTCACAGCGGATTGTTAAACATGAAAGCTTTACCATGAACAGCAATTGAGACAAACACTAGAACATCATTAAAGGTTGAATTGAATAAGTATTTGAAATGGAAGAATGTAGAAGGACTTAGGGAAAGGGCAGGGAAACAGGATTAGGGTAGATTGCCCCAGTTGAAAGGCACAGGAATTATCAACCACTCCGAATGGCTCCTGTTCTGAAATTCCTATGATTCTGTACGTGCTGAATTCAAATTACAGCAGCTGGCCTCGGAAGACCATGACATAAAAACTGCCATTACTTCACATAAAATGGAAAAATATACCAAAATGAAAAGAAATTGTCATTACAAAAGTGACCCAAAAAGAAACTGCTCAAACTGCATGGTTAACTTTTTTTTTTATAAACTCGAGGAAATGGCAAACATCAAATTATTTCAGAAACAATGCATCAACTCAGTCCATTTCCATTGGATTCTTCTATGTGACCTAAAGGAGCTCCACTAACCAGAACAGAAAATGTGCAATGATGGATTATAGGGTTCAAATGCTTTTTTTGGCAATGTGCACAAGCTACATGGTACAATCAAAAATATTTCCAATATGTAACTGTTAGCTGACCTTGAGTGACATAGCAATTACATAAATACAATTGAACACAAAATTGTAATGACAAGTAAACAATTTCTATGTACTATCAAAAAAACAATGGTCATTTATCATTTACATTGAGCAGGATTTATCTACATCAAACCAGAACACTGTTCACAATTCATTTCCTTGGTTAGTCAGATGTTGCTGACTGCATAGCTGAAGTACTGAACATTTATTTGATATCAATTATATTAGAATCATAGAAAGGTTACAGCACAGAAGGAGGCCATTCAGCCCATTGAGTCCGTGCCGGCTCTATGCAAGAGCAATCCAGCTAGTCCCACTCCCTATCCCCCTAGCCCTGCAATTTTTTTACTTTCACGTACTTATCCAGTTCCTTTGCTACAGTCTTGAACCTAGACTCTTACATTATTAGGTTATTAAAAAAAAGACATAACTAGAAGAAAACAAATAGCTAACCCTAGTCAGGGAAGATGGCAGTTTGCCCTCAGTTTACGCTGAATCGTTCTATTCGTGCTACTGCACTGAAAATAGCCACTACCACCTACTCCTTAAATCCACTCTCTCTCAGAAACACACACAAAGACACACACACTTTTCTTCTTCACTTCCCTCTTAGATCTCCAACGCAATGCAATATTCATTTACTAAGACAGGCTTCCTCAGAGTTGAGGATGTAAGGCATTCTGTGCTTTGTTCCTGTTACTCCAGCTACAACACTGTCCTTTTACTTTTCCTGTCTTTCCTTCCGACAGGTTTGATTCCCTCTCCCGGGATATTAGGTTAGGTCATTTCTGACTCAGTGGCAGGTACTTGTTCCGATCCATTAATTGACAGGTTCCTGTGAAAGTTAGATTTATCTATCTATCCCTTCTTGCTTTAACCCAGTTGGATTCATATGACTAATTTTTTTTCAATTGAGTCCTTTTTCGGACCTTATTCCTAGTTCTAGTGGCGTCTTCTTCCCCAGCTTGAGTTTGATGCACATTTTACAGTGTCATTCCACAGTTCACTTTTCAGCCTTTCATATGGTACACTCTTCTAGACTATCCTGTTCTCGTTGTATTTTGAAATGAGGTAGCAAACGACAACTGTTCAAAGACCTCTGCCAATGGCACAACATGAATGGAAGAGGAATGTACCGGATCGCGAAAAACTATTACAGTTCATCGCGCTGGTCCCAGTATAAATGACTTCAGAGCTCGGGACAGCATCTTATTCTTCTCTCCAACCCTCAATAACTCTTAAGAAAAAAATTGAGAACCTGCCAAGTGGGGATTCTGACAAAAGCAAATTCCACCACTTCATGACATACTGTAGCAGTACAGGTCCATCATAGTACTCATGGCTACCAATTCTTTTGCACATACAGAAGTCAGCAACTCCTTCAGAGTTATTCAATTTTTTTCAAGACACCTACATATCCAACTTATGTTAATTTTACAAACAACATTTCTGTCACTTCTAAGCAGGAATATGTCAGCATATGTTACACGAATAAGAAATTGAGTAATGATCTTACACTGGACTTTTTGATAGCTTATTGAAATTTGTTGGTGCACTAAATGCTAGACCATGGAATGTCACATTTCAGCAAGGTCATGTTTCCCCAGAATGAGAAAGGGAAAGCAGTGAGTTCCGGAATGGCAGTGGCAGAGGCTTGAAGTAGGCTGTCCACCGGGGATCAAGAACTCAAAGCAAGAGAATTTAAAACTTTAAAAAGATTATTGCAATGACTTACTAAAAATTAGCAATAACGAATTACCATTAGTTATTTATGGAATTTAACCCAATGGTTGGATGTAGAACACTCCAACTTCAAAGGTTTTATAGTTATGCTTTCATATTTTCCTGCTATTTTTAACATTTTCAGAAAAGTTGTTTGAATTTCTTACTGTGCATCTGTACAAGTGAATGCAAACTTATTTTAAAAATGGTTCAAACACCATTCTCTTTACTTAACAGGAAGTGGATATAAAGGGCAGACTAAACATTGTTTTCTCATTGAAACCAATGTAGGTTAAAGATTTGAATAAAATTCAAAACCATTAACAGAAACGCTCTTACCTGAAGTTGTCCTACTACCATACTCAGGATGCAACTATCTGGGGTGGGTTGGTGGTCTTGTGCAGTTATGCTGTGCTGTATTTTTCGAAATGGAAGGCCCTGTGTTTAAAAAGAGAAACCTATTGAGAAAAGCAACTCCAATTTTATTAGCTAAGAAAACTAGAACACATCATGTCTGGCAGTACTACACTTGCAAACAAGAAATTTCCTACTAAAATGCAAATAGCTCAACTCAGCTCAGAAACAGTTAGGGAGCAGCAATGGACATTACACTTCTTTGTCAACAGTTTAATGCAGACAAACTTAAAGTGCTTGGCCATTACTCACTGTTTACAAACTTGTACACAGTACTATCTAAAACACAGTGGAAGTTTATTTGTTGAAATAAACATTTGCTTAGGTCCCAGTTTGCTATACATTTTATAGGGCTTTGCTTAAGAGAAGCTTCAGAATAAGTCTTCGGGCAAATGCTGAATATGGTAGCTCAAAAGCAAAGTACTGCGGATGCTGGAAATCTGAAATAAAAACAGAAAATGCTGGAAATACTCAGCAAGTCAGGCAGCATCTGTGGAGAAAGAAACAGTTAACATTTCAGATTGATGACCCTTCGTCAGAACAGGGAGAAGTTGAAGATTAAACAATTTTTAAACAAGTACAGAGCCAGGGAAAGGGGGCTGGAAGAAAGGGGGCTGGAAGAAAGGGGAGAAAAGAACAAAAGGAAAGGTCTCTGATAGGATGGAGGGCAGGAGTGACAAAATGACAAAAGGAATGATGGTGCAAGGCAAAGGGGGTGGCCATGGGACAAGTAAAGAAACAAAAGATGGGTCTAGACGAGCTGTAAATGGCAACATCAGAACCATAACTAGCACCTGTCCAAAAAATGGGAGCAGTGGTTATGATCTGAAGTTATTGAAATCAATGTTGAGTCCAGAAGGTTGTAAAGTGTCTAACCGAAAGATGAGGTGCTGTTCCTCGAGCTTACGTTGAGCTTCATCGGAACAGTGTAAGAGGCCGAGGACAGCAGGGTCAGAATGAGGGTGGGATGGGGAATTAAAATGGCAAGCGACCGGCAGGTCATGGTCACGCTTGTGGACTGAACAGAGGTGTTCGGCAAAGCGATCACCCAATCTGCATTTGGTCTCCCCAGTGTAGAGGAGACCGCATTGTGAGCAGCGAATACAGTGTACCAAAATGGAAAGAAGGACAAGTAAACCTCTGTTTCATCTGGACGGAGTGTTTGGGGCTCTGGACGGTGGGAAGGGAGGAGGTGAAAGGGCAGGTGGTGCATATCCTAAGCTCACATGGGAAGGTGCCGTGTGGAGGAGAGCACGTATTGGGGGTGATGGAAGAGTGGACCAGGGTATCGCGGAGGGAGCGGTCCCTTCGGAAAGCTGAAAGGGGAGAGGGGAGGGAAGTTGTGTTTGGTGGTGGCATCGTGCTGGAGGTGGCGGAAATGGTGAAGGATGATACGTTGAATGTGGAGGCTGGTGGGGTGGAAGGTGGGAACAAGGGGGATCTTATCATGGTTCTGGGAGAAGGGGGGATGGGGTGAGGGCAGAAGTGCAGGAAATGGGACGGACACTGTCAAGGGCCCTATCAACTACAGTGGAAGGGATTCCTCGCTTGAGGAAAAAGGAAGACATATCAGAAGCACTGTTGTGGAAAGTGGCATCATCAGAACAGATGCAACAGAGGCGGAGAAACTGGGAGAAGGAAAGAGTGTCCATACAGGAAGCGGAGTGGGAGGAAGTGTAATCAAGGTAGCTGTGGGAGTCGGTGGGCTTACAGTAGATATTGGTTCACAGAAATGGAAATAGAGAAGTGGTAGGCTTTGAGTATGTGTACAATACATGAACACTAAAATTACATTCAAACAAATAAAAAACTCAAGAGGATCCCCACCTTCATAGAAAGTTATCTGTGCAATCTCTTGTACTCATCATTCTGAAGTTTGGGAAATTTATTTTTAAAATTAAGCCTTGTTGCTACATTCATGTTCATTTAAAAGGACTTTCCAAAATAACAGGTTATCATTTGTTTCAGAACTGCAACAGTCCAAGCAATTAAAGAAGGAATATCGAGGAGTACTTCTGCTCAAAAACTGATCACATCTGGTTGAAAATTATGGTCCTAAGCTGAAATTTTTCATCTTTTGTTTTTAAAAAGTCAATTTTCTTGCTGACTTGTGGTAGGATCACCCCCCCCCCCTCATTACACCGCTGCAGTGACATTAGTTACAGTGGGCGTCCTACAGCGGCTCCAAGGAGAGGACTACTGAAGAGGCCCCCGTCCCAGGGAAGCCTACTCTGGCTGAGTATTTATGAGACTAATGCACTCGGAGATTTCTTTTAAAATGATAATTTCTTTTAAACTACCAGGCGGCCAGCCTCCTGTTCAGGGCTACCACCTTCTCTGCATTTATATGGCTAAGTGCAGAAATGAGAGATTTTGTCACTTGCCTTGGCCATCAGCGACCCTGCCCTGCTCACAAGTTTCATCCATGGCTTCAATGAAGACAAATACTGGGAGGAGGAAGGGAAGTAACAAAATGTGACACTTCAGTGCATGGCCGTAGAAACCTAAAAAGATAAAGGCGGCCAGCTACACAGGAGCAAATTTCTAAAAGAAAAGTTCCATTCTTTCCTTTTTAAAATATGATATGGTGTACTTCTGGGACAACTCAAGACTTATGCAGAAATTTTACTTTTATTATTAAACATCTTCCTTTCTTTTCAGAGAAATTATACTTAAAGGGCTTCTCTGTAGAGCCGAGAAGAGATACAAATCAAACAAGTGGAAATGAAACTGACATTCTCTGCTGACATTCCTCAAGGATTCCCCCATTAGCACATCACATTACCCTCACTTCTGTTTGATTGAAATGCATCTCTTCTGAAGTCTACAGAACAGGCCCTCAACTGAGGAAAATGGAAAAGAAAGTTGTTAAGTTAATGTGGAACATATAAAGGGACAAAGAATTTGCCCTTATTTCTTTAAATGTCAGTAATCAATTGCTTCTAAGCAAACAAAACAATCATTTTGCGTAGAATTATTTTTTTTAGCTATAAAAAATCAAATTCGCTGTTACAAGTTTCAGGCACTTGATATTCTCGAGTTCAGCATCATCGAGCATGCCTGTGATATGGACCCAGTGACTCCCCCAATCAGGAGTTTAAATTTACTGCCCAATAGTGTAACATGGAGAGGGGGGTTGCATTAATGAACTTCCTCATTATGTGAATTGGAAGCTGAACAAACAGAATAATGTTTATCGTGAATTTTAATCGAAACAAAGTATGCCACATTATCCACTAGTGGGCTAAATTCACGCTTCTGACTAGCAATTCTCAAACTAATTGGCACTAAATTTAAGAGAGTTCTCACTCTTTGTGCCCAACTTTCATTCCAGATTATTGCAAACTGTCATGTTCCAGCTAGACAGGAAGCCAAAGATTTGACCTCTGATCTTCTTCCAGCTCTCCATATTCAGGATTGGCCAGTTAAACTGCTAATGACATCAACTAGGTGTGGGCTTTCTGACAGCTAGCAAATTTCCTCCACCTCCCTCCCCCTGCGAGGTTCGTATGAATGAAGCCTTTCCAACACAACTCTCTCTCTCTGGAATGTGTTAAATGAACTTCATTGCCTCAAGCTGATGTGATATGCAAGAAAAACATGCTTCAAGTGGAACTAATCTGAAATTTCAGAAAGTGTATCTAATCCCTTGTGAGTTGAATTAACTTTAGTATCAACATCTTAACGTAAAGTACACAAAATTCCTCCCAGGTCAAGTAATCAAAAGTCTCAAAACCTGACAACAACCTATAATCACTGAACGTAAATAGTGCTCAGTGATCTTTTACTCTATGCTCTAAAACTTGCCTGGATGCTGGGTCTACCCTAAAAAACGTACACAGTATAAATTCTACTGTTTGCTCTTCAGGTTTTGAAGCTACTATTGCATATTTAAAGAATACAACAGCACCAAGCTGCCTGAAGCTCCAAATACCTTGTATTTAAGCAACATTGTGACACGTTCTGTTTTCAATGCATTAGACTAAATTATTGCCCTAAATAACCAGTCTTCTGTCTACAGCCGCTAAATTGCCTAGTTCAAGCAGAGGAAATATTATGAATATCTACGGAATATACTCACAAGTGATACAAATCTTACCCATAGATCTTTCATAAATTCTATTTATATCATTGTGCTTTTTGGGTTCTTATTTTCTTCTCACCAATTTTCTCTCCTGAACACATTGACTCCTCAGAGGGGAAGGGTTCCACAAGTGCTGCATATTCTCCAATACTTTGCCTAAGTGATCACTGTTCACATGTGAACATCGACAGTGGGTGTCAGCAGGTTATTCTATCATGGGGTAATCACAGGCAACCTTGGTACTGTCCTCCTCTGACATCCACATGTGTACAGGACTCACTTAACAGCAACCAGGAGTGGGAATCCTGGCTGATTTTTCCTGTCCTCAGCCCAGTACATTTTGGGGAAAAATATAAAATTCTCAATACAGTGGAGGAACAGTAATCTATGGTACTAATGTACAGACCTTTGAACCAGGATTGCAGGTGGAAAAAGCCATAAAAGAGGCATGTAATTTTAGATATCTTGTCTAAATGACTACTCTTCATGTACGATCGACAGAGCAAGGTAATTTACTGTGGAGGGCACTGCAGGCAAGCCTGATCCTGTCCTCATCCAACATCCACACACATGCACTTTCTAGGAGGAATCAAACCTGCAACCTTGCGATCTATACAATTCAAAGCCAGGAACTGTCTGCACCCACTGGTCACCTGGGAGCTAGAAAATATGTTGAGTGAAAAATGCACTCTGCTTTACTAGAATTTAGATTAAAATTACATAGGAATACATCGGAACAGGAGTAGGCCATTCAGCCTCTCGAGCCTGTTCTGCCATTCAATTAGATCATGGCTGATCTGTATCTTAACTCCATCTACCTGCCTTGGTTCCGTAACCCTTAATATCCGTGCCAAACAAAAATCTATCAATCTCAGTTTTGAAATTTTCAATTGACCTAGCCTCAACGGCTTTTGTGGTGGGGGGGGGGGGGGGGTGGAAACAGAAAGAGTTCCAGATTTCCACTACCCTTTGTATGAAGAAATGCTTTCTGACATCACCCCTGACCAGCCTAGCTCTAATTTAAAGGTTATACCCCTTTGTTCTGGACTCTCCCACCATAGGAAATAGTTTCCCTCTATCTAACCTGTCAAATCCTTGAATCATCTTAAACACCTCAATTAGATCACCCCTTAATCTTCTATATTCAAGAGAATACAAGGCTAGTCTATGCAACCTGTCCTCATAATTTAACCCTTTTATCCCCGATATCATTCTGGTGAATCTGTGCTGCACCCCCTCCAAGGCCAATATATCCTTCCTAAGGTGCGGTGCCCAGAACTGAATGCAGTACTCCAGATGGGGTCTAACCAGAGCTTTGTACAGCTGTAACATAACTTCCACCCCTTTGTATTCCAGCCCTATTGAGATAAAAGCTAACATTCCATTAGCCTTTTTAATTATTTTTTGTACCTGTCCAACAAAAAAAAAAGATAAAATCTGAAGCTCACCCCACAATATTTTCTGAACTGTTATACTACAGCACACTGTTCCAATATCAAAGAAACAACCCAACAATATATCATAAGAAACTAATACGGTTTTGTTAGGCTTAAACTTTAAATGCTTGGTTTGGTACTGATTAATCTGAAGCAGTTAAATTGGATTTGTCAGTATAGTTCTATTCAAATTAACAGCTGTCCAAATGAGGATCTGTTCAAACATTTTAACTCCTATGAACATAGTTTTCTTTTTTTAATATACTTACAATTATTTTTTCCACAATAGCAGTTTTACCTTGGAACTGCTGTCCTTCCCAAGAAAGGCATGATGCGTCAATCTGAAACAAAAATATATTCAAGAAATCAAAACTGTTCATTAACTTTCGCACAGAAGGTACTCAGAAAAAAGCAGTTGCTCTGAGAACAAAAACACCACCATTAAAAGCTCCCAAAATTTAATAGAAGGTCTGGAACACCTGCTTCCTTAATTCCTGCGAATATCTGAAAGGTTTTTCATATAACTTAGACTTAAATTAGGAAATTATTGTGACTTTGAGTAGCATGGTGATCTGGCATCAATCAAGTTAGACCCTTTCAGTTGTTAGCCATATGATGTTATTTTTAATTTATACACGGTTACTAAGCTGATGTCAGAATCACCTGATTATATCAATGATGTGGAGATGCCGGTGATGGACTGGGGTTGACAAATGTAACCAATCTTACAACACCAAGTTATAGTCCAACAATTTTATTTGAAAATCACAAGCTTTCGGAGGCTTCCTCCTTCGTCAGGTGAATGTCAGGAAATCCTTGAACCTTTCGCATTTATATTCAGAGAACAATACCTGGTGATTACAGATAATCATTCCAACTGCCCGTTGTCAAGGCAATCAAAGTGTTCAGACAGAGAGGTGTTACCTACAGGACCACCGAATATACAAACGGCCAGAACACAAAACAGAGAGAGAGAGGGAGAAACATCCGAAAGGAAGAGAAAGACAGAAAATGACCCGTTGAATTAAAAACAGATAACTTTTATTCGCTGGTGGGGTTACGCGTAGCGTGACATGAACCCAAGATCCCGGTTGAGGCCGTCCTCATGGGTGCGGAACTTGGCTATCAATTTCTGCTCGACGATTTTGCGTTGTCGTGTGTCTCGAAGGCCGCTTACCCGAAGATCGGTGGCTGAATGTCCTTGACTGCTGAAGTGTTCCCCGACTGGGAGGGTCAACAATCGCCAGACAGGAGGGTTCCCTCCCAGTCGGGGAACACTTCAGCAGTCAAGGACATTCAGCCACCGATCTTTGGGTAAGCATACTCCAAGGCGGCCTTCGAGACACACGACAACGCAAAATCGTCGAGCAGAAATTGATAGCCAAGTTCCGCACCCATGAGGACTTCCTTTTGGATGTTTCTCCCTCTCTCTCTCTGTTTTGTGTTCTGGCCGTTTGTATATTCGGTGGTCCTGTCGGTAACACCTCTCTGTCTGAACACTTTGATTGCCTTGACAACGGGCAGTTGGAATGATTATCTGTAATCACCAGGTATTGTTCTCTGAATATAAATGCGAAAGGTTCAAGGATTTCCTGACATTCACCTGACGAAGGAGGAAGCCTCCGAAAGCTTGTGATTTTCAAATAAAATTGTTGGACTATAACTTGGTGTTGTAAGATTGATTATATCAATGGCAAGGACACAAGAAAGTTTATGGCTCTCCAACCACAGTCAAGGTTGGAATTATCTTGACCGTTTAAATTCATTTTAATACTTCACCATACTTCACTCCTGCAGATTTCAAATATGCACTGTCCTTCACGATCACTTGCCTCATTTGGAATGAATCTGCAATGTGATTCAGTGTTGCAATATGCATGCACTGAAACCCCAGGTCTGAATCAAAATCTCTGATGGCATTTGCACCAGAGATCTCTCGTAAGTGGATAAACTTCTTCCCTTAATTTTTTTTGGGAGGGGGCACTGTGCTTAAAGTTAGGTATATCAGGATTAAGAAAAAGAATACTCCACTTGTCACCCAAGTGTCAGCATAGGACACTCCCAGATTAGCCTCAAAATAAACCACTGGTGGAAGAAAGCCAACAATACATTTCAACCTGAATCTTATATGCAAGTGTCCACCTGCTGCCCAATGACATTCTTTATTTACTACACAAACAAAAAAGTCCTATTTCTCCAAATACTCTTAATTCAAAGTATCTGATAATTAATTCGAGCACTAAATTCCCACTTCACTGTTAGTTATGCTGCTTAATTATTATTGTATAATTCAAAAATTTTTGCAAAAAAATTGCTTTGACTTATCAGTACACTACACTATACACTAAAAATAATCAAGCACAAAAGTACATCTTATGCAACAGAGTGCTGTGATTGAAAAAATCTGCTATGGAATGAGGAATGACGAAGATAAATTCATCAATTAAAATCCTCTGACGCAGCAGTTTTGAATCTTAATGACACAGTGATACTTTCCTGACGTCTATGTAAAAGTGTTATATGAGAAAGTTCGTCAATTTTTTTTAAACACAGATTGAAGAAAAAGAAAATTTATGGCAAATGAGTAGATAGCACCCAGTTCATACTTACATATAATGATCCTAATTGACTCCTGTCTGCATCAAAAATTTGATAGTAATGTTGCACAAAGCCACTTCCAATCTGCTCCCAGAGAGGCTTGTCACCCATTCTGATCACTCAGCCACAGGCACTACAAACAGATCAGAACAAAAATACAGTGTTCTATTAATTTAAAATTACTCTCATACTCCTACCTGTTACTATGCTTCTTTTTTTTATTAGTCCAAGAGACCATGAAAACTATAGGCCACAGACTTTTCCACTGCTGCCATTAGTGTTATGCAATAATCGCCTGGCAGGATGAACAGGGGAACCAACCCCAACAGTTTTTCCTCCACATAGGCACAATTTTTCGTCCATCAGCCTCTACAAATGGGGGCAGGCAAGTTCAAATGTCAGTCAAGATTGAGATCTGAACATGATTCTCTACCCTGGGAAGCCAAAGATTAATCCTTAGGTGAATACACTACCCTGAATTCAATATTCTATTACAGAACTTCAGAACAAATGTGGACTAAATAAAATGAGTTGTCAAATTATTAAGATGTGTACGACAGAAGAATAAAATATATTCTGCCTGGGACAAGCAAAACTAAAATGAAACATGTACATGGATGCAGAGGGAATATTAAAATTTACTGACCAAGACAGGTTAGGGGAATGAGCATATATAGGAACATAGGAATTGCTAGATGATAAAAGATCAAGGTTCATTTCGTTCACCTTCTACCATTCTTCTTGTTGCATGATACAATGATAATGGAGTTGTTGACTAATCATAGCAATCAATCTCTACCAATTAGTCTATAACAGACCCAGACATGAGATGAGGAAACCCCCAGTGGTGGAAAGCTTTGGGAACCATAGGTCCAAAGTCACCTGTTCCTCCCAAGCATGCTGCACTTACCATATGTGGCAAATAAGGTTCAGCATAGATAAATGCACTTTGGGGAAAACTATAAAATTCTCAATGCAGTGGAGGAACAGTGATCTATGGTGCTGATATACAGATCTTTGAACCAGGACTGCAGATGGAAAAAGCCATAAAAAGGGCAAATGGTTTTAGATAAACAGGCATTAAATTACAAAAGCAAGGAGGTAACGATGAATCTCTCCAAGACATTATTTAGGCTACAATTAAAAGTACTGCATGCAGTTTTTCAGCACCCATTATAGAAAAGATTCACTAGGATACCACCAGGTATGGAAGGGTTTAGTTATGGTAAGAGACTTGAAAAATTAAGGCTATATTTACTACAGCGGAGTCAGTTTAAGGGGTTTTATTTTAGAAGTATTCCAAATTATGAAAGGGTTGGAGAGAATAAAGTGAAAAATTATTTCCTCTGGTTGTAACAAGGGGGGGGCATTAATTTAGGATTAACACTTCAAGAGGTTTTTTAATGCAAAGGGTCATTAGAATATGGAATGCATTGCAAATGACAACTGAAGCTGAGTAAATTATGATATTTAAGTGGGAATTAGATATACACAGAAAAAAGTGTTCAGATGAAGAACAAGGAATGAGATTAGAGTAGATGGCTCTAGTGTATAGCTAGCATGATTGGTTGAATGCTCTCTTTTTGTGCTGAAATTTCTATGATTCTACTTATTGTAGTTAGCAAATCCCTAGGATTAATATGTCACACTGCAATTTGCTGGCAAAAGTATAGCACAAGAATTAATCATGAGGCCACTACTGTAGAAATCTCAGTTGTTACTTGAAAAGACAAACTTTTACCCACGGGGACGACAACAGATTCTCCCCAGGTATGCCATGTGTCTACATGATTATGCCAAGTTTTTGATCTTGTAAAACTGCTGTACAGGTGAACAAAAATGGCACCAGGACAGTGAAATTGTCATGATATCCTACTGTCTGGGGGCAGTTGGGTGGGTAGATCAAAGGGCTTACATCCAAACATCCTTAGATACGGGGGCGGTGTCAGAGGACTGGAGAATTGCAAATGTTACACCCTTGTTCAAAAAAGGGTGTTAAGGATAAACCCAGCAACTATAGGCAAGTCTGTTTAACCTCAGTGGTGGGGAAACTTTAAGAAACAATAATCCGGACCTGAGGTAACAGCCACTTGGACGAGTGTGGACTGATTAGGGAAAGCCAGCACGGATTTGTTAAAGGCAAATCGTGCTTAACTAGCTTGATAGAGTTTTTTGATGAGGTAAGAGAGGGTTGATGAGGGCAATGCAATTGATGTGGTGTACATGGACTTTCAAAAGGTGTTTGATAAAGTACCACATGATAGGCTCGTCATCAAGATTGTGTCCCATGGAATAAAGGGGGCTGTAGCAACATGGATACAGAGTTGGCTAAGTGACAGGAAACAGGATAATGGTGAACGGTTTTTTTTGGACTGGAGTGAGATATGTATTAATGATTTGGACTTGGGTGTACAGAGCACAATTTCAAAATTTGCAGACGACACAAAACTTGGAAGGGTAGTGAACAGTGAGGAGGATAGTGACAGACTTCAAGCGGATATAGACAGGCTGGTGGCATGGGCGGACACGTGGCAGATGAAATTTAATGCAGAAAAATTCAAAGTGATACATTTTGGTAGGAAGAATGAGGATAGGCAATATAAACTAGAGGGCACAATTCTAAAAGGGGTACAGGAACAGGGAGATCTGGGGGTATATGTGCACAAATTGTTGAAGGTGGCAGGGCAGGTTGAGAAAGCGGTTAAAAAAGCATACAGGATCCTGGGATTTATAAATAGAGGCATAGAGTACAAAAGTAAGGAAGTCATGATGAACCTTTATAAAACACTGATTCGGCCACAACTGAAGTATTGTGTCCAGTTCTGGGCACCGCATTTTAGGAAAGATGTGAAGGCCTTGGAGAGGGTGCAGAGAGATTTACTAGAATGATTCCAGGGATGAGAGATTTCAGTTACGTGGATAGATTGGAGAAGCTGGGGTTGTTCTCCATGGAATAGAGAAGGTTGCGAAGAGATTTGATCGAGGTATTCAAAATCATGAAGGGTCCAGACAGAATGGATAGAGAGAAACTGTTCCCATTGGCAGAAGGGTGAAGAAACAGAGGGCATAGATTTAAGGTGATTGACAAAAGAACCAAAGGTGACATGACAAAAATTTTTTCCACACAGCGAGTGGTTAGGATCCAGAATACACAGCCTGAGGAGGTGGTGGAGGCAGATGCTATCATGGCGTTCAAAAGGGAACTGGATAAGTACTTGAAAGTAAAAAATTTGCAGGGCTACAGGGATAGGGTGGGGGAAGTGGAACTAGCGGGATTGCTCCAGCATAAAGTCAGCGTGGACTCGATGGGCTGAATGGTCTCCTTCCGTAACCAATGATTCTAAACCCAGCTAGCACTAGACACCATGTTTACATTGCTGATATCATACACATACAAACTCCACAAGTAAGGACTTTCTGCACCACTAGCAAGACTTGCATGAAAAACTAACACTACAAAGTTTCTTCCAGAGTGAAGTCCACACAAGTTTTACTATTGTATTAACAGGAATTAAATTCAGTGTTCCTAGCCTGTTCTACAAGTCTGCACTTAACAAGTCTGCAGTAAAAGATCAGATAGATGGAAAACACCTGGGACAAGATTAGACTACAGGAACAGGTTTGCTCCTCAGATTGCCTCTAACCCAGGACTGATCTTATTAATCTTGTTGTATCGAAGCGGTATTTGTTTGGGGCTTCAGGTCCAATTTTGCAAGCAAACCATCTCAAACTAAAAAAGAATTCTACTCATTAAGGTTAAAGGAGCTGTCGGCCTCGTGCTAATCTAATGTATTTTCAGTATCATAGTTTTTATTCTTGCTGATTTTCTCCCCTTCCATGCAGTATAGTTCCACACGCACCCTCCTGTACTTCCCTCAAGTGGCCTTTACTCATGTGTGAGCCTTGGCAGTAAGTGCTGGCAGGCAATTCAACTGCACGGGGCAAGAAGACATAACAACTCAATGAGGGATGTAGAAGAGCATGCCAGGAGCAGCACCAGGCGTACCTAAAAATGAGGTGCCAACCGGGTGAAGCTACGACACAGGACTACATGCATGCTGAACAGCAGAAGCTGCATGCTATAGACAGAGCTAAACAATCCCACAACCAACGGATCAAATCAAAGCTCTGCAGTCCTGCCACATCCAGTCACGAATGGTGGTAGACAATTAAACAACTAATGGGAAGAAGAGGCTCCATGAACATCCCCATCCTCAATGATGGCAGAGTCCAGCACGTGAGCGCAAAAGACAAGGCTGAAGCGTTTGCAACCACCTTTAGCCAGAAATGCCAAGTGGATGATCCATCTTGGCCTCCTCCTGAGATTCCCACCATCACAGAAGACAGTCTTCAGCCAATTCGATTCACTCCACGTGATGTCAAGAAATGGCTGAGTGCACTGGATACAGCAAAGGCTATGGGCCCCGACAGCATCCCGGTTGAAGACATGCTCCAGTACTAGCCGCGCCTCGAGCCAAGCTGTTCCAGTACAGCTACAACATTAGCATCTAACCGACAAAGTGGAAAATTGCCCAGGTATGTCCTGTCCACAAAAAGCAGGACAAATCCAATCCAGCCAATTACCGCCCCATCAGTCTACTCTATCATCAGCAGTGATGGAAAGTGTCGTCAACAGTGCTATCAAGCGGCACTTACTCACCAATAACCTACTCACCGATTCTCAGTATGGGGTCCGCCAGGACCACTCGGCTCCAGACCTCATTACAGCCTTGGTCCAAACATGAACAAAACAGCTGATGTCCTCGACATCAAGGCAGCATTTGACCAGTGTGGCATCAAGGAGCCCTAGTAAAATTGAAGTCAATGGGAATCAGGGGTAAACTCTCCAGTGGCTGGAGTCATACCTAGCACAAAGGAAAATGGTAGTGGTTGTTGGAGGCCAATCATCTCAGCCCCAGGATATCGCTGCAGGAGTTCCTCAAGACAGTGTCCTAGGCCCAATCATCTTCAGCTGCTTCATCAATGACCTTCCCTCGATCATAAGATCATAAGTGGGGATGTTTGCTGATGATTGCAGAGTGTTCGGCTCCATTCGCAACCCTGCAGATAATGAAGCAGTCTGTGCCCGCATGCAACAAGACTTAAACAACATCCAGGCTTGGGCTGATAAGTGGCAAGTAACATTCTCGCCACACGAGCCAGGCAATGACTATCTCCAACAAGAGAGAATCTAACCACCTCCCCTTGACATTCAATGGCATTACCATCGCCGAATCCCCCACCATCAACATCCTGGGGGTCACCATTGACCAGAAACTTAACTGGACCAGCCACATAAATAATGTGGCTACAAGAGCAGGTCGGAGACTGGGTATTCTGCGGCGAGCAACTCACCTTCTGACTCCCCAAGGCCTTTCCAATATCTACAAGGCACGAGTCAAAAGCGTGATGGAATACTCTCCATCTGCCTGGACGAGTGCAGCTCCAACAACACCCAGAACAAAGCAGCCCACTTGAATGGCACCCCATCCGCCATCTTAAACTACTGGCGCACTGTGGCGGCAGTGTGTACGATCTACAAGATGCACTGCAGCAACTCGCCAAGGCTTCTTCGACAGCACCTCCCAAACCCCCGACCTCTGCCACCTCGAAGAACAAGGGCAGCAGGCACATGGGAACACCACCACCTGCTCGTTCCCCTCCAAGTCACACACCATCCTGACTTGGAAATATATCGCCGTTCCGTCATCATCCTTCATATCAAAATCTTGGAAGTCCCCACCTAACAGCACATGGACAGCAGTGGTTCAAGAAGGCAGCTCATCACCACCTTCTCAAGGACAGTTAGGGATGGGCAATAAATGCTGGTCGTGCCAGCGACGCCACATCCCATGAATGAATTAAAAAAACCAGCTGAACTGGATCCTGTCCCCAAACACGTGCAATTCCAGAAGGTGTTCCTGGATGGCACATGCAGGAACCATGAGAATGTTTTCCCCCCCCTCCGAACTTAGGCGTGCTGAGGCCGATTACAGAACCACTGCTACCACAGTGGACATCAGCTAATTCAGCACAGATTGTGTATTGAATATGGGACCCTACTACAATTTGCATTTATATACCACCTTTAACATAGTAAAACACCCCAAAGCGCTTCACAGGAACGTAATCAAATAAAATTTGACACCGAGCCACACAAGGGGGTTTTAGGACATGTGACCAAAAGCTTGGTCAAAGAGATAGGTTTAAAGGAGCGCCTTAAAGGAGAAAAGAAAGGTCGAGAGGTGGAGAGGTTATGGGGGTTGGGGGATTTCCAGAGCTGAAAGCACAGCTGCCAACGGTGGAGCAATTAAAATCGGGGATGCGCAAGAGGTCAGAATTGGAGGGTTGTAGTGCTGGAGGAGGTTACAGAGATAGGGAGGGGCGTAGCCACGGAAGGATTTAAAAACAAGGGGGAGGCCTTTTAAATCAAGGCATTGCCAGACTAGGAACCAATGTAGGTCAGCAAGCACAGGGGTGATGGATGAACAGGACTTGGTATGAGTTAGGATACGGCAGTAGAGTTTTGGATGAGCTCAAGTTTACAGAGGGTGCAAGATGGGAGTCCGGCCAGGAGAGCATTGCAATAGTCAAATCTAGAGGTAATAAAGGCATGGATGAGGGTTTCAGCAGCAAATGAATTGAGGCAGGGGCGGAGAAGGGCGATATTACGGAGGTGGAAATAGGCAGTTTTGGTGATGGAGAGGATGTGGAGTCGGAAGGTCAGTTCACAGCCAATTAGGATGGCGTGGTTGCGAACGAACTGGTTCAGTCTCAAACAGTGGGCAGGGAGAGCAATGGACTAGCTTGGATATTCACTGCACAAAATCACTGATACATCAGGAGAGCTGCACCCTATCTGGCCCCTCCTCCCACCATCATTTCTTGGTCATCTGCAGTCACAGACAAAAGATGACCAAATATTTACACTTCCCAGTATGATACCCATAATTTACCATAAAATTGGCAATTATGCAAGATTGAGACTTACGAAGTTTATTTTGTGTAGGACCCGAACAAGCTGCAGATTTTCCAGACTTCCCTCATCAGTCTGGGCTGGATGCAAAGCCAGGTGCTATGGGTGAAAAGACATTGTACTAATCCACTACATCACCAAGCTTAGGTTCGAGGCATGATTAACAGGCCACACTGAGCGCAGAAATAATTTAAAATTCCCCAAAATTTCAGTACTTTGGATTTAAATTTTTTTATGGCAGCTGCTCAATTTCCTGACAATTTTAACAAAATTATTCCTCTTGCTGCTCAGTAGTAGAATACTGGAGCACCAAGTGGCAGTACATGGAAACTGACTTGGAGAAAAGACAAAATAATTTTAAGAGTTTTACTTTCAGGAGTGCAGTGGCATATGTGTTTAGATCAAAACACACCTTTTATCAGTTGGATCTAGATTTGTACAAATAATCTTACTTGAGTTCCCAATCTTGGCTGTTTCACCGTGACATAATGCAGATGCTTTCCAGCAAAGGGGGAACAGGATTAATAATCAACTTTTACTCTTTTTGCAGATTTCTATCACATTACTGAGATTAAATGTGTATTTTTAACATCTGTTTAGCAGGAAACAGAGAGTAGGAGTTACGGGCAGTTTCTCCGAGTGGATAGCAGTGTGCCACAGGGTTCTGTTCTGGGACTGCTTCTGTTCACTGTGTACATCAATGATTTGGATATATAACTAGAGTAGTGTTCAAATTTGTATACAATATTAAAATAAAAGGCACAGTAAATAATTCTGAGGATCAAAGGAAGCTGCAGGGGGATAATGATAGGATGGTGGAAGGGGTAAATAGTGCCAGACGGAATCCAATGTCACTAAGTGAAAGGTGGGACATTTTGGTTAAAAAAAAATGTAATTATTCTTTGAGTGGGGGAAGGACGGGTGATGTAAAAAAAAGAGCAGCATCTCAAATATATACGGCCATAAAAAAACTAATGGAATAGATATAAAATTAAGTATGAGAGATTTAGAGCAAGAGAATTTTTTTTTAACACAGTGGGTAATGGCAGTGGAATGCACTATCAGAGTTAGTGATTAAAGCAGAGAACATGTCAACATTTAAGAATACTGTAGATTAGGCAGGTGGTTGAAAGAGGCATAAAGGAATATGGGAACAGGGCAGGCACATAGGATTAGGACTACTGCTCGTGTGGAAGATAAACACCTACAGGGACTGCTTGGCCAAATGACCAGTCTCAGTGTTGTAATTTCTATGTAATGCAAATACGTCATTCTTGGTGAAGCAATGACTATGTAATTTCGGTTCCTAACCCTCCTAGATTGGCCAAGAGTCTCCCAGAATGAAAGATTAATCTCCCAGGCACTGCTGTTCGCAACCCAGGAAATGATTCTGCGGTTCGCACCTGGGTGCCTATACATATCTCACACAAGAGCTGCTGACGTGACAGTTGAAACACTTCCCACCCCATCAAACCTGGAACCTGCATCCCTGCTCTGCATGCAGCTGTCTATCTCAGGTTGCCAGCCATTCCAGCCGCACTTCCAGCGAAGTTACCGTGGCAGTCAGAGCAGAACCGGCTGGCCATGAGAAAATTGCTATTCAACTGTGCTCAAAAGTGTAGTTGCAAGCTCTGCAACTGGTAAGCAAATTTACTGAAGTCTGGGGGTCGTTATTCTCTACATTATTGTGTACTGCTCACTCTTTTTAAATGAACAGTTTAGGATACCACAAAGATGATTTCTTTAGTCCATTACCCTCTCCCCACCACACCACCCCCCCGCCAAAAAAGTTCAAAAACATGCAACTTTGATTTACACATCATTTTTACATTTCACAACAACGTTATAAAAGATATGTTTGTACGGTAGAATTAATTGAGTTACAGGTGTCTGGATATAGGGTTGCCAACCCTCCCAGTCTGGCATGAAACCACGAGCGAAGATACTCAACCACACTGTTTGGGGAATTATGTCAGTGGGGGGAGGTACCCCAGAACTCGATGCTGAGGCCCTTACTATTCCTTATCTACATTTATGACTTAGAAAGACTTTCTTTCACAACCTCAGGCTGTCCCAAAGCACTTAACAGCCAATGAAGTACTTCTGAAGTGCAGTCATTGTTGTAATGTAGGAAACATGGAAGCCAATTTGCACACAGCAAAGTCCCACAAACAGCAACGTGATAATAACCAGATAATCTGTTTTTTAATAATGTTGGTTGAGGGATAAATATTGGCCAGGACACCAGGGAGCAGTCCACCACTCTTCTTCGAAATAGTGCCATGGGATCTTTTACATCCACTTGAGGGCAAGTTTAACTTCTCATCCAAAAGTCAGCACCATCAGTGCAGCACTCCCTCAGTACTGTACTGGAGTGTCAGCCTAGATTATGCGCTTATGTCTCTGGAGTGGGAGTTGAACCCACAATGTTCTGATTCAGAAGTGGGAGTTCTACCAATGGTGACATGGTTCACACATACAGAAACAATGCAAACAGGTCAAGGGGGCTGGCAAGATAGCCAAAGTTGCCAAGGACCTACACAAGGATATGGATAAAATCTGTAAGGGGGTAAATCAGTGGCAGATTCAATAGGTAAGTGCAAAATACTGCACACTAGTAGGAAAAATGCATGTCACAGGTACATACTATGTAGAAATAGCTAAAGATAGAACAAAAAAGGCCTGGCTGCGATAGTAAACTTGGCATTTAACATTTCAAATGACTGCAGTTGCAATAAATGAACTGCAAAGAACAAATAACTATATTGCTAGGGTGGTTTAGTATAAATTGAAATAGATCATGAAATAATGGTACAATGCCCTGGACAGGATGCATTGACTACTATGTTCAGATTTGGTCGCTACGATAGAAGGAAAACATTCAAACTATGGTGCAGAGTAAAGGAATCAGTTATGGGAAAAAGCTGGAGAAATTGGGGCTCTTTAGTCTTGAAAGCAGGCAACTGAGAAGGACTCTTATAGAAGTAAACACGACATTAAATGTCTTGCCAGGGCACTGCACAGTGCATGACATCTTTTCTCTTATACTCAACTGACTTAGCAATATAATTAAGCGGTCCAATCCATTTGTTCACATTTGCTACAATCATCTGAACTTAAATGCCACATTTACTCTTGTATAAATCAATTTCTGTTTTGCCATCAGCTATTTCTATACATAATATATACTTGCAACATCCATTTTCCTTACAAGTGTGGATTATGTTGCACTTATCTATTGAATTTAATTTCAGATTTTTTTCAATTCCTTTTATAGGCCCCTGGGTACTTTGTCTGTCTCAAAAGCTTCCCCATGCCCCAATTTAGTACAATTTGCAACCAGTTAGCATTGGATTTTTGTATCCAAGTCATTTAAGTTGATCAGCACAGTAAGGGCCCAGCACTGAACCCTGGGGTACTTCTTCAAGGTATGCCATCATACTAGAACAAGGGGTTGAAAGTTAAAAGTGGTGTAAGGAAAATGTACAGATGTCATAAAGAACTGCATGTGGAGTGATCAACACTTGCAATGATCTTCCAGCATGGGTGAGGCAAAACTCTTTTCAGATCCCTTTCTGCTTCAGTTATTTCTACATATAGTATACTCATGACATCCATTTTTCCTACTAGCGTACAATATGATCATTCAAGAAACATAACACAATGGGGAGGGAGAGGGAATATTTTAACTTTTATTAATTTCAGATGATTGAACTAAGACAGAAACCTAATGCTAACTGGTCAAGTTCGCAAATAGTACACAATCAAGTGGGGCTGTCAAGATAAAGCAGCTAGGGACCTACAAAAGGAATTAAATAAAATGACCTGTCATCTTCATTTATCTTACGAACACTAAAACTGCAACAAGATTTCAGTACTGGGGAAAATTGTATAATTTTGGTGGTCATAAAAACAACATTGAGCTACTTGTATAAGGGAGTAAATATTTTCTCAAACATTATTTCATCAAAGGCCCCTTAAGATCAAAATAAAGAAATAATTACTGCAACAAATAGATTGTCGTCCCGTGGAAGGATTCATGTGTATTGGTTGGAGGGGGTCTCCTCTCTTATACGTAATGACAGACGTCAAACCCAGCCCTCAAACAAACCTCACGTATATTACGTTGAGTGGCGTAAAACTCCCGAATAAGAACAAGGGGGAGGTGCAACTACAGAAATTCAAACATGCATCGTTTATTGTATGCAGGCTCCCGGTGATTTACTACGAACTCGGCAAATATAACGCGCGCAAAAACAAAAGGCAATGCGGTGCATTCGATTTACTTTAAAAAGCAGAAGCGCGATGATTAACTCGACTTCGGAAAGTGAAAATAGATCAGCGGCCCGCTGCAGAATGAGTGACCGCTTCTTTATGTTGTTGCTGCGTTGGGATCACAGTAACAGGAGGAAATCAGAACTCTCCACCTACAAAAGCTGTTTGGTTTACGCTAGGTCACCACAACATTCTTAATTTTCTTTTTAAACACAGCGGCGCCAAGTCCTTTTCGGGCTCAGTAGTACATTAGTGAACCAGAAGCGGTCAATGTGCGGCCAATAACTCACGGCGCTGCCACTGGCCCGGCAGATACACACGTAGAAAAATAATAAAAGGCTCCTCCTTAAAAAGAAATGAAACGGTGCTATTGCGATAGGTAACAAAGGGTGGGGTGAATTCAGATTCAGGGCTTAAGTGTCCCAAGGTTTCAGCGGGCTGCTGGTAGGGAACATGGGCAGAGCGAATACCTCACACACAGGTGACGGGGGCCGGGCCGGGCCGGACCGGACCCGCCCACCCGCGGGTTTTTGTGTGCGTGCGGCTCGCTCACGTTCGCCCGTTTATTTTTAAAAACAATTCAAAGTTAACGTTCAAAAGCGCAGCGTCATTACCGCCGGCAAAAGCGACGCCCGAAGGCACCAGGCTTCTGGCCGCTTCACTCGTCGGCCCAGCCGGGCAGCCCCGCGGTTGTCGTTATTGTTAACTCGACGCAGCCGAGCCTGCTTCCAGATCAATGCAAGCGTAGTCGCCGAGGCCAAGGCCGCTGCCGCCATCATTCAGCCTAAAAATATCTCTCTCTCTCTTCTCCCCCCACCCCCCTGGCCAAGCCAGGCCCGACCCCCTAAGTGAGAGACATGTCGGCCGCCTCACACCATATCGCATTGTGTCATGGGCGCATCGCGCCCAATAAACCGCCCGCTCGGCTCTCATACAGACCACCGTGATTCAGACCCTGGCCATCACACGCCTGACGGGCTACTGAAAAAAAAACTTACCCAGCGCCCCAACTCCGGCGGATCGCAGTATGGCGACGAACGGCACAAGGCCCCTCCCAGCCCCTGCGTGGGGGGAGGAGGAGGCGCCCTGGGCCGCTGCGGTACAGCGCATGCTCGCGGGGAGAAGCAGCGCAATGCACCGCGGGCATTGTAGTTCACTCAGAAAGCAGTGCGTAAAGCGGGAGGGTGAGGGAACTACAACACCCACAATACAATGTACTACTATGAGCCCACGTGTTTGGGATCTTTTGCTGAGAAGTCCAGTTAAACTGGATGGTGGAAGTGTTAAACCAAGAAGAGAATTTTTCCTTGGTTTTATCGAAGAAGATAGATCTTTGAAGTGTTTATCGAAGAAGATAGATCTTTGAAGTGACGTATTATCGAACTATTTTAATCTTTTCTCCTCTAATCTTCTCCTTTGAATGTGTTTTACTTTATTCTGAATCCAGCAATATTCAATCTGGGGACAGGGTTTCATTGTTAATAGTAATAGGCCGCTCTGGTGTCTCATCTAAATATCCATCCTTGATGTCTGATTGTCGATAGAGGGCATTTTATCTTAAACTTACATTTTGCTTTTTTATTTTCCCATTTTCAATTAATTAGCTCTGAATGAAATTTCAAGTCAGTCCCAATTTAAATGGTTTTAAAAAATCATAATTGTGACCTAGTTCATCTAATTTTAATTCCGAGCTGTTAATCCTGGTAACTCGCTGTGTGTCCAGTTGCAATGTTCAATATTTCAGGGCTGTCAGTGGGTTAGTCTTACCCCCAAAGAGTGTTACCACGTAGCTTTAGATGTTTTCCTAGGGGTTCTTTTGATGTGTTGTGGGTACCTGTACTGAATCATATAGATCAGGCAGGTTGGAAGTTTGATACCTGGTTTATACTGGATTAATTTACTAAATGGATGCCAGGTGTGGAATAGGATTGGCCTTGGTTGCTGAATGGCTTCTTGTTTGAATAGGTGAAAAATGAAGAATGAGCACTTTAGCAAGGTACTGAAGGACAACAGGCACCTGTAAGTAGCTCATCAGAAGTCAGCCCCTTCAGAAGAGGAGACAAAATTGGGAAAAAACCTTACTGTAGTATGGAGAAACAAACAGCCTAAAATAGTATGAAAATGCATTTGAGTAGCTTTTGTGCTAAATAAATAAATATTGCCTGTTTTGGAATTATTATTCGTACATAATCTACGCTGATTAAACAACACAATTGGTCTATGTGCAGCCTGTTGCTCCTGAGTTGGAGTGCTCAAATCTGCCAAAAAAGAATAATCCACACTGGTGCTTGGATGGAGCAGTAAACTTGCAGTTTGAAAAGAAAGACTTGCATTTATATAGCGCCTTTCATGACCTGAGGACGTCGCAAAACTTCCTGGCTTTAAAGGGACAGGTCAGCTTAAACATAATTCCATTTTAGCATAATAATACATTGTGCATTGTATGACACAATACTCCTTTCTTTGGAAAACACTCCAATGTACAGAGAGTTGTATCACAGGAGATACAGTCTGAAGATGTGAAGATTTTGTGGGGCCAAAAACCCGCAGCTCTTATGATGCACTCCCACTGTAATTCAGGTAGGAGTGCGGCGGAAGAGCTAGAAATTAGGCCAGGAGCACAGCAGCCTAAGGGAAGGCAGAGATTCCCAGAGCCAAGAGTTCCCATGTCCCCGGCTCTCAGTTTCATCAATGGTATTACCAAGCCAACACATGCCATATGAAATACTGAAAATACTCTATTGTATGAAAGACAAAATACAACCAAGATAACGTCAGGTGAATAGTAAGCAAACAACAAGTTCAACTTTATCAGATTCTCTTCCGGATCAATAACAAACTATACTCCTGCTTTAGAAATACTACCAGTTTTGATAAACATTAATCTGCCTGAATATCATAAAATATTTTTCTATAAATATTTCACATTCCAATGAAGTACAACCTCACTTATGAAAACTTTACATGAATGAGTAGCCTCATTGAACTCCAGTTTCTGCTCATCAAAGCAACAAGAATTAGAAGTTAAAGAAATTAATTGTGATTGTGGGTGAATCACAATTACAGGATTTTTTTTCACTGTAAAAATATCACATTTTATTCAATGTTGATCTCAGACTATTCAAATTAAGGTATGGCCAGGTACAATTTTTTTTCCAAAAATATACTTTATTCATAAAATTTGCAGCAATACATACAATACAGTTGTTATATCACATTCCAAATGTACACAATACAAATTATGCAATTTGCAGGTTACATCAAGTACAGTTCAATGTACACCGTACATAATTACAGTTTATGACACTCCAGGGTGCCTCATTGCATTACACTCAATACAGATTATTGATTACAGATTCCTTACAGGTACATTACAGATTCGTTACAGGTACATTACATCAATTTGAATTTTACATTCTGCCCGCAGGAGTTTTTTTACTGATTACAGCCCCTTGGTATACAGTGGCGGGAAGGCTCTAAACGGTTGCCTTTCCCCACAGGGCCTTTGCGGCGGCCGCACCTAGCTTCAGTGCATCCCTCAGCACATAGTCCTGGACCTTGGAATGTGCCAGTCTGCAACACTCGGTCGAGGACAGCTTCTTGCACTGGAAGACCAGCAAGTTTCGGGCAGACCAAAGGGCGTCTTTTACCGAGTTGATGGTCTTCCAGCAGCAGTTGATGTCCGTCTCGGTGTCTGTCCCCAGGAACAGCCCATAGAGCACACAGTCCTGTGTTACTGAACTGCTCGGGACAAACCTGGACAGATACCACTGCATCTTTCTCCAGACCTTCTTTGCAAAGGCACATTCCAGAAGGAGATGCGTGATGATCTCGTCTCCACCGCAGCCTCCTCTGGGACAGCGCGCGGAGGTGCTGAGACTTCGGGAGTGCATGAAGGATCAGACAGGAAGGGCCCTTCTCACCACCAGCCAAGCTATGTCTTGGTGCTTGTTTGACAGCTCTGCCAATGGAGCGTTCTGCCAAATGACATTGACAGTCTGCTCGGGGAACCAACCGACAGGATCCACCATCTCCTTTTCCCGCAGGGTCTCGAGGACATTACGTGCGGACCACTTGCTGATCGCCTTGTGGTCAAAGGTGTTTTTCTGCACAAACTCATCCACGAAGGACAGGTGGGGCGGAACGGTCCAGCTGGATGGAGCGTTCCGTGGCAGCGTGGCCAGGCCCATCCTTCTCAACACCGGGGACAAATAGAACCTCAGCACGTAGTGATACTTTGTGTTTGCGTACCGAGGTTCTACGCACAGCTTGATGCAGCCGCACATAAAGGTGGCCATCAGGTTGAGGGCCACGTTGGGAACGCCTCTCCCCTCTTTCTCTGGAGATTTGTACATCGTGTCCCTGCGGATCTCCAGATAAAGTGGAAAATGACTCGGGTGACTGTCGCGGCGCAGGAGCGAGGTATGGGCCAGACCTGCGCCACGTACAGCAACACCGAGAGCACCTCGCACCTGATGACCAGGTTCTTGCCCACAATCGAGAGGGATCATCGATCCCACAGTCCCAGTTTCTGCTTCACCTTGGCAATACGCTCCTCCCAGTTTTTGGTGCATGCCTCAGCTTTTCCACCCCCCCACCGCCGCCCCCCCCCCCCCCCTGAACCAGATCCCCAGCACCTTCAGGTAATCCGACCTGACGTTGAAGAGGACAAAGGATCGGTCGATCCAGTTCCGAAAGAACATGGCCTCGCTCTTGCTACGATTTACTCTGGTCCCTGATGCCAGTTCGAACTGGTCACAGATGCTCATCAATCTGCGGACCGACAGCTGATCCGAGAAAATACGGTGACGTCGTCCATGTACAGGGAGGCATTGACCTGAGTGCCTCCGCTGCCTGGGATCGTCACCCCTCTTATGTCCGCATCCCTCCTGATGGACTCGGCAAAGGGTTCGATGCAACACACGAACAAGACGGAGGAGAGAGGACAGCCCTGCCTGACTCCAGATTTGATCGGAAAGCTTTCTGATTCCCACCCGTTGATTGAAACTGCGCTACTGATGTCTGTGTAGAGCAGTTGGATCCAATTGCGGATTCCCTCCCCAAACCCCATTTTGGAGAGCACGTCCATCATGTATGGGTACGGCGCAGGTCTGATTGGGGTGGATCACCACCTCCAGGGCTGACTTGACCCGATTGGCGATGACCTTGGACAGAATTTTGTAGTCCACGTTAAGTAGTGAGATGGGTCGCCAATTTTTGATTTCTTCCCTCTCCCCCTTCCGCTTGTAGATGAGGGTGATGATGCCTTTCCTCATGGAGTCTGACATGCTGCCAGCCAGAAGCATACCCCCGTACACTTCCAGCAGGTCTGGGCCTATCCAATCCCACAGAGCCGAGTACAACTCCACCGGTAAGCCGTCGCTTCCAGGAATCTTACTCTTCTCGAAGGAACAGACGGCCTTTGTCAGTTCTTCCAGAGTTAGCAGGTCATCCAGACTCTCCCGCTTGCTATCGTCTAGAACCTCCGTGATAGACGACAAGAAGGACTGGAAGGCCGCGCTGTCTGTGGGCTTCGCGTCGTACAGTCCGGCATAAAAGGATTTGCAGATCTTCAGTACATTGGGCTGCGAGGACGTGACCGGGCCGTCCTCTTCCTTCAGGCTGCTGATCACAGAGCTCTCTCTGTGCACCTTTTGGAAGAAGAAACACAAGCAAGTCTCGTCCTGCTCCACAGAGCGGACTCTGGACCGGAAGATGATCTCGGAGGCAAAGAGCAAGGCTTGCTGGTCCTTCACCTCTCTGAGTTCCTCCCCGACATCGATCCCCATCGAATGCAGCAGGAGAAGATTCTGCATGCTTTTATGGAGTCGGGACATTTCCCTCCGACTCTCTCTCGCCTTCTGAACACCTTTTGAGGATGAAGAACCTCTTGATGTTCACCTTGATGGCTTCCCACCAGTGCACTGGGAAATCAAAGAGGGGCTTTACGGTTCTCCAACCTTTGTAATCCCTCTTCAGTTCCTCAGTGTTTCCCGGGGTCAACAGTTTCATGTTCAGCTTCCATATCCCCCTACCCACTCTCTGATCGTCCTGTAGGTGACAGTTGGCCAGGAGGAGGCAGTGGTCAGAGAAGAACACCGGTGTGACCTTGGTGGATCTGACCTTGAGCGTTGGGGATGCAAACAGGAAGTCTATCCTGGAACGTATAGACCGGTCTGGTCTGGACCAGGTGTATTGACGCGCCGCTCCATCTGCAGGGTTGCTGAAGACGTTGCACAGCTTGGCGTCTTTCACCGCTTCCATCAGGAATTTGGACGTGGTGTCCAGTTTGCTGTCGGCTCTGTCGGATCGTCCAGTCGCATCGATGATGCAGTTGAAGTCACCGCCGAGAATGACCGGCCTGGACATCACCAGCAGCAGTGGGAGCTGCTGGAAGACGGCCAGCCGCTCGTTCTTTAGAGTCGAGGCATACACGTTGATCAGCCGGAGCGGAGCGTTTTTGTACATAATGTCTGCTACGAGGAGGCGACCCCCCACCACCTCCTTTACTTCGGTGATGATGAAGTTGCCTCCCCGCAGCAGAATCCCCTGGCCGGAGGCACGGCAATCGTTGCCTCCCGACCAGATCGACGGCCCGTGGGCCCACCGCTGCAACCATTGCCAGTAATTGCTGAGGTGCGGCACTCTTGCAAGAACCGCAGGTCACTCTTGACCTTGGCCAGGTAGTCCAAGGTCGACACACATCGCGTAGTGCATTTAACGCTACACACGTTAATGGATGCGACTTTCAGACCCATTTTAACAACAGTTTAAAGTCTTACCTGACAGTCCGTTTGCTGTTTCCAGCTCTTGGCCGTGTCCTGCATCCAGGTGATCTGTGCAAAGTGTTCCACGCTCCCTGAGCTGAGTACGAGTCCTGTTCTGCCTCAGAGAGGGGATCTTCGTTCCGCCAGGGTGACATCGTCGGCATGGTGTCGGGTGAAGGGCCCATGCGATCCTCGATCGGTTGGGTCTCCTCGTTGTTGCTGCTCCCGGTGTCCCGGAGCTGGTGTGCGCTGGGCACTTCGCTGCTCCCGGCGTCCTGGAGCTGGAGGGTGCTGGAGGCGTTGTCGCTCCCATTGTTCTGGAGATGGGGGGTGTCGATCCCATCGCTGTCGCCTTGGACGTTTTGACGCTTTCGGTGGGCAGCCTCACTGCTTCACCCCTGTCGTCCCTCCTCGTCAGACGTGGGGTAGTCGCTGTAGTCCGACTACGACTCGAATGCTCTTTTACCCCTGGTTGCAGTGTCGGCTGGAGCTCGTTTCCTTTCCTCTGGCTTCCTCTTTCTGTTCTTCTTGCTCACAAGCTGCCATCCTTCCTCTGTTGCCTCCTCGTCCATGGACTCTGTTGTCTGGTGGGGAGGCTCGGAGCTGGGTGTCGGGGTCTGGCGGTTTTCGGCTTGACCCTTTCCTCGCTCCTTGTCTTCCTGGTTCGGGGTCTTCTCAGAGGGGGTCGCGGCGGGGCGAGGGTTCTTGGCCTTCTTTAGGCCAGCCTTGCTTGTTGGCCCCTCCTCCTCCGCTGTGTTGCTCTTGGCTGCCTGGGCGTAGCTGAAGCTGCGTTTGGAGCAGGCCCTGTGGAGATGGCCATCCTCCCCGCACAGGTTGCAACGCTTGCTCTCCTTGCAGTCCTTAGTCTGGTGCCATTCCTGCTTGCAGCTCTTGCAGACGGTTGCAGTGCAGGAGGCTGCCACGTGGCCGGATTTGCCGCAGGTGCGACAGACTCTGGGTTGCCCCACGTACATGATGTACACTTGACTTCCTCCGATGGCGAAGCTGGAGGGGGGGTGGAAGATGTTGCCGTGGGCGTCCACTCTCAACGTTGCCGTGACCTCCCTCTTGCTGGTCCAGATCCCAAAACCGTTGTTGACATCAACACTGTTCTCCGCCCAGTTGACGTCAGCAAATCGACGACCGGGACGTGTGGGTTGTACATGTGTACAATCAGCTTCTGATTCCTCTGCGTTGGGAGAGTGAACAGCTCCCCTTCTCGAAGACTTGAAGAAACTTCTGGCATCCAGCGACGGTCTTGAAGGTGACATCGAAATATCCGCTTTGAGGGAAATCCTGTAGACAGAAGATGTCCGTTGCTTCGAATCCGCAGCAGTCGAACGGAACTCGTTTCACAAAAAAACGCACGATCCATCGGCGTTATGCTTTCAACTGTCTTTACCGTCACCCTGACTGTGTTTGGCACACTATGGCTTAGTGCCCGGGTGCCCTTCACTGCCATTGCAGTATTGATGTTGTCCCTATGCAAATTTAGGGGCAGAGCCAGCACACGAACCGACCAATCGCAGCAAAGTCCGCACTTTGCGAGCGCATGAGGTCGCAGCCAGCGTTCCGATCCGCTCAGATCCAAATACGCCCTAATAGGAACACACTTGATCTTTCACATTATGTGACCATTATGTACTACTTGGCAGAGCACCTCTGTTCTTATACAACCACTGACTCGTGAGCAACGTCATGGGTTGTCAGCTAGTTATTGTAATTATTGCAGTTATACATAAAGAATTGGCCTTTCTTACTTTGTTAATTTCATTTCTACTAATAAATGTGTGTGACTACCTGGAATTCAAAAGAGTAAAGAAATAGCACTGCTGATTATTATTTTAAAATTTCCAAACCTTTTTAGTCGCTATCCTTTGTTCATAATATTTTTTCAATTTCCTTGAAATAATTGGTGAGCATATTTATACAAATATAGGTTAGAAACAGCCTATTTACAGTGAAATCTTGGTGGCAGTAAAGGCAACAAAAGAGAAAGTTTCTTTTAATTCATTCTCGGGATGTGGGCCTCCCTGGCAAGCATTAATTGCCCTTCCATGATTGCCCTGAGAAGGTAGTGATACAACTGAGTAGCTTGCTCGGCAATTAAGAGTCAACCACGTAGGTGTGGGACTGGAGTCACATTTCGGTCAGACTTTTTTTTATATTTCAAAATAAACTTTATTCATAAAATTTGTAAAGGTACATAAAATGCAATTGAAGTCACGCTTCAAAACAATATAATACAGGTCATACAATTTGCAACGGTACATACAGTACAAATCAACGGTCCAGGTACAATCAATAGTTACACACCATACATTGTATAATACAGTTTATGGCACCCGAGGGCGCTTCATTGCATAACAGTCGTTACCGGTTACAGATACAGTATATTTTGTTAAGTTCATTTATCATTTTACATTCTGCCCGAGGGGGTATTTTTCCTGATTCCAGCCCCTCAGTATACAATGGCGGTAGGGCTCGAAATGGTGGCCTTTCCCCATAAAGCCTTTACGTAGATTGCACCTCGCTTCAGTGCGTTCCACAGCACGTACTCCTGTACCTTGAAGTGTGCTGGGTGGCAACACTCGTTCATGGACAGCTCCTTCAGCTGGAAGACCAGCATGTTTCGGGCAGACCAAAGGGCTCTTTCACCAAGTTGATGATCTTCCAGCCACAGGTGATATCTGTCCAGGTGTACATCCTGGGGAACAGTCCGTAGAGTACAGTGTCCTGTGTTACCGAACTGTTTGAGATAAACCGGGACAGATACCAACGCATCTCTTTCCACACCCTCTGCGCAAAGGGGCAGTCCATCAGGAGGTGGAAGACGGTCTCCTCCCCGCCACAGTCTCAAGGGCAGCTTGCGGTGGCGCTGAGATTCTGTGTGTGTTGTAAGGGCCTTTCTCACCACCATCCAGGCTATATCCTGGTGCCTGTTGGTCAGTTCTGGCGACAAGATGTTCTGCCAAATGGCCTCAACCATCTGGTCGGGGAAGGAACCGATCGAGTCTGCCCTCAGTTCGTTGCAGGACTCTGAGAACGTTTCGTGTCAACCACTGACGGCCTTGTGGTCGAAGGGATTCCTCCTCAGGAACTTCTCCACCTGGGACAGGTCGGGGGGGACGGTCCAGCTGCAAGGACAGCATGGCCAGACCCAGCCTTCTCATTATGTTGGACAGGTAGAAACCCAGCATGTAGTGACAGTGGGTGTTTGCGTATAGGGGGTCTACACATGTCCAGAGGCAGCCACACACAAAGGTGGCCATCAGGATCGGAGTAGCGTTGTACCTGGTGGTCCTGCATACACGTTCTACCTTGGACCTCCAGACAAAGTGGAAGATAGTGCGGGTGACTGTGATGGCGGAGTTGTGGGGAATGAGCCAGATCCTGGCCACGTAGAGCAATACTGTGAGAACCTCATACCTTATCACCAGGTTCCTACCGGCTATGGAGAGGGATCACCCCACCCACATACCAAGCTTCTGTTTGGCCTTGGTGATCCGCTCCTCCCAGTTCTTTGTGCAGGTCAGGGACCCCATGAACCAGATCCCCAGCACCTTCAGGTAGTCGGACCTAACGGTGAAGGGGATAAAGGATCAGGTCTCCCACCTGCCAAAAAACATGGCCTCGCTTTTATTTCGGTTCACTCTGGCCCCCGAGACCAGCTCGAAATGGTCGCAGATGCCCATCAGTGTGTGGACCGACTGCTGGTGACGTCGTCCGTATACAAAAAGGCCTTAACCTGTGAGCCTCTGCTGGCTGGGATCGTCATCCCCCGGATACCCCGTCCTTCCTGATGGAAGCAGCAAACGGCTCGATACAACATAGGAACAAGACGGCGGAGAGAGGATAGCCCTGCCTGACTCCAGATCTGATCAGAAAGGTCTCTGACTCCCACCCGTTGATTAGGACTGCGCTACGGATGTCCGTGTAGAGCAGTCGGATCCAATCGTGGATTCCCTCCCCAAACCCCATTTTGGAGAGCATGTCCTTGATGTATGTGTGGGACATTCTGTCAAAGGCCTTCTCCTGGTCCAGGCTGATGAGGCAGGTGTTCACCCCCCTGTCCTGCACATAGGCGATCGTATCCCTGAGCAGCGTGAGGCTATCAGAGATCTTTCTGCCGGGTACAGTAAGGTCTGATCCGGGTGGATCACCCGCTCCAGAGCAGACTTGAGCCTGTTAGTGATGGCCTTAGACAGAATCTTGTAGTCGACATTTAGCAAGGAAATGGGTCGTCAATTTCTGATTTCTTCCCTCTCCCCTTTCCGCTTGTAGATGAGGGTGATGATGCCTTTCCTCATGGGCTCTGACATGCTGCCTGCCTGAAGTATACCCCCGTACACTTCCAGTAGGTCTGGGCCTATCCAGTCCCATAGAGCCAAGTACAACTCGATCGGTAAGCCTTCGCTTCCGGGAGTTCTACTCTGCTCAAAGGACTGGATGGCCTTTGTCAGCTCGCCCAGGGTCAATGGCTGATCCACGCTCTCCCGCTCACTCTCCTCTAAGACCTCTGTGATAGAGGACGGGAAGGACTGGGAGGCCGAGCTGTCTGTGGGCTTCGCGTCGTACAGCCTGGCATAAAAGGATGTCAGTATGTTGGTCTGCGAGGACGTCAGCGAGCCGTCTTCCTCTTTCAGGCTGCTGATCACAGAGGTCTCTCTGTGCAGCTTCTGGAAGAAGAAGCAGCGCAAGCACTTCTCTCCCTGCTCCACAGAGCGGACTCTGGACCGGAGATGATCTATATAGGTCAGACTGGGTAAGGACAGCAAGTTTCCTTCTCTAAAGGACAATAGTGAACCAGTCGGGTTTTTGCAACAATCCGACAGCTTCCTGATCACTTTTTACTGATACCAACTTTTGAATTTCCAGATTTTTAAAACTGAATTCAAATTCTCAAACTGCCATGGCAGTTTTCTGGATAACTAGTCCAGTAACATAACCACTACGCTACTGTACTCACTGTGCAGTTCTTTGCAATTATGTACAGTCAGCCCTCTGACAACTTTTTTGTCTGCCCTAACAATGCACAAAATAGGACTCCAGTTTGGCAGGATCTTAGTGCTATTTAACAATTATTTAAAAAATGCAACACAATATTAAGGAAACAAACAAATGATGTTTTTATTTGAAAAATACATTTTCAGGTTAAAATGTTGTTATTTGGAGGTTAATGAAGTTCCTTAAATAGAAAGTTCCAACATGATGGAGATAGGTAGGTTGATATTCTTTGTGACCATGGGCACGTTTATTCAAATATTATATCATTTTACCTTCTCAATAGCAATGCCATTTGAAACCTAGAATACAGAAGATATGGTTAGTGAGGCAGAATAGGTGTCCCTAATGGTTCTTCTTTCCTGCCACCAATGGAGCACTCTTGCACTACAAGACATTTCATTTTTGTGACCTGGGTGAAACTTGAGAACAGTCAGGTAGTAGTCAATTCTGTGAATTGAATTTAGGGCCCTCTGGACAGGAGTCTGCAAAATTCTTGGAGCAAGAAGGACATTTTATAAAAATTCATTAATAACCAGCTGTATATTGATTAGTTTTGTTAATTTTTCTTTCTTGCTGAGTTTGCAGTTTCCACCGATTTAGGAGACAGTGAATGCCAGTTCATTTGTTTGAATTATAGTTTGTCAACTCAGGTATTTGTTTTTAAAAGAGTATTGCTTCTGCCTTTTTTCTTGCTTGTTTTCACACTTATAGCCTGGCTAGCTGCGGATTTCTGCATGGTCACCATTAATGCCACCTTATCATCATTTGGATAAGAACTAAGCTCCTGTAGTGTCAAATCCATTAAACATTCTATGGTGATTCTTAGACTTAATAGATAGTGTTACAATTGGGCTGCTTTCCAGCTATGTTTTTTTGCACAAAGAACAAGTGCCACAGGCAAACCCACATTTCCGATAAAGGAAAGAAAGAACTTGCATTTATACAGTGCCTTTCATATCCTCAGCAAGTCTCAAAATACTTCATAGTTAATGAATTACTTTTGAAGAGTAGTCACTGTTGGAATGTAGACAAAAGCAGAAGCCAATTTGCACAAATGTTGGTCCAGACACCAAGAGAACACCCCTACTACTCTTCACTCTTTTACATCCACCTTTTTTTTATTCGTTCATGGGATGTGGGCATCGCTGGCGAGGCCGGCATTTATTGCCCATCCCTAATTGCCCTTGAGAAGGTGGTGGTGAGCCGCCTTCTTGAACCGCTGCAGTCCGTGTGGTGACGGTTCTCCCACAGTGCTGTTAGGAAGGGAGTTCCAGGATTTTAACCCAGCGACGATGAAGGAACGGCGATATATTTCCAAGTCGGGATGGTGTGTGATGGAGGGGAACGTGCAGATGGTGTTGTTCCCATGTGCCTGCTGCTGTTGTCCTTCTAGGTGGTAGAGGTCGCGGGTTTGGGAGGTGCTGTCGAAGAAGCCTTGGCGAGTTACTGCAGTGCATCCTGTAGATGGTACACACTGCAGCTACTGTGCGCCAGTGGTGAAGGGAGTGAATGTTTAGGGTGGTGGATGGGGTGCCAATCAAGTGGGCTGCTTTGTCCTGGATGGTGTCGAGCTTCTTGAGTGTTGTTGGAGCTGCACTCATCCAAGCAAGTGGAGAGTATTCCATCACACTCCTGACTTGTGCCTTGTAGATGGTGGAAAGGCTTTGGGGAGTCAGGAGGTGAGTCACTCGCCGCAGAACACCCAGCCTCTGACCTGCTCTCGTAGCCACAGTATTTATATGGCTGGTGCAGTTAAGTTTCTGGTCAATGGTGACCCCCAGGATGTTGATGGTGGGGGATTCGGCGATGGTAATGCCGTTGAATGTCAAGGGGAGGTGGTTAGACTCTCTCTTGTTGGAGATGGTCATTGCCTGGCACTTATCTGGCGCGAATGTTACTTGCCACTTATGAGCCCAAGCCTGGATGTTGTCCAGTTCTTGCTGCATGCGGGCTCGGACTGCTTCATTATTTGAAGGGTTGTGAATGGAACTGAACACTGTGCAATCATCAGCGAACATCCCCATTTCTGACCTTACGATGGAGGGAAGGTCATTGATGAAGCAGCTGAAGATGGTTGGGCCAAGGACACTGCCCTGAGGAACTCCTGCAGCAATACCCTGGGGCTGAGATGATTGGCCTCCAACAACCACTACCATCTTCCTTTGTGCTAGGTATGACTCCAGCCACTGGAGAGTTTTGCCCCTGATTCCCATTGACTTCAATTTTACTAGGGCTCCTTGGTGCCACACTCGGTCAAATGCTGCCTTGATGTCAAGGACAGTCACTCTCACCTCACCTCTGGAATTCAGCTCTTTTGTCCATGTTTGGACCAAGGCTGTAATGAGGTCTGGAGCCGAGTGGTCCTGGCGGAACCCAAACTGAGCATCGGTGAGCAGGTTATTGGTGAGTAAGTGCCGCTTGGTCAACGACACCTTCCATCACTTTGCTGATGATTGAGAGTAGACTGATGGGGCGGTAATTGGCCAGATTGGATTTGTCCTGCTTTTTGTGGACAGGAGATACCTGAACAATTTTCTACATTGTCGTCGGGTAGATGCCAGTGTTGTAGCTGTACTGGAACAGCTTGGCTAGAGGCGCAGCTAGTTCTGAAGCACAAGTCCTCAGCACTACAGCTGGGATGTTGTCGGGGCCCATAGCCTTTGCTGTATCCAGTGCACTCAGCCGTTTCTTGATATCACGTGGAGTGAATTGAATTGGCTAAAGACTGGCTTCTGTGATGGTGGGGATATCGGGAGGAGGCTGAGATGGATCATCCACTCGGCACTTCTGGCTGAAGATGGAAATGCTTCAGCCTTGTCTTTTGCACTCATGTGCTGGACTCCGCCATCATTGAGGATGGGGATGTTTGCAGAGCCTCCTCCTCCCTGTTAGTTGTTTAATCGTCCACCACCATTCACGACTGGATGTGGCAGGACTGCAGAGCTTTGATCTGATCCATTGGTTGTAGAATCGCATAGCTCTGTCTATAGCATGTTGCTTCCGCTGTTTAGCATGCATGTAGTCCTGAGTTGTAGCTTCACCAGGTTGGCACCTCATTTTTAGGTACACCTGGTGCTGCTCCTGGCATGCTCTTCTGCACTCCTCATTGAACCAGGGTTGATACCCTGGCTTGTTGGTAATGGTAGAGTGAGGAATATGCCAGGTCATGAGGTTACAGATTGTGCTGGAATACAATTCTGCTGCTGCTGATGGCCCACAGCGCCTCATGGATGCCCATGTTTTGAGCTGCCAGATCTGTTCTGAATCTATCCCATTTATCACAGTGGTAGTGCCACACAACTCATTGGATGTTGTCCTCAGTGCAAAGACGGGACTTCGTCTCCACGAGGACTGTGCGGTGGTCACTCCTACCAATACTGTCATGAACAGATGCATTTGCGACAGGTAGATTGGTGAGGACGAGGTCAAGTAAGTTTTTCCCTCGTGTTGGTTCGCTCACCACCTGCCGCAGGCCCAGTGTGGCAGCTATGTCCTTCAGGACTCAGCCAGCTCGGTCAGTAGTGGTGCTACCGAGCCACTCTTGGTGAGGGACATTGAAGTCCCCCACCCAGAGTACATTCTGTACCCTTGCTACCCTCAGTGCGTCCTCCAAGTAGTGTTCAATGTGGAGGAGGACTGATTCATCAGCTGAGGGAGGGCGGTAGGTGGTAATTAGCAGGAGGTTTCCTTGCCCATGTTTGACCTGATGCCATGAGATTTCATGGGGTCCAGAGTCAATGTTGAGGACTCCCAGGGCCACTCCCTCCTGACTGTATATCACCATACCGCCACCTCTGGTGGGTCTGTCCAGCTGGTGGGACAGGATGTACCTCGGGATGGTGATGGAAGAGTCTGGGACGTTGGCTGAAAGGTATGATTCTGTGAGTATGGCTATGTTAGGCTGTTGCTTGACTCATCTGTGGGACAGCTCTCCCAATTTTGGTACAAATCCCCAGATGTTAGTGAGGAGGACTTTGCAGGGTCGACTGAGCCTGGTTTGTCGTTGTCGTGTCCGGTGCCTAGTGGTCCGTCCGGTTTTATTAAGAATCAACCACATTGCTGTGGGTCTGGAGTCACATATAGGCCAGACCGGGTAAGGACGGCAGGTTTCCTTCCCGAAAGGGCATTAGTGAACCAGATGGGTTTTTACGACAATCCAGTAGTTTCGTGGCCACCATTACTGATACTAGTATTTTAATTCCAGATTTTTATTTAATTAATTGAATTTAAATTTGAACTCATGACTCTGGATTATTAGTCCAGGCCTCTGGATTACTAGTCCAGTAACATAACCACTATGCTACCGTACCCGCTGAACTGGCAGTTTTGGTTTAACATCGCATTCAAAAGATGGCACTTCTGACAGTGCAGTATTCCCTCAGTGTTCCTATTAGGGCTTATTTGGATCTGAGCGGATCGGAACGCTGGCTGCGACCTCATGCGCTCGCAAAGTGCGGACTTTGCTGCGATTGGTCGATTCGTGTGCTGGCTCCACTCCTAAATTTGCATAGGGACGACATCAATACTGCAATGGCAGTGAAGGGCACCCGGGCACTAGGTCATGGTGATCCAAACACCGTCAGGGTGACAGTAAAGACAGTTGAAAGCGTAACGCCGATGGATCGTGCGTTTTTCGTGAAACGAGTTTTGGTCGAGAGCTGTGGATTCGAAGCAGCGGACATCTTCTGCCTACAGGATTTCCCTCAAAGCGGATACTTTGATGTCACCTTCAAGACCGTCGCTGGATGTCAGAAGTTTCTTCAGCTGTTCAAGGAGAAGGGGAGCGAAGGACCGCTGGCGATACTCACTGCAGAGACGCTCTTCACCCTCTCAACGCAGAGGAATTGGAAGCTGATTGTACACATGTACAACCCACACGTCCCGGTCGTCGATGTGCTGACGTTCCTCGCCAGATACGTCAAAGGGACGGAGAACAGCGTTGATGTCACCGAGCAGTTCGGGATCTCGACCAACAAGAGGGAGGTCACGGCATCATTGAGAGTGGACGCCCACGGCAACATCCTCCACCCCCCCTCCACCTTTGCCATCAGAGGAAGTCGAGGGTACATCATGTACGTGGGGCAACCCAGAGTCTGTCGTACCTGCGGCAAATCCGGCTTCATGGCGGCCTCCTGCACTGCAATCGTCCACAAGCACTGCAAGCAGGAAGGGCACCAGACTAAGGACTGCAAGGAGAGCAAGCACTGCTACCTGTGCGGGGAGGATGGCCATCTCTACAGGGCCTGCCCCAAACGCAGCTTCAGCTACGCCCAGGCGGCCAAGAGCAACACAGCGAAGGAGGAGGGGGCAACAAGCAAGGCTGCCCCAAAGAAGGCCAAGAACCCTTGCCCCGCCGCAACCCCCTCCGAGAACACCCAGACCCAGGAAGACAAGGAGCAAGGAAAGGGTCAAGCCGAAAACTGCCAGACCCCGACACCCAGCTCCGAGCCTCCCCACCAGAGGACAGAGTCCATGGACGAGGAGGCAGCAGAGGAAGAATGGCAGCTAGTGAGCAAGAAGAACAGAAAGAGGAAGCCAGAGGAAAGGAAACGAGCTCCTCCCGACACTGCAACCAGGGGTAAAAGAGCGCTCGAGTCACAGTCGGACTACAGCGACTACCCAGCGTCTGATGAGGATCGACGACAGGGGTGAAGCAGTCAGGCGTCCCACCGAAAGCGGCAAAACGTCCAAGGTGACACCGACACTATCGACAGCCCCCATCTTCAGAACACTGGGAGCGACAATGCCTCCAGCACCCTCCAGCTCCGGGACACCGGGAGCAGCACCGCAGAGAGGTCGCAGCCAGCGTTCCGATCCGCTCAGAACGGCTCCAGGAAACCGGGAGCAGCAACAACGAGGAGCCCCAAATGATCGAGGATCACACGGACTCTTCACCCGACACCACGCCGCCGATGTCACCCCAGCGGAACAAAGACCCCCTCTCTGAGGCAGAACAGGACTCGTACCTCAGCTCAGGGAGCGTGGAACACTTTGCACAGATCACCTGGATGCAGGGACATGGCCAAGAGTTGGAAACAGCAAACGGACTGTCAGGTGAGACTTTAAACTGTTGTTAAAATGGGTCTGAAAGTCGCATCCATTAACGTGCGTAGCATTAAATGCACTACGCGATGTGTGTCAACCTTGGACTACCTGGCCAAGGTCAAGAGCGACCTGCTGTTCTTGCAGGAGTGCGGCCACCTCAGCAATTACCGGCAATGGTCGCAGCGGTGGGCCCACAGGCCGTCGATCTGGTCGGGAGGCAACGATTGCCTTGCCTCTGGTCTGGGGATTCTGCTGTGGGGAGGCAACTTCACCATCACCGAAGTAAAGGAGGTGGTGGGGGGGGGGGGGGGGGTCGCCTCCTCGTAGCAGACGTAATGTACAAAAACGCTCCACTCCGGCTGATCAATATGTACGCCCCGGCTCTGAAGAACGAGCGGCTGGCCGTCTTCCAGCAGCTCCTGCTGCTGCCGGCGACGTCCAGGCCGGTCATTCTCGGCAGTGACTTCGACTGCGTCATCGATGCGGCTGGACGATCCGGCAGAGCCAACAGCAAACTGGACGCCACGTCCAAATTCCTGATGGAAGCGGTGAAAGACGCCAAGCTGTGCGACGTCTTTAGCAATCCTGCAGACGGAGTGGCGCGTCAATACACCTGGTCCAGACCAGACGGGTCCGTCCGTTCCAGGATAGACTTCCTGTTTGCGTCCCCGACGCTCAAGGTCAGATCCACCAAGGTCACACCGGTGTTCTTCTCTGACCACTGCCTCCTCCTGGCCGACTGTCACCTACAGGACGATCAGAGAGTGGGCAGGGGGATATGGAAGCTGAACGTGAAACTGTTGACCCCGGGAAACATTGAAGAACTGAAGAGGGATTACAAAGGTTGGAGATCCGTAAAACCCCTCTTTGATTCCCCAGTGCACTGGTGGGAAGCCATCAAGGCGAACATCAAGAGGTTCTTCATCCTCAAAGATGTTCAGAACGCGAGAGAGAGGCAGTGGGAAACGTCCCGACTCCATAAAAGCATGCAGAATCTTCTCCTGCTGCATTCAATGGGGATCAATGTCGGGGAGAAACTCAGAGAGGTGAAGGACCAGCAAGCCTCGATCTTTGCCTCCGAGGCCTCCAAGATCATCTTCCGGTCCAGAGTCCACTCCGTGGAGCAGGGCGAGACTTGCTCGCGTTTCTTCTTCCAAAAGGTGCACAGAGAGAGCTCTGTGATCAGCAGCCTGAAGGAAGAGGACGGCCCGGTCACGTCCTCGCAGCCCGACATACTGAGGATCTGCAAATCCTTTTATGCAGACTGTACGACGCGAAGTCCACAGACAGCGCGGCCTCCCAGTCCTTCTTGTCGTCTATCACGGAGGTTCTAGACGACAGCAAGCGGGAGAGTCTGGATCACCCGCTAACTCTGGAAGAACTGACAAAGGCCGTCTGTTCCTTCGAGAAGAGTAAGACTCCCGGAAGTGACGGCTTATCAGTGGAGTTGTACTCGGCTCTGTGGGACTGGATTGGCCCAGACCTGCTGGAAGTGTATGGGGGTATGCTCCTGGCAGGCAACATGTCAGACTCCATGAGGAAAGGTATCATCACCCTCATCTACAAGCAGAAGGGGGAGAGGGAAGAAATCAAAAATTGGCGACCCATCTCACTACTTAACATGGACTATAAAATTCTGTCCAAGGTCATCGCCAATCGGGTCAAGTCAGCCCTGGAGGTGGTGATCCACCCCGATCAGACCTGCGCCGTACCCGGCAGGAAGATCTCTGATAGCCTGGCGCTACTCAGGGACATGATCGCCTACATACAGGACAGGGGGGTGAACACCTGCCTGATCAGCCTGGACCATGAGAAGGCCTTTGACAGAATATCCCACACGTTCATGTTGGACGTGCTCTCCAAAATGGGGTTTGGGGAGGGAATCCGCAATTGGATCCAACTGCTCTACACAGACATCAGTAGCGCAGTTTCAATCAACGGGTGGGAATCAGAAAGCTTTCCAATCAAATCTGGAGTCAGGCAGGGTTGTCATCTCTCCCCCGTCTTGTTTGTGTGCTGCATCGAGCCCTTTGCCGAGTCCATTGCCGAGTCCATCAGGAGGGATGCGGGCATAGGAGGGGTGACGATCCCAGGCAGCGGAGGCACTCAGGTCAAGGCCTCCCTGTATATGGACGACGTCGCCGTCTTTTGCTCGGATCAGCTGTCGGTCTGCAGATTGATGAGCATCTGCGACCAGTTCGAACTGGCCTCGGGCCAGGGTAAATCGTAGCAAGAGCGAGGCCATGTTCTTTGGGAACTGGACCCACCGATCCTTTGTCCCCTTCACCGTCAGGTCAGATTACCTGAAGGTGCTGGGGATCTGGTTCGGGGGGTCGGGGCATGCACCAAAAACTGGGAGGAGCGTATTGCCAAGGTTAAGCAGAAACCCGGACTGTGGGATTGACGATCCCTCTCGATCGTGGGCAAAAACTTGGACATCAGATGCGAGGTGCTCTCGGTGTTGCTGTATGTGGCGCAGGTCTGGCCCATACCTTGCTCCTGCGCCGCGATAGTCACCCGAGCCATTTTCCACTTTATCTGGAGATCAAAAATGGACCGTGTCCGTAGGGACACGATGTACAAATCTCCAGAGAAAGGGGGGAAAGGCGTGCCCAACGTGGCCCTCATCCTGATGGCAACCTTCGTGTGCGGCTGCATCAAGCTGTGCGTAGACCCTCGGTACGCAAACACAAAGTGTCACTACGTGCTGAGGTTCTACCTGTCCCCGATGTTGAGAAGGATGGGCCTGGCCATGCTGCCACGGAACGCTCTGTCCAGTTGGACCGTTCCGCCCCACCTGTCCTTTGTGGAAAAGTTTGTGCAGAAAAACACCTTTGACCACAAGGCGATCAGCAAGTGGTCCGCACGTAATGTCCTTGAAACCCTGCGGGAAAAGGAGATGGTGGTTCCTGTCGGTTGGTTCCCCGAGCAGACTGTCAATGTCATTTGGCAGAACGCCTCATCGCGGGAGCTTTCAAACAAGCACCAAGACCTAACTTGGCTGGTGGTGAGAAGGGCCCTTCCCGTCAGATTCTTCATGCACTCCCAGAGTCTCAGTGCCACCGCGCGCTGTCCATTGTGTTCATTGAACTGTACTTGATGTCACCTGCAAATTGTATAATCTGTATTGTGTACGTTTGGAATGAGATATGACAACTGTATTGTATGTATTGTTGCAAATTTTATGAATAAAGAATATTTTTTGAAAAACAAAATTCCCGCAGTGTTGGCCTACAATTTGTTTTTAAGTATCTGGAATGGGACTTGAACCCACAACCTTCTGGCTCAGGGGTGAAAGTGCTACAACTGAGCCAAGGCTGACACTACAAGAGTGAATGAAAACATGAATTTATGCGCAAAGTATAAGTACTGAATACAGAACAAGACCAATTTTACTCTCTGGTCACTGATGGACAGAACGAATCTCTAACTGACTAGATATCTTGGACTACAAACTGCAAATCAAGTTTATTAAGAAGTAAAATTAGTAGAAGGATCAACAAAAACAGCAGATTTCACTAAATTAAAAAGTTTTACTTAAATTTACAGATTTGTTCCAAAACAAATGTTTTAAAAGTCCTTACTTTATATATTTCTTGGCTTGGACCTGTGTCCATGGTATGAAATTTATACCCAAAATCGGGTCATCATACAATGTCCGCACTAGCCCCCCCTTCTCAATGGCCTGGCAAAGCAGAAATCCACTAAAGAAACTAGATGTGGGCAACAGTTGTACCCACTCTGAACAAAGACAAAGCAATATTAAAAAAGTATCTTTCACAATTTAATACCCCTGCAACTCAAAGTAGGGTTCAAAAGCATCAGGCTGGATTCCCAGAACTCTGTTTTCACCATTCCATCTCCTTTCAAGACAAGCTGTGAGAGCCTTGCTTGCAGGACCCCCGAAGAGACAAATATCATAAATAATTAGCTCTTGTTTTCTCCCAAAGTTATCACGTTTTTGAGCAATTACACATTTTAGGATAGAGAAGAAATGAAAGTCCATCATCCCTTAACTGATTCATCACTAGATCAAACAGACCTTTGTAGCCAACCCAACTATGGTAACAACTTGTGAATAATAAGGCAAGAAAGCTTTCTTTCCCATATCTCGTCTGTGACCATGTATACTTTCCTCAAGCATCAAAGAAAAGGAATTCAAAGTTACCCTATTTACTATGAGCTACAGATGTGCATATCACAACTGGCCAATGTATGAACAGTCTGAGCAATAAGCACAGATCCAAGCCTTTCTAAATAAATATTAAAAATATAATGTTCTTTATGAATAGAAATAAGACAGATTTCTTCTCTCTCACAGAGACATGTTAATATTGTGACTGCTCGCATCATTTCCTCAACAAAGGAAAGCCTAATAAAGCATGAATCAACCCTTCCCTTTTCAGTACTTTCAGTGCAAGTTAAGAAATACAAACATTAACAACGACAGTGCAAAACCCCAAAGATTTGTGTTTACAGAGTCACAGTGCCTCAAAGTACTTTGTGTATGTTTAAAATTTGTGTATGTATGGAACATATGTTTTTAAAAATGTCATGTTTCAAGATTTTTTTGACCATTTTTCCGCAGAAAAGATTTGGAAAAAGAGTTATTTTTAATGTTGGGTTTTTAAAGCAAAGTGAATTTGTTCAAGTTTTTAAAAAGACACCAAAGTGAAAGGTGGTTAATACAATAATAGAAGTTGGTTTTCCCACAAATTGAAACAATAAACAATTCAATATCTTGTCTCGGTAATCGATAAATACTGCAGACCTATTGTGTTGCAAAGTCGCTGGTCCCAGGGAGTCGGTGGGAGTGGGAGTGGGGGTGCGGGGGCGGGGGGGGGGAGTGAGGCAGGCCTGAACTGAGAATGATAAAAATGAAGAGAAAGCTGTGAGAGCTTTCGCCTTAACTTAGGGGGTTAGAAATGTGGGAGGACAGTTAGAAGGCATCTTGTTTCAGTCAAATAAGATGACACACTGATACAGTGAAGCGTGACATGTTTATTTTGTATTATTATGAGAAGATAAGTTGTACTGATTGAATGAAGTGGATCCGATCATAATTGCTATTTGTATGTTCACCTTACTATGAAATAAAGCAGCTTATCAATTCTTACCACGCCTCATCTCACCAAGTATTTTCTCAATCTGCCTTTAAAGAGATTGAACAAGTATGCATGTAAAAGACATGAATACCTGCTTCACGTCACAAGGGATACTATTGTTACACCCTGGGTTACACTTTCATACGAGTAGATAAAAGGCAGTGTGTCTCCCCATTAAAAATAAGATGCTCAGAGTGCTAACGGGAGCAACTAACACTACTAAACCTGAAAAGGTGTCTACAGTAGATCCAAATTTGTAACAATCAGTCTGTGAAATAACCCAGTGCAAAGAGGTACAGTTCCTATTAACCATGAATCCTAACCTGAATCAATTTCCCTTGTGTTTCCTTCTAAAGCACAATTGGGTTAATTAAAAATAGAAGTAGCAGTGTGATACAAGATGTATTCAAATCAATCTACGAATCATAACTGAACGAGAATGTTGCAAAGAAATGAAGTGTGTTGGGGATAACACATTAGCATGGATAGAGGATTGGTTAACAGACAGAAAACAGAGAGTAGGGATAAACTGGTAATTTTCAGGCTGGCGGGCTGTAATTAGTGGGGCCCCGCAAGGATCAGTGCTTGGGCCTCAGCTATTTACAATCTACATTAATGACTTAGATGAAGGGACTGATTGTAATGTATCCAAGTTTGCTGACTATACAAAGCTAGGTGGGAAAGTAAGCTTTGAGGAGGACACAAAGAGTCTGCAAAGGGAAATAGACAGGTTAAGTGAGTGGGCAAGAAGGCGGCAGATGGAGTATAATGTGGGGAAATGTGAGGTTATTCACTTTGGTAGAAAGAATAGAAAAACACAATATTTTTTAAATGGTAAGAAACTATTAAATGTTGGTGTTCAGAGAGATTTGGATGTCCTTGTACGAGAAACACAAAAAGTTAGCATGCAGGTACAGCAAGCAATTAGGAAAGCAAATGGAATTTTGTCCTTTATTGCAAGGGGGTTGGAGTACAAAAGTAAGGAAGTCTTGCTACAATTGTACAGGGCTTTGGTGAGACCTCACCTGGAGTACTGTGTACAGTTTTGGTCTCCTTATCTAAGGAAAAATATACTTGCCTTAGAGGTGGTGCAGCGCAGGTTCACTAGATTAATTCCTGGGTTGAAAGGATTGTCCTATGAGGTGAGGTTGAGTAGAATGGGCCTATACTCTCTGGAGTTTAGAAGAATGAGAGGTGATCTAATTGAAACATATAAGATTCTGAGAGGGCTTGACAGGGTAGATACTGAGAGGTTGTTTCCCATAGCTGGAGAGTCTAGAACAAGTTGCAGGATAAGGGATCGGCCGTTTAAGACTGAGATGAGGAGGAATTTCTTCACTCAGAGGGTTGTGAATCTTTGGAATTCTCTACCCCAGAGGGCTGTGGATGCTGAGTCGTTGGATATATTCAAGACTGAGATAGACAGATTTTTGGACTCTAAGGGAATCAAGGGATATGGGGATTGGGCGGGAAAGTGGAGTTGAGGTCGAAGATCAGCCATGATCTGTTTGAAAGGTGGAGCAGGCTCGAGGAGCCATGTGGCCTGCTCCTCCTTCTATTTCTTATGTTCTTATGTATTATTTATACAATGAAACTGCTGCAAAATAAACACATATAATTTTTTGACAAATGCTTTTCTTCAATCTATTTGATTTTTTTTCAATTCCGGTTTTCATGTGCGTGTTCATTTCAGCTACTGCAGCAATATTTAATACAGTCCAGTGATGCAGTCTGACAAACACTTTTATTATGATGTGTTTGATTTCTTATGCTTTCAATTTTATTCAAGAAAATATAAAGAAATAAAAGGTTGAGTGAGACCTGAAAGAACTCAGTCCAATCTGTTTGAGAATCTAACTGTGATGCGTCTCTACTTGCAATGGATTGAAAGCATAGATGACTTTCCATATACCACACCCCTTCCCATGTGCACAGATGGAATCTAGAGGTGACAGCAAAATGCTGGAGGGATTCTGGTGGGGAAGGCATAGTCCTACACTTCTTTTGGATGTGCGCAAAGATCCATTCATACTGGCAAACTGTATTACATCGAATTAAAAAGAAGCCTCAATTATTGATTTGGATCCAACACACCTACCTTACAGGGGTTTCCATAGACATTCTTCTAGGTCCATGCATGGTAAAGCCATGGCTTTCTCCTACTTGAAGCTGATGATGCATCTAACTGAAAAGGCAAGAATTAGACCCTCCCCCAATCTAAACAATCCAGATCCAAATTCTACAGAACTGCGAAAAAGTTTGAAACCCCCAGTCTAGAAAAATTGATGTACCCTTTCAGGCAAAGCCAGGAGAAATTCTTTGTCATCTCATCCCCAGCTGGACCACTGTCAGCAGTGGCCAACCATTGTCAATGGCTCTCCCCACTTTAAAAAGGTCCATTACAACAGTAAGTTGTTTTCAGGTGGTGTTTAAGTGGCTGTATCATTCTGTGATTGCTGTTCTTTGAACAATCTCTCTTTATTTAAAAAAAAAGAATACTTAAAAACCTAATTGGTTGTAACAATTCACAGTTAAAAAAGTTATAAGATTCTAGGTAACCACCGTAAACTCCCAAGTTGCTATCATTAATTATTTTTAATGTGATCGTCTTTCCTTCTTCAAACTTTCGTTTCTGCTGATTTTTACAAAGTAGGTGAGAAAACAACATGGTTGTTGATAGAGGCAACTCGCAGGCACAGATATCTGAGCTGCGAATGGGTTGTAGCACATAACGATAAACCCCTGAGGGGACAGGGAAAAGCAAAGAGGAGGCCCCACCCTGGGAAAACAAAGAACAGCGCAAACTGCCAACAACTTCTACAAGCTACTTATCATTGTATCTGATCGGTCAAGTTGTGCAATGTGCATTGCATAAGAGTAGCATTATGTGTAAAAAGCATGTATGGCATGTATCTTAAATCGCTACCAATAATCTTAAAACAATAGTAAAACAAAAAATTGGCAACTAGAAACTATTTTCGTTGCCTCTTGCCATATATGGGGAGATATTATGCTCCTGTGCACCAGTGGGTATGGGGAGAATCAGGGGGCAGAAGCCTGAAAAGGTATTCTCCAATTGGGCAATGTTGGAAGAGCTGGAAGCTTAAATAGCAACAGTGCGTGTGCCACATTACAGTCTCAAAATTAATGGCAATTAAGGAACATCCTCCCTTCCTGTATGTTCCTTGGTTTTGTGCCTATTGTGCAACATCATTGGTCTGCGCCACTATCTAAAGAGGTACTCAGAAAGCACTGTAACTTCTATGGGAGTCTGCCCCAAAATAAGAACATATAAAATAGGAGCAGGAGTAGGCATTGGGCCCCTCGAGCCTGCTCCGTCATTCAATAAGATCATGGTTGATCTTCAACCTCAACTCCACTTATCCCTTGATTCCCTTAGAGCCCAAAAATTAATCGATCTGAGCCTTGAATATTCTCAACGGCTGAGCATCCACAGCCCTCAGGGGTAGAATTCCAAAGATTCACCACCCTCTGAGTGAAGACATTTTTCCTCATCTCAGTCCTAAATGGATGATCCCTTATCCTGAGACTATGCCCCTAGTTCTAGATTCTCCAGCCAGGGGAAACAGCCTCTCAGCATCTACCCTGTCAAGCCCTCTCAGAATCTTATATGTTTCAATGTGATCACCTCTCATTCTTCTAAACTCCAGAGAATATAGGCCCATTCTACTCAACCTCTCATCATAGGACAACCCTCTCATCCCAGGAATCAATCTAGTGAACCTTCATTGCACTGCCTCTAAGGCAAGTATTTCCTTCCTTAGGTAAGGTGACCAAGACTGTACACAGTACTCCAGGTGTGGTCTCATCAGAGCCCTATGAAATTACAGCAAGACATTCTTACTCTTATACTCTAATTCCCTTGCAATAAAGGCCAACATACCATTTGCTTTCCTAATTGCTTGCTATATCTGCATGTTAATTTTCTATGTTTTGTGTACAAGGACACTAGGCCGGGACCCTGATATGCCAAGTCACGGCCTTGCACTCCAGTTTCAAGATGGTCTCGTGCGGATGGAGTCTCCACCTGCCTCAGAAGACCAAAACAATGAAGCCAAGGCAGAGGAATTATCAGCTCCACCAAGGCAGCAGCACCAATGACAAATCTAGTAACATTTAGTGGAGACTATTTACTTAAACTCGGAAACCCGGCAGCACAAGCATTCATGTATCCTGTTCCCAAAAGAACTTTTGTAACAAACTCAAATGACATCATCAGCGTGTACTGCACTAACCCATCATGTACGCACATCAATTTATCCTCGAGTGCAGAAATGGTGTCCAGGACATTCTCTGCAAAGTCATAATCCAAATTCATCAAATTTATTAGTGCTGCATATTTGTGGCCTTTACCCCAGTGCTTTTCCTTTGTGAGTATGGATGTTGAGTGTATCTTTATGATCTAACCTAGTGCTTCTTCTATTACCCTAATAGAAGAAGGAAGTGAAGTGCTGGATGTCCCTGACAGGTTTCTGGGGTGGTACTGGCTCTGTACCTCCTTGTGCAGCATCATACATTGGCCTTCTAATTTCAGGTGCAATGACTGATGCTGGATTGTCTGCCTGCATGGGTCATTTGAATGGGGCAGCTGGGTGGCAAGTTGTCTATTTCTGCCATGCCCCTGCTGCAGGACACTCCCTCACCATGTTCTGCCATTAGCCTTGGGGCAAACTGCAGAGCTGCAATGAGGTCGTTGATGTATCATGTCTGGAACCTGTCTAGATGATTCCCCAGCATGATGAATCCAGATAGAATCCAGATTGCAGCCTAAGATCTCTCTAGCATTAATTATGCTGTTCCTGAGAGAACCTACAGCTATTCTTAGGAACATTTGTTGAAGGGGAAGGCTCCATGTCTTGCAAGGGTGGACTGCAGTTCTATAAAACAATCAAACAACATCACACATATATGGGTAGTGACTCTTCCATTGTAGCCATCATGTTTTGCGGGGTGCTTTACGCGCTGTCAAATCACTTGATAAATTGACAGTACTCAGAAAGCAGCAGTATTTTGTACCCAAGTCTTGGATGGTATCCATCCAGCACCTCAGCATCTGATGGAGGCCTGGAGCTTGCCCTCCAGTCACCTCCTTTTCTGCTCCTCAGCTACACTTGCTACTCCTCACTCCTTACTCGTGCAGTTTGTTTCATTCAGTGTTCCCACTGAAGATGTGAAATAATCACATTTCAACAAAATAATTATGATCTTATTAATAAATAAATCAACATGTCATTAAACCTGGGACCTTACAGATTAATATGGTTCAGGACCATAGCATTTGGTATATTTAACCACTGGACCACGGAGAAGCTGAGATTTACATTCTTATTAATACAGACATCTCAATTTTGGTCAATCTTGATTGGTCAATGCATTACATTTAGCACTAATCCATACAGATCAGAAGGTCCCAGGTTTGATCTCTGATCTGTGCTCAGTTACTTGATTTCAGCCATGGCTGCATTGGAGGGTGCAACCATTCGTTTAATCCCCGGGCTTTCTCTCCCTCACTCTATGTGCCTTTCGCAATTTGGAGGCTGGCTCCTTTTGAGACTGAGATCAATAGATTTTTGTTAGGTAAGGATATCAACGGATATGGAGCAAAGGTAGGTAAATGGAATCGAGGGACAGATCAGCCGTGATCTAATAGAATGGCAGAACAGGCTCAAAGGGCTGAATGGCCTTGTCCTCTTCCTATGTTTCTATGTTATTGTTTTTCAATAATTTGGGATGCCACTTTTACATGTTTGGGGTTTGTTTACTTTTTTTAACTCCAGAAATTTTTATCTTTGATGTTTCAGACTACTCTCGGAGATGAACCTTATTCCCTATGTCCCAAAGAGTGTTTCATTTGCCCTGATATCCAAGTAAAATTTGTAGCATGACCAGCTAACATACGAAAAGCCCTTTACTGAATAGTTACGCTATTGACTCTATCTAGTGCCGTCTTGTCTTCGGAAAGTACAACAACAACACACTAGATTTTGTCTTAAGCTTTAACTGCCAAATAAGCTTATTCAATAGTTTAAAAAAAGCAAATAGTAGTTGGATCAAAATATTTATTTTTACAGTACTCATTAAGCTCTGCTAACTCCTCGTCTAATAGAAATAAGAAATATTTCACAACTCCTCTGCTAAACTATGATATATGTAATTTTCTTACATACTGGTTACTTTTCCTTTTTTCACAAACTATAGAAGTTATCTGACTTCACAAACTCTCCTTGGTTCCAGACAGACTCACTGATTTGAAAAAGACAAGCTGATAAATACCTTTGAAATGGTGACTGGGACCAAGCAGAATTTAAATAACTCTCTGTTAAATTCAAAAAGAGCTGCCAATCCAACATATATTTGAACAAATCATGCAGAATGCCTGTCATCAGTCAAAAGTACTTAATTGGCTGTAAAGTGCTTTGGGACGTCCTGAGGTCGTGAAAGGCGCTATATAAATGCAAGTCTTTCTTTTCAAATAATTGTTGCAACAATGTGTCAAGTTAGGCTGTAGCATGGTTTCAGACAGTGAAGCTGAGTTACAATTCTTTACGTACTGTCATTCCTCCACCAACATTATAAAATAGTGATTGCTGCCGTTTTCAGGGGTCATCCAATTTAACCCCCTATGTGTACAGCTAGCCTGTTTAAATTGCCTCGAATAATAGAGCTTTTATTATTACTAGCGACTGTAGTTTTTCTTTCTATCTGTGTTAATATGTGTAAAGGCCTGCATTATACTTAAACCTTACAAACCTGTTTTAACCGGATATTCGTTGAACTCCTTTTCAGTGGAGTTAATCAATATACGGAGGGGAGATTTCCTCTGTGTAACAAAATTGCAAACTTGTTCTTCAAAAAAGCAAACCCAATAATTAGTGAAAATATATCCACACATCTACAATCGGGAAGTGAGGGAGATTTCTTTCATTCTATTGTTTCTCTCAAACTCTATCAGGCCTCACTCTTCCCTGCCACAACCGCCCACTCCTCTAGGATTCTCCTGGAGGGCATCGATAACTTCCTGACTCTTTTCTCTACTACTGACTGCCTCCTTAAACCCCTCTCCCCTGTCCCCTCCACCCTCACCCCTAACAAGTGCGAGGAACTCTTAGAGTTCTTTGCCACCAAAATAGAGACCATTCAGCTGCTTCTGTGGCTTCCCCCTTCCTCTTGCCCACAAAGTCCAATCCCCCTCCCACTCTAGTGCTGAACCTCTGTTTCTGTATAGTTTCTCCCTCATCTGTCCCCAACCCTCTCCAAGCTCATCTTGTCCATTAAAGTTCCTACCTCCTCTTGCATTGACCCCATTTTCACTGAACTCCGGACAAGCCAACTTCCTTTCCTGGCACTCATGCTAACTGCTGCTAACCTTCTTCATGTTGATTCGCGGTATAAAGAAAGAGAGAAAGACTTGCATTTGTATACCTTCAAAAGAGAGCTGGACTGGTTCCTGGCTGGTGCAGAGATCACATTGTACAAAAGGTAAGTGCCAAGTTATATAAGTCATGGCCAATTTGGTCTCCTGGACTAGATTGCCTGGTGGGGAATTCGACAGGAATTTGCCAGGTTTTTTGTTTCTCTCTCCCAGGAGATTACATGACTTCTGGTGGGTGGGGAGTGTCTGAATCATGGTGCTTAAGACTGTATGAGACAGGCTAGATGGACCAGCTGGTTTTTTCCTGTCCAACATTTTCATATGACAGCTGACAGAGGAGAAAGCCAGAGTGTCGAACTGCAGGCAGGCTCACTCCAGGCTTTCAATAGGGAACAAAAACAGAAAATGCTGGAAGCACAGAGAAGGTCAGTCAGCAGCTGTGGAGAGAACAGACATGTTGATATTTCAGGTATGAAAACTTGTCTGTACATTCCACAGGCGTTGCTGTGGGTTTACCGTATTTTGTGTTCATAGAGTTTTCTGTTTTAGCTTCAGATTTCCAGCATCTGCAGTATTTTACTATCTCATCGTGAATTGCTCTGAGTCACAGACTTTTGTGAGGGATAAAAACACGACAAAGGGCCAAATCCTGTAAATGGGAAAAGCTTATTAGAGCGCCACCTACAAGTGGCACAGGCAATTACAAATGTAATGGGGGAATGGACACAATTAACAGTGATAGCTCCATAAGGAACTTTGATAGGTGACAGGATATACCGATTTTAATAATGAATATAGATTGGTCAGTTATTGAGAGTTTTCTAAGTTCATATGCATGAGATAATGTCACCATATTGTGACTATATGAGGAGAAACCATTACAGGAGGTATGTTGGCACTGTTGGGATAGGTAGGAATTGAACCATGAGGGAGCAGTGCCATGGAGGTAGACCAAGGTGGAGAGGCAGCGGAGGAGGTTAGCATAGTCGACTGTATCAAAAGCTGCAAAGAGGTCGAGGAAGACAAGGGGGGATAACACACCACGGTCACACAGAATGTCCTTGGTGACTTTGATGAGTAATCTCGGTGCTGTGGGTGGGACGGAAGCCAGATTGTAGGGATTTAAATGAGGATGGTGAGAGAGGTGGGCACGGAGCTGGATGGCGATGATGTGTTCTAGAACCATAGGGAGGAAAGGGACGTTGGAGATGGGATGGTACTTAGAGAGAACAGAAGGGTCAAGGGCAAGCTTTTTAAGGAACAGGGCGTTTACAGCAGTTTTTAAAGTGGTGGGGGGACAATACCTGAGGAAAAAGAAACAGTTGATGAGTTATGAACCAAAGATGGGTACTTGTTCATAAGTTGAACAAAGCCTGGTTGGATGAATTCCTGGAGGCTTCATCACATGATCTCATGCCTCCAGCTGCCCCACCCAGTCAAATAGCTTTTTACCCAACTCCAATATTTTTATAACTAATAAACAAAAGTGTTCAAAGAAAATGAAAAAAAAACACATTTTTTAATGCCGCAATGATTTTCCTCCCGGTTTGCTTGCAGCACCTTCCAGGAATTTAATTCCTTTATCTTTAATTCCTGGAGACTCCAAGACAATCCTGGAGGGTTGGCAACCCTATCTTTGAATGTAAATTCTTTCTTTCTTGTTAATATGGCTCAACTTAATTGATGCAATCACCAGCAGCCTGCTCTGTCCCAAGAGAAAGAACTGCTCAACAAAGATTGGAACAAAGGCACAATGATGAGGAAAAAAATTGCTGGAAATGCATTGCAAGTCACTCAGCATACGTGGAAAGAACGGAAAAAAACATTTCAGGTAAACAGTCCTTCATCAGAACGGAAAATGAAAGATAAACAAACACTTACAATAGAATCAGAACAAAGGAGATAGGGAGGGTAAAAAGGATGTAACCTACTTAAAGGAAAAACAATAGATTGTTAGGTGGCTGAGAGGATTTTTACATAAGACAGTGGAAAGAACTATTAAAGAAATTAAAGACATTAGAGAAACAAAGGAAAAACTGCAGATGCTGGAAATCTGAAATAAAAACAGAAATGCTGGAAACGCTCAGCAGGTCAGGCAGCATCTGTGGAGGGAGAAACAGAGTTTCAGGTCAATGACATTTCATCAGAATTGTGAGATGTTAGAGATGAACAGCTTTTAAATAGAGAGCCAAGGAAAAGGGGGTTTATGAAAGAACAAAAGGCAGAGGGTGGAGGGCAAGAGTGGTTAAATGACAAAAGGGATGATGGTGCAAGGCAAAGGGGGTGATAATGGGACAAGTAAACAAACAAAAATAAAAACAGAAAATGCTGGAAACACTCAGCAGAGAAAGAGAGTTATGTTTCAGCTTGATGAAGCTGAAACAAAAGATGGGCCCAGAGGTTACAGCAGAATAGCAGAGGGGAAGGGAAATATGGAAAATCTTGTAAAGTGGAAAGAGATGCCTTGGTCTGGGAATGTAGTGGAAGAAAGTCAGGTAGACCCCCAGGGGCGCAGACCACCCCGCCAGTCATGTACCAATAGAATAACAATAATTGTCTCCCTCATAAGACAAGTTTTTTGCAGAAGCTCCAGATACTCTGTCAATAAGCAGCTAATTGTGTTGTTAATTAATTACTATTCCTGATGTGGAGATGCCGGTGATGGACTGGGGTTGACAATTGTAAACAATTTTACAACACCAAGTTATAGTCCAGCAATTTTATTTTAAATTCACAAGCTTTGACGAAGGGGGAAGCCTCCGAAAGCTTGTGAATTTAAAATAAAATTGCTGGACTATAACTTGGTGTTGTAAAATTGTTTACAATTACTATTCCCCCAGTGACACAGGCATTATAAATAATGCCTTTGGCTTTTTCTCAGAGTGGCTGACTCACACACGAGTCTGAGGAGGCAGTCAAACCATTAGTCCCTTGAGAGGACTGTCTATCAGCAATCAGTATAAACAGAGACGAGACTTTGTGACTATCAAAGTCCATTCCAGACAGTCAGGTGCATATTTGCTCTAACCACCCCCACCCCCAATCACAGGGACACAAAGGCTGTGATCTGAAGGGGATCAACCAAGTCTTGAGTGAAGCAGGGCTGAAATATTTGTGGATGTGGTTAATGATCGCTTTCTTATTCAGCGAGTTAGGGAAAATGCTACGGTCAATAATTTTCTAGATTTAGTTTTAGCAGTGACCCTGTGATGATACCTAATCTCCAATGTGGGGTCCATCTAGGCAACAGTTGATTAGGCAATTTACTGCTGCAGATAATTTAATGGTAGTTCCAGGTTTTAAAAGGGCTAAATTTTCAAGAGTGAGGAAGAATTTGGATAAGGTTATTTGTGGGATACTGCTAGGTAGCAATAACTGTATTGCATTTTAATCAAATAAAACTGTTGGACTATAACCTGGTGTTGTAAGATTCCTTACATTTGTATTGCAAAAAAAAGGGTTCTTTAAACTCTTATGCTCATTGACGAGGAAACCATGCATGTGTACAGATTAAAAGGAGGGTGCGTGGTAAAATTTAACCCAAATGGCTGAATAGAGTTGTTTTTAGCTGTCGTGACCGGGAATTATTGGCTATTTCACCTAGTAAGAGTTTTTGGTTTAAGATATATTTTTCTCAGATGAATTCAGTTTCAGGATTTTTAAGAGTTAATTCTCAAAGAGAGAGGCAGACAGACACCATTGAGACAAAAAATTGGTATGTTAATGAGCTCACCCAGGAGTTAATGAGCCAGCACTGAAACTGTAAAATAAAAAGAAAAAGCTGCAAATACTAGAAATCTGAAATGAAAACAAAAAATGCTGGAAATACACAGCATGTGAGACAGCATCTGTAAAGAGAAAAGACAGGTTATGATGTTTTGGGTGTGTACCCTTCATCAGATTGACTGTTAGTCTAATGAAGGGCACACAGCAAAAAGCTTGTCATGACCTGTTTACAGGTTAAATTAGTATCTTAATTTGGTTTTCCGTGTTTTCTCATACCCATGTTTTGAGCCATCAATGACTTTACTTTTCCCATTTGTTTGAAGAAGTGGTGTGGAAGACCAACTATGTAAAAACTAAATGAACCTCATGACCGCGACTTTCCAAAATCCAGCACCACCATCAGGATCACACATGCCACCAAGGATCATTAGCAAATCAGGCACAGGATTTTAGTGCCTGAGTTGCTTTGCGCCTGATTTTCCGGGCAGAGTACTTAAGATATTTTGACGGCTTGTGTTACCTAAGCGGGGCTCCTAATTTCTTGAAAATAAAACCATAATGACCCCACACTGGATTTTCTTGCCCCTACTGAGACTCCGCCCTCAATGTGCATCTCGGCCATTAAACTTAGCCCTACTGAGGTCTCGGAGCTCAACAGCTCCAGGAGGCCTCTTAAAGGGACCAGGTAATTATATTTCGAAACAAAATTTAATTTGTCTTTATTGATGTTTTTATTTTCCCTGGTTGTATTTTCACGCATTACTTGGTTTAGCTGGGACTGCCTCCATTTTGGTATTTTTTTGGGGGGGAGGGGCTTGTCTTCCAGTTCTTGCCTTCATTATTTTTGGTTTCTGTTTACTTTGATACAGCACCATACAAAGAGGAGAGGATGAGTGCATCTCTGGGGGCTCTGAACATTCTGTATAATTGAAATAAGAAAGAGAAGATCATGAGAGGCCTAACTATGCAGGCGCAACAATTCCTGAGGCATTCAGGCCCTACCTGTTGCTAACACCTGGAACCTACATCTGGACATGTCAAAGGAGTCCTGCCTTCATCACCTCTGCCTCAAAGGACAGGCTACTTGTTCCATCTTTTATCCGGTGATCTGCCTACAACATCTGGATCGGGGCAGCTCGTCCTGCAGAGATGAATGTTACCACAGCATGACGCTTCCATGCCACTGCATCCTTCCAAACCAATCTAGGAGACACCTTCCACATCAGACAGTTTGCAGTGTACACGTATCAGGGCAGTAACAGCCGCGAGGGTGAGCACCTTCATCACTTCTCCTGCGGAAAGAAGGCATCAGCTGGACAGGACAAACAATTTTCACTGGGTACAAAACATCACACATGGAACCCATGTAGGAATCAGACCTCTTCATGTCTTCCCTATAGCCTTCATGAAGGGAAAGTGTTTGCAAACAATTAATGTTCAAGTGTTATGTGACCAACAGAAACTTAGTCATGCATGTGGCCATTATCTGGAAAGCAGCAATATACACTACGAGCATGGGTGTGCCAAAGGCTCAGATCAGCACTTTCCATTTTTGCCAGGTTTTGAAAATTGGGCCATATTTCCTCCGATCTCCAACGTCCATCTTTTTCACTCACATTAGCAACTACAGGAAAATATTCTTTCACGTTGACCCGATTAGGCTGATTGACAAAACCCAGGAGGAGTTTCTCTTCAGTTCACATTGAGTGTGGGTTTCCTTGACAATTTGCCTCTAGAATTCTATCTTTTGCTCAATTTGTATCATTATCATGTGCTGTGAGACTTCAATTTCCAAATTTCTCTGTTATCATCGAGTGCAGAGGAAACCATCAGGAATCTATGTCCTAGCTTTCTGTTGCATAGCACACTGGGTTACCATATATTATTGTCACTAGGAGCATAGGAATTGTTAGATGAAAAAAGACCAAGGTCCATCCAGTTTGCTTTCTACCATCCTGGTGGTCGCATGATACAATGATAATGGAGTTGTTGACTATTCATAGCAATCAATCTCTATCAATCAGTCTACAACAGACCCAGACATGGAGTGAGGAAAACCCCAGTGGTGGAGAACTTTGGGAACAGTGGGTCCAAAGTCACCTGTTCCTCCCAAGTATGCCACACTTACCATATGTAATGTCTCAAATTACTCATATATTATATCCCAAAATATTCTTTTCTGAAAGAAATTTATCTATTTTGCAAGTTAGACTCGATGTTAGCGAATAATGAGATGAACAATTAACAAATTTGTATTTACCAAATTGAGAATAGAATATTACCCTCAAAGGGCTAATTCTGCTGATGAACTATGTTATAAAGGGATTTACCTGTACTTTGTCCTCCTTTGTTCTGGGGTTTAAGAACATAAGAACGTTAGAAATAGGAGCAGGAGTAGGCCATACGGCCCCTCGAGCCTGCTCCGCCATTCAATACGATCATCTGATCTTCTACCTCAACTCCACATTCCTGCCCTGTCCCCATATCCCTTAATTCCCTTAGTGTCCAAAAATCTATCGATCTCAATCTTGAATATACTCAACAACTGAGCATCCACAGCCGTCTGGGATAGAGAATTCCAAAGATTCACAACCCTCTGAGTGAAGGAATTTTTCCTCATCTTGGTCCTAAATGGCCATCCTCTTATCTTGAGACTATGACCCCTCAAGACTCCAGACTCTCCAGTCAAGGGAAACAGCCTCTGAGCATCTATCCTGTCATGCCCTCTAAGAATTTTATACGTTTCAATGAGACCACCTCTGATTCTTCTTAACTCCAGAGAATATAGGCCCATTTCACTCAATCTCTCCTCTCCTGGGATGAGAGGACAACCCACTCATCCCAGGAATCAATCTAGAGATTGCACTGCCTCTAAGGCAAGTATATCCTTCCTTAGGTAAGGAGAACAAGACTGTACACAGTACTCCAGGTGTTTTTTTTTATTCGTTCATGGGATGTGGGCGTCGCTGGCAAGGCCGGCATTTATTGCCCATCCCTAATTGCCCTTGAGAAGGTGGTGGTGAGCTGCCTTCTTGAACCGCTGCAGTCTGTGTGGTGATGGTTCTCCCACAGTGCTGTTAGGAAGGGAGTTCCAGGATTTTGACCCAGCGACGATGAAGGAACGGCGATATATTTCCAAGTCGGGATGGTGTGTGACTTGGAGGGGAACGTGCAGGTGGTGTTGTTCCCATGTGCCTGCTGCTCGGGTTTAGAAGGTGCTGTCGAAGAAGCCTTGGTGAGTTGCTGCAGTGCATCCTGTGGATTGTACACACTGCAGCCACTACGCCGGTGGTGAAGGGAGTGAATGTTTAGGGTGGTGGATGGGGTGCCAATCAAGCGGGCTGCTTTGTCCTGGATGGTGTCTAGCTTCTTGAGTGTTGTTGGAGCTGCACTCATCCAAGCAAGCGGAGAGTATTCCATCGCACTCCTGACTTGTGCCTTGTAGATGGTGGAAAGGCTTTGGGGAGTCAGGAGGTGAGTCACTCGCCGCAGAATACCCAGCCTCTGACCTGCTCTTGTAGCCACGGTATTTATCTGGCTGGTCCAGTTAAGTTTCTGGTCAATGGTGACCCCCAAGATGTTGATGGTGGGTGATTCGGTGATGGTAATGGCATTGAATGTCATGGGGAGGTGGTTAGACTCTCTCTTGTTGGAGATGGTCATTGCCTGGCACTTGTCTGGCGCGAATGATACTTGCCACTTATCAGCCCAAGCCTGGATGTTGTCCAGGTCTTGCTGTATGCAGGCTCGGACTGCTTCATTATTTGAGGGGTTGCAAATGGAACTGAACACTGTGCAATCATCAGCGAACATCCCCATTTCTGACCTTATGATGGAGGGAAGGTCATTGATGAAGCAGCTGAAGATGGTTGGGCCCAGGACACTGCCCTGAGGAACTCCTGCAGCAATGCCCTGGGGCTGAGATGATTGGCCTCCAACAACTACTACAATCTTCCTTTGTGCTAGGTATGACTCCAGCCACTGGAGAATTTTCCCCCTGATTCCCATTGACTTCAATATTACTAGGGCTCCTTGGTGCCACACTCGGTCAAATGCTGCCTTGATGTCAAGGGCAGTCACTCTCACCTCACCTCTGGAATTCAGCTCTTTTGCCCATGTTTGGACCAAGGCTGTAATGCGGTCTGGAGCCAAGTGGTCCTGGCGGAACCCAAACTGAGCATCGGTGAGCAGGTTATTGGTGAGTAAGTGCCGCTTGATCGCACTGTCGACGACACCTTCCATCACTTTGCTGATGATTGAGAGTAGACTGATGGGACGGTAATTGGCCAGATTGGATTTGTCCTGCTTTTTATGGACAGGACATACCTGGGTAATTTTCCACATTGTCGGGTAGATGCCAGTGTTGTAGCTGTACTGGAACAGCTTGGCTAGAGGCGCAGCTAGTTCTGGAGCACAAGTCTTCAGCATTACAGCTGGGATGCTGTCGGGGCCCATAGCCTTTGCTGTGTCCAGTGCACTCAGCCGTTTCTTGATATCACGTGGAGTGAATCGAATTGGCTGAAGACTGGCTTCTGTGATGGTGGGGATATCGGGAGGAGGCCGAGATGGATCATCCACTCGGCACTTCTGGCTGAAGATGGTTGCAAACGCTTCAGCCTTGTCTTTTGCACTCACGTGCTGGACTCCACCATCATTGAGGATGGGGATGTTTGCAGAGCCTCCTTCTCCAGGTGTGGTCTCATCAGAGCCCTGTACAATTGTAGCAAGATCTCCTTACTCTTATACTCTAACCCCCTTGCAATAAAGTCCAACATACCATTTGCCTTTCTAATTGCTTGCTGTACCTGCATGTTAACTTTCTGTGATTTGTGTACAAGGACACCCAAATCCCTCTGAATGCCAACATTTCTTAGTCTCTCATATTTTAAAAAATTCTGCTTTTCTATTGTTCCCACCAAAGTGGATCATTTCACATTTCCCCACATTATACTCCATCTACCACCTTCTCACCCACTCACTAACCTGTCTATATCACTTTGCAGCCTCTTTGTGTCCTCCTCACAGCTTACTTTCCCATCTAGCTTTGTGTCAACAGCAAACTTGGATACATTACATTCTGTACCCTCATCTAAGTCATTGATATCTATTGTAAATAGCTGAGGCCCAAGCACTGATCCTTGCAGCACCTAGTTACAACCTGCCAACCCGAAAATGACTCATTTATTCCTACTGTCTGTTTTCTGTCCATTAACCAATCTTCAATCCATGCTAATATATTACCTCCAACCCCAAGAGCCCTAATCTTGTGTGAAAACCTCTCGTCCTTTAAAACTGCTGGTCAAAGGCAACCTAACAATTGATATGGTTATGAACGGTTATGTTGCCCATATAGACTGCCATCCCCATTCAGTTTTTTTTACGGTATTTAGTGTTTTCTTCCCCCACCCCCATCTCTCAAGTGAGCTGCTTTCAGGCCTCTAGCACTCAGTAACTGATGATTGATACAGAACAATTGATACAGAAATGTGCTATTTGTCCTAATGAAACCCTTTATGTATTGATCCGACACAGTCACATTTAAATTCAAAGACTGTCCCAATTTCTTGATCACCGTTATGATGTCTGGATTGTTGGCAATCCGAAGCAGCTTGCATGCTTTGGACAAACCAATTCCATGGATGGATACCAAATAATCGCACCTTGACAAAATATACATATATCAGAACTTCTCTTCAGTGAAAACACCTCCCAAACATCTTGCCGAATTTGCATTATGAGATATGTGAGGTTGGCTCATGGTATCTCTTCCTCTGATATTCCTCCCTCCTGTGAGGAAGTACCTGTTCATGGGGAACTATTGAGACTGGGATGTTGGCATATAGGGGTTTAGGTAAACAAATCTGCATCTTAATATTTATTGGCACAGCACATTGTAACCAGAATTCTACTCTCATTGTCCCCATTCATGATGTCACTGGCAACAGAACCTCATTCCGTCACTGCGGGGTAATTCTGCACAACCTGTCTATGCCTGATAGTGTGGCAATTTAACAGAAATAAATGGAGGGAAATGATACATTCGTGGAATACTGGCATATTTCGTATGCACAGGTGTGGCAGGGTTTCTGAAGGACCCAGCTGTAGCAAAGTAACAAATGAATGAACCATGGGGTCAACGTTTACATTTACCTGATGAAAAGTTCGTAACTGAAGTGAGGTAGACACAAATTATCTGGTCCTATCTCATTGCCATTTGGGGGTCCTTGCTGTGCACAAATTGGCTGCTGCCCCATGTATTACAACAGTGACTACACTTCAAAAGTACTTTGTTGGCTGTGAAAAGCTTTGGGACATCCTGTAATCGTGCAAGGCGCTGCATAAATGCAAGTTCTTTCTTTCTTTCTAAACTGTTGCTTTATAAATATCTCTTGAGTTGCATTTTATAGCAATAAGAATTAGCACAAATGGACATTTTAAAACACTTATAACTAGTTACACAAGATAGCATCTGATGTTTGTAGAACAGAATAATATTCTGTGGTGTGGCATGGAGTGTGGGGGCTGGTAGTACATGAATTTGCTGGACAAATCCCCACATCAAGTTTTTGAGCTCTTGCAAGTCTTCAGGGGGAAAGTATTAAGCAGAGACCACATGGTTTCCTGCAAGGATGAAAAATCAAAAGTATAAATTTCCCTTCGCCACTCTTGTACATCTCCTGGAGGGAGCATACAGAACTGCATTTGCAGAGACCTGGGAACATTGCCAGTCCATCCTGTTATCTGAAAAATTATGTGTGGAGGGTGGAGGGAAATATAAATAAATTTAAAATGCGTTTTAAACAAAAACTAGCTGTGTAGCAGTGCTACAATTGGTTGCATCACTTGTAGGGAAGGGGAGTTTGGGTAGGGTTCCAGCTCCTGGTCCCTATACTTGTGCCCAGGTGTAGACACTGGGTAAGGGTAGGATCTGGCTTGGCATGTCATGTCCTCCACAGTCAGATAACTGTCTGGCACTCGTGAAAGCTCATAGGAATAATAACCACTTGGACGAGGCACTCATGTAATTTGTACCAGTGAGCGAGTCCGGAAAAAAAAGGTGGGGAGAAAATCAAAGGAAAGAAGAGCAACAGCCTTCTTTGAGTCTGTGGTATTTCATAATTGCATATACATTTAATAGAAAAGGAATTCACACCCAAAAGTTCTCATTTCATGAAATGTTGTTTAAATTGCTGGGACAATTGTTGCTTTCAAGACTGAGATAGATAGATATTTGTTAGTTAAAGGTATCAAAGGATATGGATCAAAGGCCGTTAAATGGAGTTTAGGTACAGATCAGCCATGATCTAATTGAGTGGGAGCAGGCTCTCGGGGTTGAATGGCCTACTCCTGTTCCTAAGTTCCTCTAATACTAGCTTGCTGAGAACTGCGATTTCAACACACATTAAAAATACTGCACCCTCATGGTGGATAGTGCAGATAAAACTCAAGGAGGGGAAGAAAGTAACTCGTTTTTGAATGGGGAAAAAGGCCATTAAAAAGAAATACGTCACTTCGAAACGATGCATGTATTGGCCGTTACACCTGAGCAGTGTAGTAAAGCTGCTTTGGTCGCTTCGACTGCCGGAAATATGCAGAGGTAGGAACAATAGGGTATTGCTCACTGTTGAATTATGTTATAACCAACATTTAATTACGTTATATTTCTTGGGTATTTCCTGCTCTATCCACAGTTATGATGCAGCGTTTTTAATGTACGATGAACCATGTAAGTCACTGGCATTGAGATGTGGAGTGTTGTAAATTCCCCCTCACCCATTCTGCATATATCTATACCATATTTATTCACATTTCTTCGAAAGAAATATTTTTTCGGATTGCTAATCAAAGACATTTTATTCAGCTGATGTCTGAGTGATTCTTGGCTGGCGTTACTGGTTTCAGAATAGTATCTGTTTAATACGATGCTCAGTGACAGACCTGAGTTGCACTGCCGGCTGAGGATTGCACCGAGTTTGGCGACAATGGAGCTCCATAATGGCTATTTTTTAATATTATGTGGAAGGACGGACGCATCGGCTTTCTCCCTACGTGTAAAACTAAATGTATAGTACGCAGGAAGTCCAATGGACAGCTGGGACACTTCTTAAATGCAACTTCACACCAATTTACAGCTCTGCTGTTGTTGCTATACATCCCAATCAATCTGAGCTACCTGCAAGAGGTGATATCACATTTCTTATTAAAGTGCACTTAGAAGTTAATTCATTGACCTGATTCTTATTTATGCATTGATACACACTCTAAACTGAGGTTGATTCAAAGTATAACTGTAGTGTGTGGTGTCACAACGGAGATTATTAGATTATAGAATCTCCATTAAACTTGTGTTTTTAGATCATACAGCTTGGAAATGGCCCGTTTACCAACATCAGGCAAGTTCTACATTTATTCACTGTCCATGATCTGTGAGATGATTTTTAAAGGATTTTTAAAATTGAGATCATTGAAGTTTACACATTTGCTCAGGTTCTGACATATTGCAGGTTACCTGGTACTTACATAGAAACATAGAGAATAGGAGCAGGAGTAGGCCATTTGGCCCTTCGAGCCTGCTCCTCCATTCAATATGATCATGGCTGATCCTCTATCTCAATACCATATTCCCGTTCTCTCCCCATACCCCTTGATGCCTTTTGTTTCTAGAAATATATCCAGCTCCTTCTTAAATATATTCAGTGACTTGGTCTCCACAGCCTTCTGTGGTAGAGAATTCCACAGGTTCACCACCCTCTGTGAAGGGTGACTTTCAGATACATATTGATACATTTTGGCAGCATTAGGTATTGAGGGCTGACAGAAACAGGGTCTTTTCATGGAGGGAAGAGGAGTAAATGGTTGTGCAGAACAGATGTGTCAAGGAATTCGCTGGATGTGAGTGAGGTTTGGATAGTGTACAGTCTCTATGGGTGTTAAGCTAGGCAATAGAGTCACCCACTGCCTACATCTACAATCAGACACTACAGGTCTAAAGATGATACCAGCGAGCCTTCAGCTGTGCAGACAGTTATATTGCCTAACAGTTTTATTGTCCAAATTGTCCGATTGAGTTTTGAAACAAGATCTGAAGACAAAATGAGCTTGGTGAAATGAATGGCCTTTTTGCATTCCTATATTGACTCTGATAATATCATGTCAATGAAAATACCACTTTATAATATATTGAATTAGCTCTGGTAATCAACAGTGGATTACATTAAGAGAAATGGATACCAGAGTGATTGCAGTAATCTAATAGTTATAATTAAGTAATAAGGCACGAGAGGCTTGAGCAATTTACATTGGTCACCTGAACCCTGAATTAGATTCACAAATCATTCTTTCAATAATATCTACTGTAAATTAGCTTCATTAAATTGTGGGTCACTTTAGTGCTGCCAGCAAGTCTTTATAACCGCAGAAACTAATTGTGAAGGCTAACCCAAACTCCACCTGTTCATTGTGACCACATCAAATGCAGAAGCGAACCTTGAAAAAGTAAGTAACTTTTCCCCTCCTGTACTGTTCATCTGTACTTTCCGCCATGGTAATGCAGTGTTTCATGTATGAACAAATTGGTCAGCGAACTCACCAATTACCTGCTGTTGATATGTGATAATGTTTCACACTGAAAGCATATGTGACAATATTGCTGCAAGATTATAAAGAAGTAACTTCCAGTTAATTACTGGGATGTTCTGCTCCCAGTGTACAAGTCATTAGTATTCTTTTGTCTTCACCACAGGGTATTAATATCCTTTTGCAAATGTTATCAGTACATAATGAATACTGTTAGTTGTCATCAGCAAAACATGGATCCAAAGTGGAAGAGCCTACAAAACAACAGTACATATTATAAACAGGATAAAAGAGAGGTGACAGTGAATTAACAGACTTTATTTCATTTGAAGGTGACTTAATTACAGCAAAGCTTGAGTGGTTTGTTAACATTAGATGCAGTCAGTTTGAATTCAATTCATTGGCAGCAATTGATTATTGTAAATGATATATATTTGATTTATTGCTAAGTTGCTGGCATGGTAGAAAGAAGTTGTGTTTATGTAGCACCTTATCACATGCTCAGGACATCCCAAAGCAGTTTGCAACCAATGATGAGCACGTAGGGAATTAAGAGCCAGTACAACATAGGTAGAAGTATAATAATGCTGATTGTAATGGTTATACTGAAGGCATATGGCACTGTGCGAAACATACAATTCCTAAGTAATCAACTACAGATTATTTCAGAGTAAGCCTGCAGTAATTATGTCACAACCATTAATCCTTCAGTGTGAGCATCATCATATAACAATTACTGCCATTGGCATCTACACTGTAAGTCACTAAAATAAAAACAGAAAATGCTAGAAATACACAGCAGGTCAGACTACATCTGTAAAGAGAAAAGGCAGGTTCTGACAATTCAGGTGGATGCCATTTTTCAGAACAGCAATAACACCATCATAAATGAGAAGGAAAAGTGTCAGCAATGAAGGTTAACAGGATGAAAGAGGCCAACAAAATTCACCACAGAGAAGAACAGAACTTCTTCAAAACTGACATTCCTGAAAGAGAAGTGTCAGTAATTTCCAGCATTTGCATTTTTTTCTTTGTACTGAAAGCTACTGTTGCCATAAATCAAACCATGAAAATCATAATTTAAAAAACATCTCCTTCTATCTCTCTGTCTCACTATTTCATGTCTAATATAATCACAGGGACCAGAAGATAGTTATAAACTGTTTGTACTTTGCGGTTATGGTTTGTTACCTGAATTCTTTGCTAAGAATAATGTTCTGTGGATACCAGCAGGTAGCTATTATTCTATATGCAGCATAGGGGTATTGAGATCATTGTTTACAATTTTCAATCTGCAAATAACTTATACCATATGAGGTGCTGAAAATACAGATTAAGTAATGCGCTATTTATAATATTTGGGAACCATTGAGATCCAGTCAGCTCCACATAAATATTTTAATTATTGTGGTTTCCAGAAAATGTTCTGATGCTCATCTTAACATATCAGGTGGGAATTTATATAATGTTAGCATTACTTAAGCTCTTTTTTTAACAAACTTGGTACATTCTTGTGAAACTCATGATAGCTGTCCATAGTAATTACATTATAAATGGCTCCCCCAGTTTTTAAATCAAAATTCAAATATTTTAACAATTAGCATTGTGTTTTAGTGCAATTGTTTTCTATATTAAATAAATGACAGATGCAAGTTTCATGCTTTGTGAAAGCATGTGCAGATCTGATTCAAACTACAGAATTCTTACTCAGAAAAATATCCCAAAGCGCTTCACAGAGACATAATTGAAAAATGGATGCAGAACCAAGGAAGGAGCGATTAGGAGGGGTGGGTTTTAAGTAGGGTCTTAAAAGAGGAAAGATAGGTGGAGAGGTTTAGAGAGGGAATATCTACACTATTCTAACTTTTATCTGCTGTTTGTGAATATTAAAGTATTGTTTTATCTTTTTTCTTGTTCATGTTTATATTCTTGCAATCCTATTAAAAACACTAAAAATTCAAAAAAGTAAAAAAATCTGATTAAACCAATTTACAAAGTGTAACCATGAGGATTTATTATTATAGTTTTATGGCTATTGTTGTACAGTAACTTCATGGAGAGGGCAATATACAAAATTATGTGGAGCTACTAAATTTATAGCATCATTATAATGAAACAAAAACATTGATTCATAACACATATATATTCAATAGGAAATGATCGCTTCATAGTTGTAATATACTTGGTTTCCTTATGTGAGGTCGTATGAGACAGATACACGTGTCGAAAATGAATCCTTTTAGGTATCCTGTTGCTTCACTACTTCTAATGTTAATTTTATTGTTACTGCAACATGCAGAATGTATCTAAGGTCTGTTCTGTCGTGTGAAACAATCAACAACCACGGATGCAGTTCGTCTGGGACGTACACACAAATTAAGCAAGTGGTGTCACTATTATGTATATATAAAAAATGCGTAACATCACATCTCAAATGTCACACGAAAAAAAAGTCTTAACATCCCGTGCAAACACGGGACATGATCCTTTTTTTTTTGTTCCGTTTCCCCCCTCCCTCGGGTCGGGTCGGGTCGCTGCAAAGTGTCAGTGTAAAAACAGTCACATGCCGTGTTTTTTCCTGATGACCGACATGGACAGTAACTTCTCCTTGTTCCTCAGCTCCTCCCGCAGGATCGCCTCGCTGACCTTCAGCTGCCGGATGGTGCCTTTCATCTCCTTGATCTTCACCTCCATCAGGGCGATAATGTCCTTCTGCTCGTTGAGCTTCCTCAGCAGCTCCTCGGAGGTGGTGGTGGAGGAGAGCGAGTAGGAGTGATCCAGGCACTCGGGAGCCTCGGGGCGAGCCGCGGCCGCGGCGGCGGCGGCGGCTGCAGCAGCGGCGGCGGCGGCGGCGGCTGCGGCCGCCGGGAGAGTCGGCGAGGAGGTGGAGGAAGAAGAGGAGAAGAAGAAAGGTCCGGACAGGTCGATGGGCTTGACGTCCTCCGGCCCGGCAGCCGGCAGCTTCTTGCGGGACCTCCTGATCTTCCTCTCGTTGACCCCTCTCAGCGGGAAGATGGTGGGCACGTTGATGGAGTAGGTCTTCCTGCCGCCGGGGAAGTGCGCGCTGCAGACCCGGTGGCCGGTGGTGGGGTAGAAGGTGCTGAAGCAGCCCGTCACGCCGGTGCGGGAGATGTTTTGCAGCCACACCCGGCGCTGCTCCTCGTCCTTGGGGAAAGTGTAGAAGCGCAGGTCGCGGTCCCGGTGCGAGTTGTTGTAGCAGCCGGGCACGCAGCAGGTGAAACCCGGCATCCTCCTGCGGCGATCCCCGGGGCCGCCGCCGCCTCACTCGCCGCCCGAAAGGGGTCTTTTTTCCCCCCCTGGACTTTCTGGGGGTTCCTGTTTTACGATGTTTTTTCTTTCCCCCCCCCACTTTTCAATTTATTTTTTCCCCCCCAAACGGCGAGTTCGGTGCAAACCCCAGGCCGCGCGGCGGAACTACATCCCCCACAGTGCCGCGCGCCGTGCACAGACACTTCCGGTCAAACAAACATGTCTTTTTTGCAAATAAAAAGTTATGATTTTATTAAAATAAACTTTTGTTCAAAACAAATGCACCATTTTCAACTTGGTCTCACGGTTGTACAAAATCTCACTTTGATTATTACTTCAGTATATTTCGCACTAATTTGTGTTTGAATTTTGCAGTTATACATTATTTTTTATGCGGTACACGCAAACATTAAGTATTAGTTCAGCAATTATCACTGTTAGAACACTCCCAAAGCGTGTATTGTTTTCAGCATTTATTGGCAAAACAAAATCCACCGAAAGAATGATTAAGATTGAATTAAAAAATGAAAACCTTATTTCTTGTTCTTTTATTTACAGCATATTCATGACGAGACAATACAGTTTCAAATAGATCACTAAAATAGTTTTGCAAAATTATGATGTTGAACACAATATTAGGTGGCATCTTAAAAGCAGTAACATTTCAATAAAAAGTTACTAATATTTATAACCCCACAAAGTTACAAAAATAAAATGGCTCTAACAACATTTACTAAAAATATTATAAATTCAAAAGATTGACAATACAATAAAAAAGGAAAACAAAATTGATGAATAATCACTAAAGATAATTATGTGACCTAAAATTAAAACTACCCTGCATGATAAACAATTTAAAAAGTTGGACATTGGACTAAAACAATTTGAAATCTGAACTGAAACACAAACAATCTGCCAAAAAAATTAAATTGTAATTAATTTCTACTCCAGCGGAACAGCACTCTTGTCCATTATTTGCAATTCAGATGAGTTGAGCAAACACTAGTGCGTTCTCACCCACCTGCAGTCTTACACTGTTTTACAGGGTGCCCAGACAGATTCACAGCAGAGGGAAGTCATACTAATTGGGTTTGAAAATTATTTTATTAATAAAGAGATGAGGATGCCCTCAGTATATTTTTAGCAAGCCATCATTTCCTTTAACATAGAAATATATAATTAGAACCAGAATATGTTGTACAAATGGGTATGGTAGCCTAATGATTATGATACTGGACTAATAATGGAGAGGTTGTGATTTTAAATCCCACCATGGCATATTGGGAAATTAAAGTCAGTAAATCTGGTAATTTGTGGCCTGGCACCAGATAAAATAACCACAAAAGATGCTGGATTGTTGTAAAAACCCAACTGTTCCACCTGGACCGACACTCTTAATGCCTTCAGGGTAACTATGGATGGGTAAAAATGTAGCCTCACCCGCATTACCACATATCCTGAGAACAAACATATATATAAAAAAGTGTTGGCCTGTCAACCTTCAAAAATAGGAATGATATTTTGACATTTTGGGTGTAGACCCTGTTATAATTTTGACCCTCCCAACTCTATTCATCTTCACAGCAATTTCCATAGGCTGACTGCAACTCCTATGATCCAAAACAGACACCCTTATGTTTGCGCCATAAATGGGAGTAGCATGCCATGGATTAACGATTTTACCACAATATTTTGCACCTGAGGGTTGCATGGACTGCTCAACACGAACTCCATGCTATCACAGACAGTAAAATTTATTAACAAGATTTTATAGTTACACAAAAGCAAAATTTTACAGCAGGTAATCAGCAATACAATTTTTGACTTACGCAATACTTTAAACTGCCTTATGATAATAAAAAGAAACTCAGTCCTTTTCAAATCTTTTAACTGAAACATCGATGAACATAATGGAGCAGTTCTGCATACTTCAGAATTCTGACTCACTGCCACAACATGGAAACATTTGGTTGAAATGAGGGAACTGCAGAATAGGAAAACCCAGCAGCACTTATACTGCGCCATGTCTTCTTTTGAAACTTCAGATCAGAGCAGTCCTTTCACACAGGACATGTTTCTTTGCAGTTGACCAAGATTCTTTGTGACACTCCCTTAATGGTTGTAACAATCACAGTAAACAAGTTCTGTCTACCTTCACAGTGACAAACTTGCATATGTTGTTACTTTAACAACCTGAGGTAGTCACCAAGCAAACCCGATAGGATTAGATCCTGATTACAAGCAACTCTTTACCTGAGGTGGGCTGCCTCCCCTTGAACCAACAGTTATCTCCAGACAATATTTGTGTATTTGTCTAATTTCCCCAACACAAAGTAAAGGAATTCTTTCCAGCAATCCAACAGAGTGTCAACAACCAGCTCTACCTCTCCACCACCTCTCTCAATCCCTCCACTGCTACTGTGTTGTCAGCCTGCATGTCTGACATGCAGTCCTGAATGAGTTGCAATTTCCTTCAGGTAAACATTGGGAAGACCACTGAACAAGTAAATGGGTTCTCAGATCAATATTCCATCTGAATGACAGCAGCTCCCAGAATGCAGCACTCCCTCATCAGCCTAGATTAGAATCATAGAAATTTATGGCACAGAAGGAGGCCATTCGGCCCACTGTGTCTGTGCCGGCCGAAAAAGAGCTATCCAGCCAAATCCCACTTTCCAGCTCTTGGTGCATGGCCTTGTAGGTTACGGCACTTCAAGTGCATATCCAAGTACTTTTTAAATGTGATGAGGGTTTCTGCCTCTAGCACCCTTTCAGTCAGTGAGTTCCAGACGCTCACCACACTCTGGATGAAAAAAATCCTCCTCAACTATAACATACTCAACCTCCCAGGATTTCTGTCAGTAATATGCCCTTCCCAAAACTTATGGACAGGAATGCATACACACTCTACTACATCATCTCTTATCCTGCTACATTCCACACAGTGCAGTCTCGGACTCAGCTGAAAACCTGAAGTGAATGTGATGTGGGAATGAAGATGCTCTGAAACTGAGGCCATGGCAAAACTAGAGATGCATTTCTAAACTTTAGCCCTTCCAGTGCCAACATGGAAAGAAAGATCAGTTGGCACTTAACTGCATTTTCAAATTACCCATGCACTCCTTGGCATGATGTGATTCAGCTGGAGTGCACTTTGTCATTGTGCTGCCTGGAAAATAACTTTTATTAGGTAGGCCATGCCAAGTTCTGGATTGATGGCCTGAATGAAAAAGCAGCATTTCTGCCAGGTCAGGGTTGCTAGATTAGAGGAAGAAGCAGCGAGTTGCACGAGGTATGAGTTTAATGAACTTGATTAAATCCAGATTGAACCATACTAGTCCTTTTTCACAAGCTCAATCATTTATCCTTAACAAAACGCAATTGTGTAGGGTTGCCGACCCTGCAGGATTGTCCTGGAGTCTCCAGGAATTAAAAATTAATCTCCTCGACACCGCTGCAACACAGGAGAAAAGTCATAAGGGCATAACAAAAATTGTGTGTTCTTTTCATTTTCTGTGAACACTTTCATTTATTAGTTATAAAAATATTGGAGATGGGGAAAAATAGCTGTTTGAGCGGACAAATGTAAGGAATCTTACAACACCAGCTTATAGTCCAACAGTTTTATTTGAAAATCACAAGCTTTCGGAGTTTACCTCCTTCGTCAGGTGAGTGAGTGAGTGAGACGAAGGAGGTAAACTCCGAAAGCTTGTGATTTTCAAATAAAACTGTTAGACTATAACCTGGTGTTGTAAGATTCCTTACATTTGTCCACCCCAGTCCATCACCGGCATCTCCACATCATGACTGAGCGGGGCAGTTGGAGGTAGGAGGTCATGTGATGAATCCTCCAGGAATACGTCCACCAAGAGTTGGCAACCCTGATATTGTGTAGTTTTGGGAAGTTAGGTCTTTTTTCACTGGAGGGTAGGTTAAGGAGTGGCCTGTTGGAAGTTTTTTAAGATTATGAAGAGTTATGAAAAAGTAACCACACAGAGGCTAGCTAGAATGTGTTCTTCGCCTCAGACTGTTGTTGAAATAGTCTATCAATCCTTTTAAATGGATTTAGATAGTTTCTTGAATATCTTTTTTTAAATTTCAAAATATATTTTATTTCATAAAACTTAAAGATACACAGTTCAATGTAAGAAAAACAAAATTCCAAGCAATACAATTCAAACCAATAAAATGCAGATTGTACACACTATCATAGAATCATAGAAGTTACAACATGGAAACAGGCCCTTCAGCCCAACAAGTCCATGTTGCCCAGTTAATAATAGGGTGACCAGAACTGTACACAGTGACCATTATGATCCCATTATTACAATTCAAAGCACAGTACATATCTCCTAATGGCAGCAAGCAGGAGAGCAGGGAAGACTAGGTGGCTCCTATGGAGAAAAACAATGGTGCAGACTTGATGGGGTAACCAAACGACCAGACCAACTGTAACATTCTAAATGGAGCTTCAACCCAGAATGTTCCGGCAATAACTCGTTTTTAAAATACAAATATAGACATGTATAGATGTATTTGCCTGAGGAAGGAGAAAATCTCCGAAAGCTTGTGAATTTAAAATAAAATTGCTGGACTATAACTTGGTGTTGTAAAATTGTTTACAATTGTCAACCCCAGTCCATCACCGGCATCTCCACATCATGTATAGATGTAGGTCTTTCTTAAAACCTAATACAGCTCGATATATTTAAATTGGGATTCCAATTTGTGTCACTCCTGACATTCCCCTCCTCCAAGTTTTTACAGTATCCTCAGGCAATGTCTTTGGCAAAGGCCGAAGAAGAGATTGCTTTTTCAGCCTTTTGATTAGGGCGTGGTGCTTGTAGCCGTATAGAAGGGAAAAGGGGTCTGAACACTAAAATAAAATGTTTAATGAAGGAAAATAAGTAAAAGTGGGCCCCCCGTATCAGAAAACCATTAAGTTCACCTAACTGTCCTCGCCAAC